>NW_028274814.1:58709134-59020384 GCF_037043125.1 Eumetopias jubatus | reverse complement strand
ATTTGTATCTTTGTGGTAAATACCCAGTAGTGCAATTGCTGGATCGTATCGTAGCTCTATTTTCAACTGTTTGAGGAACCTCCATACTGTTTTCCAGAGTGGCTGCACCAGCTTGCATTCCCACCAACAGTGTAGGAGGGTTCCCCTAAAAAGGGAAATCTAACAGTCTGAGTTTCATTCTCCTTGAGGAAAACAAAGCTTCTTATAAAACTAGATTAAAAATTAATATTCTTTTTTGTAGATTTAACTAGTAAAAATTATAAGTATCCTTAGAAAATAAGTAAAACTATTTGCAGTAAATTTTGATTGTTCACAACTTCGTCCATTTAACCACCTGAGCCAACTAAACTACATAGGGAACCCAATAGGATGGCTCTCCACTAACCAGCTCTTAAAAATCTGACTTATTTCTCATTCTACTTCTCTATTTTGCTTTCCTATTGTTAATACTGAAATTCTCTATCATGTAAACAAAATGCATTGCAATCTCAGTTACAAGCATGCTTTAGATGAGGGATTTTTTGAAAAGATCCTGAGTAGCTCACAGAATTTCCATGAAGGGGAAATTTTGGAAGAGGGAAAGAAACAAGATTTCCAGGAATATAGCCAGAGTGACATCACAAAACCAGTCTGGTGAGGACATAGATGCACAACTGACACTTTGCTACAGTGCCCCTGGACCTTGGCATCACTGGCATTCTGCCACCCCCATCAAAATGAATTCTCTGTGGTCCCTGCTTCATTGCATCAGCTGCTCCAAATTCAATCTTCAAAGCAAGTGCATCCAAATGTCAAGTATCCCATACCTTAGCAGCAAAGGAAACTGAGAAAGCAGTAAGTGGCAATTTTGACTCCATAGTAGGAGGTGAGATACACCTTCCACCAAGATTCTTAAAGTGGGAAATCCCCCCAAATAAAGGAATGGGGTTCTGATGCATATGACTCATGATAATCAAAGAATCAGATATCCAAAATCCCATAATCAAATCTTTTCATTCGTTGTTCTAATTTTACTAACAGCAACACTATTTTTTTATTTATTTTACTTTTTTTTTTTTAGAGAGAGAGAGGGAGAGAAGTTGGAGAGGGGAGGGTGAGAGAGAGAGAGATTGGGAGAGAGAATCCCAAGCAGGTTCCATGCCCGGTACAGAGCCCCCACCCAGGGCTCTATCCCATGACCCTGAGATCATGACCTGAGTCAAAATCAAGAGTCTGGTGCTGAACCGATTGAACCACACAGGTGTCCCAACAGCCATATTATTAATAGCACTGACAACAATATTGTTAATGGATAGTAGTCAGTCTTGAAAAAAAAAGTAGGTTAATAAATCAGCTTGTCAGTCACTCTTCAATCTGAAAGTAAACTATATATTCATTCCCTTTACCCAGATCATGACTTTTTCCATGAAGACAAATTTTCCTCCATGAATAAAAAGAAAAATACAATTTCAAGTCTGAAATTTCCAACCAGTATCTTCTAGTTGCCAAGTTGACATACATCTGTGTGGTAGAGACAACTTCAAAGATTTTTTCCCCATTTCATTAAAATTTGTCATTAAAATGAAATTCAGATAAATATCAAGGTTTATTTTTTTACTGAACACAACTGAGTAATATCTTTTTCTGAAGAAGACTATCCTGTCTGAGCAAGCCAATTACTCCTGACACATCAAGGGTCCACAAGTCTAGGACGGGCTGCCCCAGCCAGAGGCTTGCCTATCGAACGATAAAATGTTTGGTAAAGGGGCACCTGGGTGGCTCAGTCAGTTGAGCATCTGACTCGATCTCAGCTCAGGTCTTGAACTCTGAACCCAGAGTTCAAGCCCCACACTGGGCTCTATCCACACTGGGTGTGGAGACTACTTAAAGAAAAAAAAAAGTTTGCTAAAAACTAGCATTTTCTGTCCATCGACAGACGAATGGTAAAGAAGAGGTGGTATATATACACAATGGAATATTATGCAGCCATCAAAAGGAAGGAGGTCTTGCCATTTGCAACAACGTGGATGGAACTGGAGGGTGTTATGCTGAGCGAGATAAGTCGATCAGAGAAAGACATGTATCATATGACCTCACTGATATGAGGAATTCTTAATCTCAGGAAACAAACTGAGGGTTGCTGGAGTGGTGGGGGGTGGGAGGGATGGGGTGGCTGGGTGATAGACATTGGGGAGGGTATGTGCTATGGTGAGCACTGTGAATTGTGCAAGCCTGTTGAATCACAGATCTGTACCTCTGAAACTAATAATGCAACATATGTTAAGAAAAAAGAAAAAGAAGAAGATAGCAGGAGGGGAAGAATGAAGGGGAGTACGTCGGAGAGGGAGACGAACCATGAGAGACGATGGACTCTGAAAAGCAAACTGAGGGTTCTAGAGGGGAGGGGGGTGGGGGGATGGGTTAGCCTGGTGATGGGTATTAAAGAGGGCACATTCTGCGTGGAGCACTGGGTGTTATGCACAAACAATGAATCATGGAACACTACATCAAGAACTAATGATGTAATATATGGTGATTAACATAACAATAAAAATTAAAAAAAAAAACTAGCATCTTCTTAAAAATTTCCTGAACAGCTATCTAAATATGACAATGTCATAATATGATGAAGTAGACAAGACCCTTCACAATATAGAGAACCATCTACATAGTGTGAGGTGTACCAAAATAAACTCACCCCTTGGTCTTTTACCAATGTCTTCAATTCATTGTATACCCAAGAAATTATGGACTTCTCTGTTAGACTTACATATGAAATAATATTCAGAATTATTATTTGTGGTTCCATTGATAATTTATTTAAATTTGGTGACCTCTAGTTCCTCATTTGTACAATGAGGTCAGTACAGCTGAGTAGAGGTGCCTGGCTGGCTCAGCTGGTAGAGCTGATGGGACTCTAGATCTTGGGGTCCTAAGTTTGAGCCCCCACACTGGGTGTAGAGATTACTTTAAAAAAAATCAAATAAATAAATAAATAAATAAACAAACAAGAGCTGAGTATTTAAACACAATGCCCCTCACAGCCTCGGCACTCAATCCATGTTAGTACCCTTGCCCATCTTAACATGAGATACTGAAGATCCCGAAGGCCCCTATTCAAATGCAAGTGTTGCCGGGCAAGTGTTTAAGTGGGCATGGAGTAGAAGCAGAGGGAAAGGTAGAGACTGAAACATGAAAAGGCAGAGAGCATGGGGTGTAGGCAGGCCTGTTTGAGGACTTGAAGACACTGGTTAACAGGAGGGACGTGAGAGTTGTACAGATCTAGCAGCAAGTTCTAGCAGCTGTTAGCAGAATGAGTTAAGAAGAAAAGAAAAAAGGCACTCAAAATAAGATCAGGCCCTAAAATAGATAATAGGTAAGGCCTCACTAAGTTTACCAGATCCCTACCCAGACTAGAGCTAGAGAACAAGAATTTAGTCTCACAGGTACAATATATTCCTCAAGATTTAATTCAAATAAAAGCATTTCCCCAACCCACACCCAGCTATAAAGATGTAAAAGTTTGGAAATCCAATCAAAATTTGGTAATTATGCAGATAACAAACTTTGCTAGCAATCCCTG
This sequence comes from Eumetopias jubatus, assembly GCF_037043125.1. Classification (NCBI taxonomy): domain Eukaryota; kingdom Metazoa; phylum Chordata; class Mammalia; order Carnivora; family Otariidae; genus Eumetopias; species Eumetopias jubatus. The sequence goes on along the minus strand of NW_028274814.1, from coordinate 59,016,822 downwards.
GGACATAATTTCACTCTCCCTTCTTGAATAATTTTCGAGAAGGCGTATTATATGCTTTGCTACGAAACAAGTATCATTTCTCCATTCAAAAAAATTTTCTTTAAAGTGTCCAAGTAACAAGACGGTCAAGTAGCTTAATCTTTGTGATACAGAACTTACTGAAATGAACAAAAGAATGAAAGTAACAATTGAGAGGAACAACTTAATTACCAAACTTCACTTTGACAAGGTGGTCTCTTTTTTTCTAATAAACGTAATCAGCATTCAGAGACATTGCTGTGACGGCAAATTATGTGACTGGAGTTTTTCAGGCAGTTTTTCAATTTGAAAATATGGAACTATAAAAAAATTTAAATATCCTAAATATATTATTGAGCTTTCATTTAGATATACTTTCTAAGCCACAAAAGGGGGAGACAAGGGCTTGATCAGAATCAGAGACTGAGAACATTTATTTTAACTTTCATCATTACCTCACTTTCGGCTTTTTTGTGTGTAGCATTGTCCAATTTATTCAGTTCATTTGGTAATTTTATAATATCTTATGAAATCACCAAATTTCTCTTTGTTACTGGAGATACCTTATCTTTACTGACTCAGAGAAATTTTACTAGAGTAATAGTTATAAAGTGATTTGAGGGCTTTCATTATTTGAATGCTAAATTTTATTAGAAACTTTATTTATGCATTTAGATTCTCTGATGGAACAAACTCAAATATATTTACCTAAAACAATGCAGAACTCTAAGGCCTTTTGAGTTAATGCAAAGCAATTTTTTCCAATAATATTTAATAGTCTCCATTTCTTTTCAAGGAATAATACTGCCATGAGCATTTTTTGTGATATTTCATCCACTAAAGTAAAAACTTATGGCAGCTTAATTCCCCAAATAAAAAGGGGCTGCTGTAAACATAACTGAGCTACCAGGAAGCAGATGGTTTTAATTATCTACATAAAAAGCTATTTATATTGGGAATTTGAAAAAACAATATAGAAACAATACTCATTGTAGAAACATACATTTTAATTAATTTGGGTTTTAAAAAAGAATAAGGAGTGATTATTTAGTATTACCTAAAGTCAAATTGACATTAAAGGCTAGATATGGAAACCCTGAGTGCCTCTGTGGCAAGCTCTAAAGAAGTGCAGTTGCATATGTAATTATATATTTGATCTCTTATGAATAAATTGAAGGGAAGAGGATTACTTGAAATCAGCACAAGCCCACTTGCATGATAATATACAATAATAGCCTTGTTTGAGCCAAAAGGTAAACATGCATATTATATACTGGACAAACTATCCCAAATTTCGCATTCAGGAACTTCACTGGGACCTCAGAATCAAGGGCTAATCAATGCTGGATGATATTTCTTCCTCCTTCCCCAAAGATTTTTTTTTCTTCTGATTAGGATATAGCATAGGGTAGTAATTAACAGCAAACCATCCCTGGGTGTAGGGTTGCCAGATGTAGCAATAAAAATATAGAACATCCAGCCAAATCTGAATTTCAGATAAAGGACAAATACATTTTTAGTTTAAATATGTCCCATGCAACACTGGGACATACCTATCCTTAAAACATATTTGTCCTCTATCCGAACTTCAAACTTAATTGGGTGTCCTGTACCTAATCTGGCAATCCTACCTTTTCCGTCTCAGTCACGTGTTAGTTATGTGAATTTGGGCAAGTTATTTAATGCCTCTATGCTTCAGTCTCCTATCAGTACAATGAAGATGATCATAGGACCTAATTTACAGGGTTTTTTTGACAATTAAATGAGTTAATTTCTATAGAACACTTAGAATTGTGCTTAGCGTATAGTGAGTGCTATATGTTTTGTTAAATAAATACTCCTGCCTCGAAGGAAAAATTAAGTCAAAAAGACCGCTTTAGAGTCTGAGTGGAAAGGTCTTTTGCCTTACTATTCTTTCTTGTTTATTTTTAAGATTTTATTTACTTATTTGAGAGAGAGGGCATGAGCAGAGGGGCAGAGGGAAAGGGAGAAGCAGACTCCCTGCTGAGTGGGGAGCCCAGCTGGATTCCGGGGGCACCATCGCAGGACACTGGGATCATGACCTGAGCAGAAGGCAGATGCTTAACCGACTGAGCCACCCAGGTGCCCCTTGCCTTATTATTCTTGAAAATATTTGTGTTAATTATAAGTACATGTTCCTCAAATCTTCCTCCATCACCAATCACCACCCTCCATTTATTCTCCTATCACCACCCAAATTTATTCACCCTCCTCTGCTCTCCTGCCATTCACTGGCTCCCTCCCTAAGTCATCGCTGATATTCTGGCCCTAGGGAAGTTACCCCCAGGCCCCTTGGGGTCACATAGCCCTTGACTACTCAAGTCTTTCCCTCTGCAGAACAGCCACATTTAACCAGAATTGGATGAATACAGAGCAAGCATAACTCAAAAGAAAGTGGGCAAAAAACCCATTTGAAATTGAGATCCTTAGCTGTGAGATCCAAGATGGATGTTTCACCATGTTATGTGAGCATTCTCTGGGAACCTATATTTCTCTCTGGGGCTGATTCTTTTCTGCTCCATCTCCCAATAGGAAGCTATATTCTCTTCCCCTTGCAAAAAAAAAAAAAAAAAAAAAAAACTGGGATTTGGCCAAGTGCTGCAGTTGAAGCACAAAGGAACACATAAGCAGAAGAGCAGGTACTGGAGGGAATGGGGGCAAACTCAGGATTTAATAAGGAGCAGAGCGGTCGATCAGGACAATATGCAAAAAGTATTAGGAGACTACCTGGGAGGGAGAAAAACCCATTCAAAAGTCTAAGAACAAGACTTGATTCTTAAAGTCAATTTCAGCAATGTTTTCTAAAATTCTAAATCACATTCAGGACTCCATATTAGTTTCCTCAGGCTACCATGACAAATTACCACAAACCATGTGGCTTCACAGGAGACACAGTTGTTTTCTCGCAGTTTGGGAGGCCAGAAGTCCAAAATCAAGATGTGAACAGGTTCGGATCCTTTTGGAGACCCTAAGGGAGACTCCATTCCAAGCCTCTCTCCTCGTCTCTGGTGATTGTGATGTTCCTTGGCTTACAGGTGCATCCCCCAATCTCTACCTCCATCTTCACATACCCTTCTCCCTTGCGTCTCTCTGTGTCTTCTTGTCTGTCTCTTATTAAAGCCCACCCTAATCCAGAATGATCCCCTCGCAAGATCCTTACTTCAATTACATGACAAAAGCCCTTTTTCCAAATAAGGTCACACCGTGAGGCTCCCGATAGACACTTCTTTTTGAGGGGATGGGGGGGGACTCCATTCAACTCACTAGAGACTGACAAAAGAAGTAATTGACATTTCAGGGTAGACCAGCTCAGAAGGAGAGCAAAATAGAGTGTTCAGAAGAAAATTAGTAAAACGTGGACAGTATAGGATGAGAGGAATTTAGCTCAGTCCTGAATGGAGACCTGCTTCTTAGGAATATTAGACTAAAGGTTTTCAGAATTTATTTAGTAAAGAGGAATTAGAGATTGATAATAAAAACTCACTATAACAGGTAATTTGCTAAATACAATTTCTAATAAGCCTTAGAGAGTTCATTTTTAGTCATTCTCAAGAAATCATTTTTAGGGGCACCTGGGTGGCTCAGTCATTAAGCGACTGCCTTCGGCTCAGGTCATGATCCTGGAGTCCCGGGATCGAGTCCCGCATCGGGCTTCCTGCTCGGCGGGGAGTCTGCTTCTCCCTCTGACCATCCTCCCTCTCATGCTGTCTCTCGTTCTCTCTCTCTCAAATAAATAAATAAAATCTTAAAAAAAAGAAATCATTTTTATTATCTTCAAAATTCTTCCAATTATCCAGCTTCCCCTAATTCCAGCACAAAAATTGTTATAAAATAATGACGAGAATGTGGTGCCCAGAGTCAGAATTGGGTAAGTAGAATAATTCAGAGAGAAGTTGTCTTACCCAAATTTTTTCTGTCTAAGTGTGGTACAGGCTACCCAGGGATATTCTGGAAACAGCCCGAGGTCTCCCTAGTCTAATAATTTTAACTTTCACCTTTAAGAATTGATTAATTGCCAGGCACTAAACCAGAAGCGGTGTTTCTTTATATTAAGACTTTATGTTTTTAGAGCAGTTTTAGGTTCACAGCAAAATTGAGGGGAAGGTACAGAGATTTCCCACAGACCTTCTGTCCTCACACATGTACTCCTTCTCCATTATCAGCCTCCTACAGCAGAGTGGTATGTTTGTTACAATTGAGGAACCATGACTGACACATCATACTCACCCAAAGTCCACAGTTTACACTGTTGTCCACTCTTGGTGTACACTCCATTGGTTTGGACAAATATATAATGACATATATCCATCATTACGGTATCATACAGGATATTTTCACTGTCTTAAATATCCTCCCTGTTCCACCTATTCATCCCTCCTGGCCCCCAAACCCCAGCAACCACTGATTTTTTTTTACTGTCTCCATAATAGTTCTGCTTTGAGAATTTGTTTTTAACATTTTATGTAATTCTTACAGCCACACTATAATGTAGGTATTACCTACACTTTATAAATGACAAAGTCAGGATATGAAACTAGATCTTTCTCACAAATAAATCCATGTTGTTCCCTTAATCCATTGCCTCCCAGTGCCTCCTACAAGGTTGAAGAATACGTTTCGGATAAGGAAACCCCTCCAGTTTTGAGGATCCAGCATTCATTTGCCAGCCGCATTATCTTCCTCTTTATCCTTACAATATGTAGTCGAGTGCTACATGCTTAGTGTGCTTTGTATAAATAGATGATGACTTGAGTGCAAAATGAAAGGTCCTGCAGCAAACCTGGACTAACTAATTAGGCTGAACCCAATTCATTATGTAATACTAAGAAACTAGTTACAAACTGCTGCAAATGTCTGAGAAGTTCAATTAGATAGAATGATGAAATTTTCACAGTAAATACCTAAATTCTGGTCAGACAACCTTCAAGGGCTAAAACTTCTGACTCAGAAAAGTATCTTTTCCTAAAAATGCAAAGGAAGCAACAAGAAGACAGCTGTGTTGATTCAGTTTAAGTAACAAGGCCGTGCTGTTTCGAATACCATTTAAAGGTAGACCATATGAAACTCAGTATTTATACATTGCAATGCAGATTTTGTGGTTATTAAAGAAAAGTACCATGATTCTTTAAATTTCACAGATTATTCTCCATCCATCCATCAAAATAATGTTTTAAACTAACTCTTGGGTTGAATCACTATATTGTACACCTGAAACTAACATAACATTGCATATCAACTATAATCAAATAAAAAAACTTAAATTAAAAAAACTGATATAAAAAAATAAACTAACTCTTGATCATTCAAATGTAGTTTATCCCATTTACCTAGACCCTTGGCTTCTCCTCCTTATTAGTCATGACAATCACTATGAGTTTTGTATTAAAGAGCAAAAGGGACATGGAAATAGACATAAACATCAAACCAAACAATTTGGATAGTAATTGGTAGTTCATAGGAAAAATTTGGTAGAGAAAATGACAACCACCACCACAAAGTAAAACATTGATCAAAAGTTGGTTTTGGAAATTCCCAGATGTTCTCTATCTGCGGTCTCTCTCTGCCCCTCAGTACTCTACCACATCAGGAAATGGAAGAACATTTCATTTTTGTTCTTACTAACTACAGTGAAGAGTAACATCAGGGATTTCCATTATTACATATATCACAAAATTTTGAAAGTCTGTAATAAAACCTAAAGAATATGTTCTGCCCTGTTTTAGCTGCAAAAGTACAATCATGATATAATAACATTATTCTATAGAAGAGTAATGAAGAGTTTTGCCTCCTATAACTCTCCATGAACCCAATCAGCTATATTTCTAAGCCAGGAATTGCTAGAATTTAGAAAGATTTCATGCAGATTTTGATTCTATTCATTTTAATATGTTTGCAGGGAATTGAAAGTGATTCACCATAAACAGCAGGGAGTTGTGAAGCTGTGTCACCTATCAGTATAACTAAGGGGTCTTTGTTTCCCAAGAGCAATAGTAGAGATGGGAAAGGTGAGGAACCACCACTGACACATTATAATCACCCACAGACCACAGGAGGTGGGAGACGGAGCCTAGTGACAAGAACTAGCCCATGTGACTATGAAAATTAGTTCTTTGGTCGTCTTGAGTTGCCAGCAACCCCTGACCTATGTTCATTCGTCCATTCATTCAGCAAGTATATACTGGCCCCAGATTCTAGTTGTATTTGGACACGTTGCCCAGGTTGCTAAGGCCTCTTGAAGTCACTAAAACATAGTAATCAAGACAATTAGAGGGGTACTGGATAACAAATACCTCGCAACATAATAAATAGCTATCAATAGCAAATTACTTATCAATGTATACAATGGAATACTATAAATTTGCCCTTAAAATGTTGCTATACAAGATATGTAATATGAGAAAAAAATATGACATAGTATTAAGTAAAATTTAAAACTATGTTAAAATATAATCTCATTTTTTCTTTAAATTTTTTATTGTTATGTTAATCACCATACATTACATCATTAGTTTTTGATGTAGTGTTCCATGATTCATTGTTTGTGCATAACACCCAGTGCTCCACGCAGAATGTGCCCTCTTTAATACCCATCACCAGGCTAACCCATCCCCCCACCCCCTTAATCTCATTTTTTAAAAAGATATATGATATATAAATAGATATTTTTAAAATACTGAAAAGATATACCCAAAATTCTAAAAATGTTTTTCCTTGGAGTGGTAGAAATAGAGAAATTTATACATTCTAAATATTTCTGATAGACAGAATAATGCCCTCTCCGACCCCACACACCCAAGAGATGTTCATGCTCTAATCCCCGAAACTTTTGAATATGTTACTTTACAGATGTGATTAAGTTTAAGTATCTTGAAATTATCCTGGATCGTCTGGGTGGGCCCAGGGTAATCAGCAAAATCCTTTTAAGAGGGAGGCAGAAGGGGGAGAGTCAGAAAAGGAGATGTGATGATGGAAGCAAACATCCAAGTGAGGAAGGCATGAGCCAAGGAAAGCAAGCAGCCTCTAGAAGCTGGAAATGACAAGGAACAAATTCTCCCTAGAGAATCCAGAAGGAACACAGTCCTTGATTTAAACTGTAACCTCTCAGCTCCCTAAGCAACAGCTAGAACTATGGTATGTGTTAGGTCCCATGATATAAGCCTCTACACATATTCTCCTGTGGCATACTGAACTTGTTCAAAATAGTATTAGATGAAAGGATACCAAGAGAAACAGAAGTCTTGGCATGAATACTAAGGCAATAAACAAGAGCCTTGTATGTTATTTCGTGCTATGCCTACTTCCTCTCTGCCCACCCCCCACCCCATTCCTACTACCCCCAGTCCCATTTAATTCTGGTAAGTACTTTAACAGCATTTTTCTGCCATGGTGGGGGACTTTCATGTGTTTGCTGTTGTAGTTTCTGTTCTGTTTTGTTTTGTGTGGGGAAATAGTTGGTTTTTCTTTTTTTCAAGATTTTATTTATTTATTTGAGAGCGAGACAGAGAGAGCATGAGTGGGGGAGGGCCAGAGGGAGAAGGACAAGCAGACTCCCTGAGTACGGGAGCCAGACCCAGGTCTCAATACCAGGACGCTGAGACCATGACTTGAGTGGAAGTCATCCACTTCCCTGACTGAGCCACCCAGGCGCCCCTGTGGGGGACTAGTTTTTATAAGTCCAAGTGTCTTTGCTTTGCATTTGGACATCTTTCTCCCTAATCCATTTGGCCGGCCTCTTTATACTTCTATCTAATACAAATTACTATCCCACAGATCAATAGCACACACAAATTCCACGCATTTATAAAAGGTAAGACTTTATCCTTAAGGAACTGACAACTATTAGAGAACCCAAAAAAGACGCACAGTAGGGCAGAGATGGGGATAGATCCCAACTCCTAACCTAATCCTAGGAGATCTGAGAAGGTACATCAGAGAAAATGATAACTGAGATCTACAGAGCCTGAGAAATGTTGATAAATCTCAATATGGTGAAATACAGTTGAAACAATTCTTGAATTTTTGCTGTCACCTATAGTAACACAAATAACATTGGCTCAGAACCTCATAGCTCACAAAGCACTCTCCTCCATCATTCTCTCAAATGCCTTGTAAGTTAAGTGAAACCACATCTCTTACTGTTATCCTTATTGAATACTTATGAAAAGAGAGCAGATCAGTTAGATGAGCTGACCAGGGAAACATAATTGTCACTAAGATCTTCCCTTACCATCATACTACTTCCTAAGAAGAGGAAGACAATTTAAATGAATCTTTAGAGACTACATCATGACTCAAGAAGAAATATATCATATCTCTAGAAAAATACTTCAAAATGGTATTCAGCTACTTGCTGACGAACATCACAGCCATCTGACAAAACTGTCGAAAAGTAAGCAGTAGAAAAGTAGATTCAGTCAAATTAAATGTAATTAACTAATGCCAAATCACAGGTTTTTCCAGTGAAAGCTAAAACTGAAATGACAAAAAAATTAAAGCTAAATTATTTTTAAAGCTAAATTATTTTCAATAATTATTTTGAATCAGATACTCTTACTGCCACCTCTAATCTCCACCAATTGCCAAGAAAAAAGGAAAATGTTTTTTAAAGTTATCAGAATTTTTACCTTAACAAAACACAAAATCATGACCCCCAAAACCAGGTAAGTTATTTAGAACAATATTTTAACACACTGTCTGTATGGAACTATTTCAATATCAATTTTGGCTGAGGACTATTCCCAAATTCCAAAATGAGGGGCAAAACCAGCACACAATAAAGATGGCCAAAACCCTGCTTGGCAATATTTAGTCGTTCACCCATATCAAGTTTACATTAAGAAAAATTATCCAAAATTTGGAATTAGAGCAAAAAGATGACTGTGTGCCCTTTCAAAGTCATAGAAAGGCATGGTCTACCAATCCTGTCCAGGGGTTATTTTTTTCTGTAAAAGGCCACAGAGCAAATATTTGGGGCTTTGTGAGCCATATGTGGTCTCTATTTCACCTACTCAATTCTGCCATTGCAGGGTGAACACAACCATAGGCAATACATGAAAGAATGGAAGTGACTATAGTCTAATAAAATTTAAGTACACAAATAGGTCTGGGGGTGCCTGGGTGGCACAGTCAGTTGAGTGTCCGACCCTTGGTTTCAGCTCAGGTTGTGATCTCAGTGTCATGAGATCGAGCCCCGCATTGGGCTCCACACTCAGCGGAAAGTCTGTTTGAGATTCTCCCCCTCCCTCTGCCCCTCCCACTCATGCTCTCTCTCTCTCTCTCTCTCTCTCTCTCTCTCTCCCCCCTCTCAAATAAATAAATAAATACATAAATCTTTAAAAAAAAAAAAGGCCTGGCTTTATTGGACCTGCAGACTATAGTTTGCCTCCCTCTGCTCTAGGGAAAGGTAACTTTCCTCTTTACTATAACTTGTGAAAGTTATAGTAAACTATATACTAAACTATATACTAAACTATAACCAGAACCTGTGAAATGAGACTTTAATTTGCAGAAGAGTGATAAGCTACAAATTATTCTTGTCTAGAGAAATGAAATGATCTGCCTGGTAGAAAAAAGTAACCCCAGAGTGTCCTGTTTCGTTGGACTGCAGGACATCAGCCAGTTTTGCAACTAACTTTTGTTTCTTATTTCAGCCTTCTTTCTTTCACCACTGTATGAGACTTACATACTTCAGGATCTCTTACCTTCAAATGACCCATCCCTCATCTTCATCATCATTTATGAGTAATGTAAATCGTTGGCATGTGTTCACTGCATATTTGTATAAGCATTATGCTTAATTTTTTGAAAAGTATACTTTAACAGGTATGAAAGGGTAAAGTAGGAATATGGAGAACATGCCTTTGAGGAAAGTTAGCTTGTGAGAACACCATGCACCTCCTTGGATGAAGTTACATAAGCCTGCTCCTCCCCTCAAGTCTAGGGAATGGGCTTCCTTAGGGTCCCTGAGAGTGCTTGATGTGTATCTCCTGCCCCGCGGGGAATACAGGGAGCTGATGTTTGACTCATCCCTGTAAAGTCTAAAGGGAAAGTGACCGTGGCTTGCTGGCTGCTCTGCTGTTGGATGGAAGAGACATGGCAGCACTGGAGTGCCATATCCATCCAAGATTTGTCAGGGCAAAGAAGGCGGAAGCATTTTGTACATTTCAGATGTGGGCTATGCAAGAAGGAGCAAGGAATTGCCTTAGATTCAGTTTAAGAGAACCCTTGGCCCCACCATATACCTAGGAGCTAAGAAAAGAGTTAACAATGAACGAGCCAGAGTCAAGGGCTTGCGGGGGCGGGGGGGGGGGGAGGGGAGGGTTGGAATCGATCTCCAAAGAACTTGTAAAAAGCACCCTAAGAAAAAGAAGCCCAGAGAGGACTGATATGATACAACAGTACCAGTCAGATAAAACCTCTTCTTCTCCCTTTGGCTCCTCATTTTCCTGCTGCAAATCTAAGAGGGTCCAAAAAATGCACCTAGTGGGTGAGGAGTAGAAGGAGGAATAAAAACTCTAGGCAGAGAAACAGAAAAAAAGCTGACCATGCTTTTCTAACTACAGGCAGCCAGCGCTCAGACAAGCTGGGGGAGAGCGGAAACTTTCAGTGAAATGGCAAACATTCTGATTATTTCCCTGGGCTGAGCATATTAATTACTAAACTAAACATACAGTGATCAGAGCGACCATTATTACCAAGAGTGACCAGAAAGAAAGTCTTCAGACTCTCCCAAAAGAAGAGGTTTGCCAGGCAATAAGGAAAAGGAATAGGGTTGGTTTTCTGATGACATCCCCCTTCCCCCAGGACTGTCAACATATATCAATCACCGTTAGAGGGAAGTGAGAGGGAAAGGTGAAAATCTAGCTTCCCTGTGGGGAAAAATAATAACCCTCAAAGACTTTCTCACTTGGAAGTCACTTTGCTATGCTTGGAGATCAAGAAGAGAGAATTTAGCCTGTATAAATCAATAGGGAAAGGGAACAACTGAAAATCAAGATAGGTTCTGAGTGACTGCATTTATTTTTTTTAAAGATTTTATTTATTTATTTGAGAGAGAGAGAATGAGAGAGAGGGCACGAGAGGGAAGAGGGTCAGAGGGAGAAGCAGACTCCCTGCCGAGCAGGGAGCCTGATGTGGGACTCGATCCGGGGACTCCAGGATCATGACCTGAGCCGAATGCAGTCGCTTAACCAACTGAGCCACCCAGGCGCCCCGAGTGACTGCATTTAGCATGGGAGATTCCATGGGAGTTTTTTTGGTTTGGGTCTTGTGTTGTGTGGTTTGTTTTTGTTTTTGTTTTTTTGTTTTTTGCTATAGAAAATTTTCTCAACCATATTTTAATTGGTTTTATCATGGCACAGTTCTTACAAATTCATTTTAGACCTAAATTAGTGATATATTTTTTTTAAGTTAAGTACATATGCCATCTGAGAGGCCATTTTATAACTTTTAGATTTGCTTTATTTTCTAGTAAGAGGTGTAGATGAATGATTCTCAAGGGTGATTTTGCTACTCAAGGGACATTTGGCAATATCTGGAGACAGTACTGGCTGTCACAACTGAGGTGATCCTGCTGGCATCTAGTGGGTAGAGGCCAGGATGCTGCCGAACATCCAACAATGGACAGGTCAGCCTTCCACAGCAAAGCATTATGGGCTATGAAATGTCAACAGTGCCGAGGTTAGAAAAAACCCCGATATAAACTGATCTTCATAGACAGGGCGTGTTCAATTGTTCTAAAGCATGGAGACAAAACAGTCATATCCTCCTACGAGTTGTAGATTACAGTATGAGCTAATATAAAATTTTAGAGTCTTAAAACTTTTAGTCTAAATCTCATTTTTTTTTTAATTTTCTTTTCAGGCTGAGTTTCATTTAAGGTGAATGCTTATATTCCCATTTTTTGTTAAATAAATATGTTACAAACATCCAACTGTTTATGTGGATCTAATCCTTAGTTTTCTTTATCTAACCCATTTTTATCCCCTACTGTTCTGAGAATTTATATGCTGCCAACTGTGTAAATGCTTCTCACATGTTCATCACATGCTTAATTTTCAAGCAACTTCTCAGAGAAGATGTTCCCGAACAGATACTCTCCTTTCCACTGTTTACTGCCTTTCTACATAAATAACAGATTGCAGTAGTGATATCACTGAATCTGGTAGGGGGGAAAAAACACCAATAATAATGTTTTTCTTTTCAGTCAGTCTATTAGCAGTATGTGTGCCTTTCCCATGAGCCATTTTTGCTACCCATTACCAGAGCCACCATCGAAATTATCTTTGATTTTAAAAATAACTCTTTTTCCTTCAGAATTCTGGCTGTCATTTATTAGGTTGGAAAAATTATTTTTGTTTTTGATATATGGATTTAGATTTATGCCTTCTAATGTTTGTGATAAGATACAAACTCCTGATGATCTCTGGTATATCATTACATTCTCAATTTCATAAAATTGAGAACAAACAATAGTACTGAGATGTGTATCTTTTTGTATGTAATATAAAGATAGATGATAGATGGATGATAGTTGATAGATGGATGATAGATAGGTAGATAGATAGAGTTTGGAAAAGCTCTCAAATTTTAATTCCCAAATTTCAAATATTCTTTATTTTATAACTTAAATGTATATAAGGGGAAATAATTTCATTTTTTTCTAACTTATCTACAAGTAATTCAAGACATAAAATCATGGATATCCAGAAGCTTGTGGAGCATTTTCATCAATCTAAGCCTATTTCTTGAAATCCAAATGTTTAAGTGGACCATTTATTTAAAAAGATTAAAAAGAGTCAAGTTCTCTTCTAAAAAGAAGGACATAGTTCAATTCTGCTGAGCAGCATAAATAATTTCCTGAGGCAACACTGGCCTTAAAGGTCAACTAGCCAAGGTCCAGAGTTAATTTCCTCTTTTTTGTGGCTGGCCAACAAGCATCCATGTATACCTTTCTCCCCACCTCACACTTGTAATTACCAACCTTCTGCCTCTTTCCTTCCTTACCTTCTCTCTGGCCCCTCTAACATTTATTTAATTTATTGGATGTATTGTTTTAACTTTTGATTGAATTTATTCAATATTCATTGAAATTAGTTTTGTATTCCGTTTAATGATTTTTACCCCAAATTCCAAGTTTGTAGAGGCTGCTATTGTTCGTAGTGGAAAGAATTTGGTCCTTTACTAAGAGCCGTAAAGCTGAGATGAATAGCAAGAAACAGATACAGATAATGAAACACTTCCACTCACCCAGGATTCATCAACTGCTTCTATTTCTGCTGTTGGCATATGCCTTGCTACTCATCCGCTATAGATTGCAAAGCAAGACGTTGCATTTCTATACTCCAGTTTTTCTTAACATTTAGAGATTTTTGAGTCTTGTGTAAAAGGAATGCAGTTTAATTAAATCATTTGTATCTAGTCTCATATGTTGTATGTGAAATCTCTCTCACCCTTCCAACTCCTATTTTCTGTTCAGAGTTACTTATGATTGATTAGTGCTCACTTGCCTTTTTATTTATAGGCATTGGCTTTCCATTTAATATTTCTTAGTGCACTTATTTTTTTTAGCTGCTGCTCTGATTTTTTGGCATACACGCTAGTGCCTTCTGGACTGTGCTAAGCTTTGACAAGACTGAAGAGGAGGCCCGACTGAATTTGTCTAGTACAGCTAGCACTCCACTCAAAATAACTTTTCCTTTAAAAAAATCTATTTTTACTGGTTCAAGCCTCGTCTAATCTTTCAATCATAAGGTTGAACCTTGCATTTTATTTTAAAGCACAAGGGGTAACATTGAAGGCATTAATAAACAGGAAAAAAATCAATTTTAACTCTGTACATTGAACACTGGTTAATTTGATAAAATTAAATCTGTTGTTTGGCTCTTCAGAGCTAATCAGCTTTGTAGGCCAAAAATATCAAACACTTGGCCTTTTCCAGTAAAATATCTTATAGTGAAAATCTTTTTTGCCTTTGCCAGTTCTTGAACTTCATACATGACATGGAGCACTATTTCCAATCATAAATGAATAATCATGTAAGAAATTATCTAGCTTGTCATAAGATGGCTTATAATAGAACTTGTTCTAACACAACTGCCCATCCAGTGTGCGTATCTACAACTGATGCTAGATTAGCACCATCTGAGTTATTTGCTTTTTAGGGAAATAGAATTAACAAAAGAAATGAAAACTATTAAGAGATCAGGAGGAAAATGTCTTAATTGGTCTAAGTTTGCTTGTGGTGACATCTGAGGTGATCCTGCTGGCAGGATCATAGGTTCATTATGTTCTTTGAGGCTTTATGGCAAATTAATAAGATAAAATGGGAAATGGAAAGACAAAAATTTTTTCAAGAAAAATAACATTATCTGTAGATTCCCATGATCCTGGAAGGATTGTAACTATTGAATCAAGAGACAGAAGAATTTTATTTTATTTTATCTTATTTCATTTTTGAGCAGGTAATAAATGTACCCGGTTATAAATAAAAACAATATTAAAAAACAATGCAGTAAAAGGTCTCACTCCCACTCCTGTTTCTCTCTGCCCTGTTTGTCACCTGCCACCCCCAAAGGTAACCAATTTTAGTAGTTTCTTATGTATCTCTTCAGAGTTTCTTTATGCAATTATAATGAATTACAAATTTATATTCATTTTCTTCCCACTGTTTTATACAAAATAGAGAATATTATATACATTGTTCCAGATCTTTTGTTTTTACAAATGAATTCATCTGGGAGAATTTTCTATTACAGAATATAGAAAACCTATTTATCTTTTTTAGAGCTGATTTGTATTGTGTTCTAGAGAATGGACCAAAAATTTTTTAAATCAGTCCCCTATTGGTGGACACATAGGTTATTTGCAACCATTCACTATTAAAAACAATGTTACAACAAATAAACTTGTATATACGTCATTCTCTTTGTGTGCAATTTTATCTGAAGGATAAATTCCAGAAGTGAGATTTCTGGATCCAAGGAAAATGCATTTATAATTTTGATAGATAATGCCAAATTGCACTTTATAGGGAAGGTACCATTTCAAACTGATTGGTGAAAAAAATGCTTTTTTGGTAAAGGTTTAATTAGCATTTATCTATCTTAATATGGATGACTTTGAATATATTTCACATTTTTTAAAGGCCCAGCTGTATTTCTTTTCCTATGAAGTGTCTATTTATATTATTTGTCCACTTTATTTTTTTAACTTTTTTTTAATATTTTATTTATTTATTTGACAGAGAGAGATAGCGAAAGCAGGAACACAAGCAGGGGGAGTGGGAGAGAGAGAAGCAGGCTTCCCGCGGAGCAGGGAGCCCGATGCGGGGCTTGATCCCAGGACCCTGGGATCATGACCTGAGCTGAAGGCAGACGTTTAATGACTGAGCCACCCAGGTGTCCCTATTTGTCCACTTTAAAAACACATCTAGTCTTTTTCTGACCAACCTCTAGAAGTTCCTTATATATTAAGGATATTATTTATTTATGCATAAGAATTGCAGATCACTTTTCCCAATTCATCTTTTGATTTGCTTATGCTAGTTTTGCTGTGTTAATATATATTTGTTTATTGTGGTCAAATGTATCAGTCTCTTCTTTTATGACTTCTGAATTCTTAGTCACAGTTCAAAACCTTTCCCCATTCCAAAGTTAGAAGATAATACATCCGTGTTTTCTTCCTCTATTACTTTTATGATTTCATATTTTATATGTAATACATTTGGACCTCATACTGAATATAGTTGAGATATGGATCAACTTTATTTTTCCCAATAGACTATCTTATTATCCCAATACCAATATCATTTAATGAAATTTATCTCATCTTTTCCCTACTGATTAGAGATGCCACATAAATTTTTAAAGAAACATAAATATATTTGTAAGATTTAGTCAATACATTGCTAGTTTTTAGCTAAGTACTCTAACCATATTGCCACATATCATATTTTCAGTTCTCTCTTCCTTGAAACAGAGCTAGAAATGAACAGCTTCATTCTCAAAAAGACGATTTTTGCCCAGTCTATGATGTATAAAGGAAATTACTAAATTCATAAGAATACTTTTTTTAACCTTGCCACATCCATTTTATTTTCTTCATAGTACTTCACAAATTAAATTGCCTTATTAAATTATTTGCATATTGTTTTATGAATTTACATATTTATTAGGGATACAATACAAAATACATTTTAAACTTTCTTTTTTGTAATTCCACATATCCCCTTATTCTTTAGAGCAAAGGACAAAGTCTGTATAATATAGAGGGGACAGAGTAGAGAAAGAGAAACAAGTGGTAAAGTAGCTGCTTCTATGATTCATGTAAACATTCTTTTAAAAATAATATTTTCGTTTATATAAGAGTGAGTACATATGTTTAAATATATGCATATGCCAAATATACCAGAATAATGGATAGAGTATGATTTAGAAAAGAAAGAAGGCAGAGGATAAGGAATTAAAGCATGAAGTTCCATGATAAACATAAAAAGCAAACACTTTAAAATCTACTTCTATAATACTAAAAGGTACACATCACACAAACATTGTCTAATCATAGGAATACTTTTTCAATCCTCCTTGGTAATAGCTTGTTAAAAGTCACTCTAAAAGAACTATGATCAGGGCGCCTGGGTGGCTCAGTTGGTTAAGCGACTGCCTTCGGCTCAGGTCATGATCCTGGAGTCCCGGGATCGAGTCCCACGTTGGGCTCCCTGCTCAGCAGGGAGTCTGCTTCTCCCTCTGACCCTCTTCCCTCTCATGCTCTCTATCTCTCATTCTCTCTCTCTCAAATAAATAAATAAAATCTTTAAAAAAAATAAATAAAAGAACTATGATCAGAGATGACCATTAAAAATTAAATAATAATAATAAACAAGAGCCATTAAGTGCCTATGAATAATCAGATAATTGATTAGGCAATATTACATATCTTATGTCATTTAATTCTCATAGTGACCATACAAAGCTTACTACAACCATTGTGTGATTAAAAAACAACTGAGGCCAATAAGTACATAGCAGAGCCAGGATTGAAATTTAGATCTCCCCTTCTTCCAGACTCATGTTCTATGTTAAACTAATATTCATTCTCTCTCCTAAGTGCCAGGCATTGTTAAGCACATTGCATATTTAACTCAACTGGTCCTCATTTAAAAATCTTCTATTAATTCCACTTTCCAGGTGAGGAAACCAAAGTAAAGAAAGGTTAATTTGCCCAAAAATCATGCAAGTAATAAAGAGTAGGACCAGAATGTGAAGGATGGCTCAGTGCCCTTGCTCTTACCTATTTCATTATATACTATCTTATTGTACACATGTTTAGCAATAAACATCACTAAGGGGTTAAAGTTTATCCCATATCAAGAAATTTTCAATTAACCAAATGCTCAGAGACTGGGGCCAACAGACTTTTTGGTTCCCCAAGTGTTGCGTGGCTATTCTACTCTTCTTATAAGCTATTTTTCTTTTTCTTAGCATCTTTCCATAGCAAACACAGAATACAGAAAATAATGTGATCTTCCTTTATAACTAAATGTCCTATGGGAATATCCAGGTATCATCAAAACATAAGAGAGCTCTTCACTGGTCTCCTCCTCTTTAGGGCTTTCCTAATGGACTCCCTCCTCCAGCCACTCTCTCAGAGGTTGCCCCTGTCCAACTTTGAGCACTTTTGTGACAGTTGTTAGCACTTCACATCACCCCCTTGTTTCCTATCCATGTCCCTGCTCCTCCCTCAAGCCATTTCTCATCTCCACTCCCATCCCTACTCCCATTTAAAGGTACTAACTTATTCATACTTATGTCCAGACCCAAGGCCCGCACATAAGAGTGCTCATTTGTATTTGTCTTATTAGATAACACTATAAATAATCTCCTACTTGCCCTTTCTGCACTTCACTTTGTTTCCTGGAGTGAGTCACTTTCTTCCTCCCGCCAGCCCCAGACCTGCCTTTAGCCCTTACGCCTTCATGTTGCCCATGACCAAAACTCTAACCAGGCAGTTTCCTGTGATGCGACTATTCCATGTTTCACAATCATTCTTAACTCATTTAATAAGATTCTTAGCTTCATAGTGCTCTGATCTCAGCAAAAATGGCTCTAAGGGAAAGGAAATCAACTGAAACTGGTAAGGACACTAAACAGCTCAAAGTGATGGTTCTCCGAATAAAATCTAATTTTAAAAGAGGCAACACTAAACCAAAGAAATGAACTACTAATGAAACAGTGCAGCTGCTTTTGCAAAGGAGGAAGACACCTTCCTGAAATTCCTTAATATCATCTATACAAACTACCCATTCTTCATACCTTCATTGTGGATAGAGATGTATGGACAAAATTAACCAAAAGGAGACCAAACCCCAGACTATATTTTAAATACTTGGGTTTTGTCGTTGCTACATTCTCCATTTTCCTAACATCCTCTCTCTATTTTAAAGCCAACCGTAGAAGTTTTTTTAGTTAATTCAAGATTCAGATTACAATCAATTTTAGGTATTACTATTTATTAACCAATATCACTGCTTCTTTTTTAGTTTATGAAACCCCACAGAGAATTTTACCAACCTGCATAGCCTGATTTGTAGCTAATTACATTTTTGTTTCATTGATACCACAGAAAGAGCTGGAGAATATCATTAATTTCTACACATACAAATTTTTATGGCATATTAAATCACTACTGCAATCCATTTGAGTCACCCTATTAACAAACTAAAAAATAAAGCTGTATGATCTTCTCAAAAGATTCAGAAAAGCTTTGACAAATCTTATATTCCTGATAAAAACTCTCAGCAATCTTAGAATTTCCAGAACCTGGTAGAAGATATCTACAAAAAACCTACAGCTCACATCATACCTAATGGTTGTATTGGTTTGGTAATTCTGCCATAACAAAATACTACAGACCGGGTAGCTTCAACAACAGAAATTTATTTTCTCACGGTTCTGGAAGCTAGGCTAGAGGCTTAAACATCAAAATAACGGCAGAATTGGTTTCATTCAGAGGCCTCCCTCCTTGACTCCTAGATGGTAATCTGTCTTCACTTGATCTTTCCTTCCTACTACTTGTGCATATCTATGTCCTGATCTCCTCTTCTTCTAAGACAATAGTCATATTGGATTAAGGCCAACCCACATAAACTCATTTTAACTTAATTGCCTCTTTGAAGGCCCTATTTCCAAATACAGTCACGGTCTGAAGTACCACAGGTTAGGACCTCAATACATGACTTTTGGGACAATACAACGCAGCCCAATAACAATAGTGAAAGACAATGCTCTCCTAAGATCAGGGCAAGGCAAGGATGTCTGCTCTCCCTACTATATTTGATATTGTACTGGAGGTTCTAGTCATTTCAGTAAGGCAAGAAAAAAATAATAATAAAAGGTATCTAGATTTTTTAAAAAAGGAAGAAATAAAACTTTTCTCACAGACAACATAGTCATCTATATAGAAAATACAATATCTACAAAATTAGCTATTAGAACTAATAAGAATTAGCTAAATTTTAGGTTAAAGGGTCAAGATATAAAACTCATATGAGGGGCGCCTGGGTGGCTCAGTCGTTTAGTGGCTGCCTTCGGCTCAGGTCCTGATCCCAGGGTCCTGGGATCGAGCCCCGCATCGGGCTCCCTGCTCAGCAGGGAGTCTGCTTCTCCCTCTGACCCTCCCTCTCTCATGCTTTCTCTCATTCTCTCTCTCAAATAAATAAATAAAATCTTTAAAAAAAAACTCAGATGAATTTCTATGTTCTGCCAATAAGCAATCAAAAAATGAAACTGAAAAAAATACCATTTATGGGGCACCTGGGTGGCTCAGTCGGTTATCTGTCTTCAGCTCAGATCCTGGGATCTGAGAGAGCTGGTCTCAGAGTCCCGGGATCGAGCCCCGCGTCGCACTCCCGGCTCAGCGGGGCATCTGCTTCTCCCTCTCAGTCTGCCCCTCCCTCAGCTCATGTTCCCTCTCCCTTTCTCTCCCTCAAATATATAAATAAAAAATATTTTAAAAATACCATTTACAATAGCATCAAAAAACATTAAATAGGGATAAAGAAAGAAGACAAGAAAGAGGAGTTAACTGTACAGTTCCATTTATATAATGACAGAAAGCAGATCATTGGTTGCCTAAAGGGACCAGAGGGAGGAATTATCAAGGGGCATAAGGAAACTTTGGGGGTGATGGATAATGTTCACTACATAGACTATGGTGATTATTTCACAGGCTTATACATATAACAAACTTATCAATTCACACGCTTTAAATATGTGCAGTTTATTGTATGTCAGTTATGCCTCAATAAAGCAATTGAAAACAATTCATTGGAAACACCTCACTCTCCAGATATTTCCAAGTTCTAATTTTCATCAAAATTTACTCTGCCTTTGCTTATGCTGTTCTCTCAGAGGGAAAGCTCTCTCCTTTCCTATTCTTACGCCCCCATCATTCCACCTCTGGTTATTGAAATCCTCCTCACTCTTCAAAGCCTAATTCAAGTTCAGATGAAATGCCATCTCCTCCACAAAGCTGGTCCCAAAGTTCCATGCCAACATGAGCTGCTCCTGGCCTTATAATCTAATCTGTTTATTTCATTTTGCCTGTGTAATCTAGTTAACTTTTATATTCTCATCAGCTCCACTACACTAACATTCCTTGAGAGGGGTGGTTCCTTTTCCATAAGTTCTACCTATGGCCTCACGGAAGTTTTGACCTTAGAAGTATTGTTTCATGGATGGATGGATGCAAGGAAGGAAGGAACAGAAAATAACATATTCCATTCCCTTAGCTCAAGTTTTCTTCTGGAAGGCAACTTCTATTCTAATAATCCAATCAGTGCAGATGTGCTAAATGGTGCTCATGTGGTGTCTACACAAGGAGCTCATTTTAAACATGTCTCCCTAGAGATAACCTCTTAACCCAAAGGAGCTATTCTTGTGGTAGACATTTCAGACATTCTGGAAGGCTGGTGGGGAAAATAACATTAAGAAAAGTAAGACCTTACAATACCTTTGCATGATCCGAGGTTGGCAGTCCATCCTCAGAACAGGGGTACAGTAAATGACTCTCACCAGCTGAGCCAATAGATTTTTTTCAAGGCTACTCCATGATCTCTAGGGAGTAGCCATGAGACTGGAAGAATCTTCTTGCCTCTATGGAACCTGAAAATGAGATATTTCTATTACATTATTCAGTCTTTACAGGTCAGGAGACTAAGAGCCAAAGTTGCTCAGAGGTCATAGAATAGTTTAGAGGCAAAACGGATCAGAATCCCTTACAGGATCTTTTAGCTCATTTTGCTTTAATATTTCATTAACACTGGAAAAATATTTGACATCCTACCAAAATTGTTACACACTAAAAAATATAGTAGCCGCAATACTAACAGTTTGGGAACACAGATTATTTGTCTGAGTCCAATAATATTTTCATCAGTGTCTTAGTTTAAGAGCTATTTCTTTTCTGTAGGCTGATCTAACATACTCAGAAAAAAATGGAATGTGTGTTTGATGTGGCAGCAACTAAACAGAAGCTGCAAAGACTGTGGGAAAGAACTTTGAGATTGAATTTAAGAAATATTAACTCCTTGACCACTCATAAACCCTACAAGTATAACAAATTATGCACTTTGTGAGATTATAAAATCCATGAGTATAAGAACTATCTTGCTTCTTGATATATCCCCATTCATTCATTTATCTATCAAATATTTCCTGAAAGATTATTTTGCACTAGGGACATGGTACCAAGATAAATAAAGCTTCTTCTCTCATAGAGTTTATATTCTAGGAGAAGACAACCAATCAACAAGCAATTCACATAGCAGAGGATGATAAATTCTCTTCAGAGAACTGAAATGAGGCAAAGTACTTGAGAGTGACCAGGAGGCTACTAGATTGAGTAGTTAAGAGAGATCTGTCTAAAGAGGTAACATCTAGGCTGGAAGCTGAATGAGGAAGAGAAACCATGCATTCAAAGACCCAAGAAAGCATTTTCTAGTCAGAAGAAACAGTTTGCTAAGGTACTAAGGAGGTTGGCATGTTCAAAAAAAAAAAAACCAACAACAACAACAAACAAACATACTGTAACTAAGAGCCCAAGAGTGAAAGAGAGGAGTGCTAAACAAAGAGGAAAAAGAGGCAGTCAGGGTCCAATGAAGATGGGCTTCGTGAGAAAAAGGAAGGAGCTCAGATTTTATTCTAAGCATGATAGGAAATCAGCAAAAAGTTCTGGGCATTCACGCCTGGGTGGCTCAGATGGTTAAGCATCTGCCTTTGGCTCAGGTCATGATCCCAGGGTCAGCGGGGAGCCTGCTTCTCCCTCTCCTTCTCCTGCACCCCCTGCTTGTGCTTTCTCACTCTCTCTGTCAAATAAATAAATAAAATCTTTTTTTAAAAAAGTTCTGGGCATTAGTCACATGATCTAATCTACATTTTTAAAAGATCCCTCTGGCTACTGCATGGAGAGTGGGTTGTGAGAAAGCAAGAGTAGAAAGAAGGAAACTAGTTAGGATACTATCGCAGTTTTACAGGTAGAATTGACAAGATTTGACACTAGATCAGTTGTGGCATTTGTGGGGAAGGATTCAAGGATAATGATTGGATTTGCAGTTCGACTAACTAGGTTACTATGACTTAATAAGATGCTAAAAAAAATCACTGTTGAATTATATTTTAATTTACTTAACTTCATTAGACCAACATAAACTACCATAAAAAGTCAGAACTGAAATTTTAGACATTTTATAATCCAATATTTTACAAATTATAAAACCAAATCCACAGCAAGTGATTAAGAGATTTGCCCAAACTCAGACAGTTAGTGACAGAATTGGCATTACAACATGGATTTCTTTGACTTCCAACCACTGTTCTTTTAGTGACACCATGTTAAGTAACAACATAGTCACAGGAATTATCACTCCTCCTGCCTCATGGCAACAGGACGTTAGACAATAGCTACGTTGTGATGAATGGTCTTTGTCCAACTGTACATGGGGAGCCAGGAACATGAGCTGCTCAACACCTCTCTCCCCTCCACCTACCATCTCCAATCAAGTGATAAGACTTGTCTGTTTTAGCTCCTACATAATCTCTTTACCCAACCACTTCAATCCACGTCCTCCACCACCTCTCTGGTCCAAGCTCCCAGTTTTCCTTCCAACACAGACTTGCCTCTTCCAGTCCATTCCCCACAAGCAAGGAGTCTGATCTTTCTAAAGATAAGTTTCGTCAAGTCTTTTAGAAGTGTCGTGCTCATTCTTGCTTGGGGAGACAAACACAGACCTTCTCCCTGAAATCTCCCCCTTGCCCAGTCCACTCCCCTTTACTTGGGACTGGTTAATTCACATTCTCCTTTTAAAATTTGGCTTACAGGGGCGCCTGGGTGGCTCAGTCGTTAAGCGCCTGCCTTCAGCTCAGGTCATGATCCCAGGGTCCTGGGATCAAGCCCCCCATTGGGCTCGCTGCTCGGCCATCGGGCTCCCTGCTCGACCATCGTGCTCTCTGCTCAGCCATCAGGCTCCCTGCTTGGCGGGAAGCTTGCTTCTCCCTCTCCCACTCCCTCTGCTTGTGTTCCCTCTCTTGCTGTGTCTACCTCTGTCAAATAAATAAATAAATAAAATCTTTTAATAAATAAATAAATAAACAAATAATAAAACTTTGCTTACATTTTGTTTCCTCAAGGAAACATTTTTTGCCCTCACCATCCCACCAGCTAGGTCAGATATTCCTGTTGTACTATTTATAGACCACTTTTAATTTTTCACAGTATGTTTCAATAATTAATTGTGAAATTAGTTGATGAATATCCATCTTCCCTGGTCAGATGTCCATCACCTCTGTTAGAATGTAAGGTCAATCTAAATGTGAGACAGGAGTCCATCAAATCCTAAAGGAGAACACAGGCGGCAACCTCTTCGACCTCAGCCACAGCAACTTCTTCCTAGAAACATCACCAAAGGCAAGGGAAGCAAGGGCAAAAAATGAACTATTGGGACTTCATCAAGATAAAAAGCTTTTGCACAGCAAAAGAAACAGTCAACAAAACCAAAAGACAACCGACAGAATGGGAGAAGGTATTTGCAAATGACATATCAGATAAAGGGCTAGTATCCAAAATCTATAAAGAACTTACCAAACTCAACACCCGAAGAACAAACGATCCAATCAAGAAATGGGCAGAAGACATGAACAGACATTTCTGCAAAGAAGACATCCAGATGGCCAACATACATATGAAAAACTGCTCAACATCGCTCGGCATCAGGGAAATCCAAATCAAAACCTCAATGAGATACCACCTCACACCAGTCAGAATGGCTAAAATTAACAAGTCAGGAAATGACAGATGTTGGCGGGGATGCGGAGAAAGGGAAACCCTCCTCCACTGTTGGTGGGAATGCAAGCTGGTGCAACCCCTCTGGAAAACAGTATGGAGGTTCCTCAAAAAGTTGAAAATAGAGCTACCATACAATCCAGCAATTGCACTACTGGGTATTTACCACAAAGATACAAATGTAGGGATCTGAAGGGGTACATGCACCCCGATGTTTGTAGCAGCAATGTCCACAATAGCCAAACTGTGGAAAGAGCCAAGATGTCCATTGACAGATGAATGGATAAAGAAGATGTGGTATATATTCACAATGGAATATTATGCAGCCATCAAAAGGAATGAGATCTTGCCATTTGCAATGACATGGATGGAACTGGAGGGTGTTATGCTGAGCGAAATAAGTCAATCAGAGAAAGACATGTATCATATAACCTCACTGATATGAGGAATTCTTAATCTCAGGAAACAAACTGAGGGTTGCTAGAGTGGTGGGGGGTGGGAGGGATGGGGTGGCTGGGTGATAGACATTGGGGAGGGTATGTGCTATGGTGAGTGCTGTGAATTGTGCAAGAGTGTTGAATCACAGATCTGTACCTCTGAAACAAATAATGCAATATATGTTAAGAAAAAAAAGGAGAAGAAGATAGCAGGAGGGGAAGAATGGAAGGGGGGAAATCGGAGGGGGAGACGAACCATGAGAGACGATGGACTCTGAGAAACAAACTGAGCATTCTAGAGGGGAGGGGGGTGGGGGGATGGGTTAGCCTGGTGATGGGTATTAAAGAGGGCACGTTCTGCATGGAGCACTGGGTGTTATGCACAAACAATGAATCATGGAACACTGCATCAAAAACTAATGATGTAATGTATGGTGATTAACATAACAATAAAAAATTTTTAAAAAAAGAATGTAAGGTCAATGAAGATTCAGACCATATTGGTCTTGTACTCTGTATCTGCAATTCCTATAGAGAGCCTGACATACCATAGATAATTAATAAATATTAGATAACTAATAAAGGTAGTTAATAAATGTTAGATAATGAATTACTAGGTAATTGATAAATATTAGATAATTACATAAATTAATACATGTGTTTCTTTTAGGAAGACAAGAGATATATATTTTATATTACTAAAAAGTTTTATAAATGCTAATTTCATATGGACTATGGTAGGAAATTAGATAATTAAAAGATAAGGATGCTTAATATATACAAAAGAGAAAAATGTGAACGGGAAACAAGGACTGGGTGAGTTCAAAATTAACTAATGTTACTTGACCCCACCAGCATGTGACACATGGTCAGTGCACAATAAAT
The DNA here is from genome assembly GCF_037043125.1 of Eumetopias jubatus. NCBI lineage: Eukaryota > Metazoa > Chordata > Mammalia > Carnivora > Otariidae > Eumetopias > Eumetopias jubatus. The sequence continues at coordinate 58,991,125 of NW_028274814.1, read as the reverse complement.
AGTTGTTAATGAATGACAACACTGAGTTATCTGAAAAACCAGGCCATAAACAGATTATTATTTTTTATTTTGCATATGACAAACCTATTTCTCTAAGAGCATGAACGACTACAGGCTTAGACTTGTGCAATTTATATGTGACCAAATTCACACTCAGGGTTTTGTGTTCTCCAGTATAAGGCTCTTCCCACAGAATAGAACCCACACTTGTTGAAAGGCCTGAGGGTAGTTTATTACCTCTCAATGAATTTCTTCATTCGAAGTGAGATTTCCAATTGTTGGGACCAAGTTGTAAGTGAAACACCTGAACACAGCTTCCAGCCTCACTGATAGGCTAAGCCTGGACAATCAACCAGCAAGACATTGCTTTTTGGTATCCTAAACAGATTTAATGGTGGCAGGAGAGGAATCCATTGGGAACTTGGATTGAAGACAAGTAGAACAAGAGATGTGGGGGGAACAAGAAGTAGGCAGGGAATAGGTTTCAAATAAACAAGGTGCCTTATGAATATCCCACCATTGCCTGACCCACAGATGCTGCCCCGGTCATCGCCACTGTCGTTCTCACATGCGGAGAGTTTCTCAAAAAGGGCCTAGAACTACGTGCATTAGAAACAGCTGTACTGCTTGTTAAAAATGGAAATTGCTGCATCCCAACCCAGAGCTGATGAATCACAAACTCTGGGGTGGAGCCAACAAATGTACCTTTTCAAGAAACATTCTGGCTGATTTTTATGCATGTAAAAGTTTGATCACCACTGACTTAAAATTTGGGACTAACATGTCAAGATGATACTCAGACACACTAAAGAGCATAAAAGACGGCAAACACTCCCAGCTCAGGCCTGATGTGGTTAAGAAAGAAAAAATTAATGCATAAGTATATCTGGTTATGATTTTGTTTCTGCACAGCTGAACACAATCAAGGTAATACTCCCTGAAATGGTTGCTTTGATTTTTTTTTTCCTCTTTGGTTATCATGAAATTTCCTATGAAAATATTCAGTAAGAAGAATCTCCAGCTATCTACAAGCTGATTACTAGCAGTGTTATGGTAACAGATAAACTCGTTTGCTTATTAATTAGTAAGTAATTGGAAGCAAATTTTATTTTTAATTTATAGTTTTTGTGACATCTTTGTTTTTTCTACTTATTTGATTTATTGGTATGACTAGGGACACTGAATAACAGATTCTTGGTCAAGGTCTTCACACTAAATCTACAAAATTATATGTGAGAATAATAACGTCTTCCTCATGGAGTTTTTGTGAGAACTAAATGAGATATCATAGAAAAAGTACCCAGCCCAATGCCTGGAGCACTGTAGAAACTCAACAAATGGGAGATGTTATACTATATTTGATTCCTAAATAAGATGCTCTTTTGTCCAATATAAAGAAAGGAGCCAAGGCTTTTGAGATTTCTATTGTTTTACTTCTCAAAAAGATATTCGAAACTAAGCCTAAACTGTTTGGGGACACCTGTTATTTTCGATTTACCACTCTCCTCCTCCCCTTTATCTTTAGCACAGATAAGAGCCAGCCACCATTCTCAATGAAGACAACCACAGAAGCTGATGCCCCAAAACTCACCCTCCAAGGAATAAAGCTGTGGCCTAGAGGGCACTGCCCCTTTGTTGGCCCTCACTCCAGATCCTTCCATGACCTCTTCTTCCTGAGATGGTGTAGCCATCTCCTCAGGCATGTGACTTGGTCAGGTTTCTTTCTTTATGCAGAAGATGTAAACCTGCCTCCCTCTAGTTACTTATTGATCATCAGAAAAGAATAACCGACTCCCAGTTATTTCTCAGCAAGTTAACCTCAAACTCTTTATCACAACTTATTTTTTAATGATAATATTTTAGTAGGCTTCCCCAAAGGATGAGCCATCTACCTATTTCTCAAAACATTCTAAATTTTATCCCTATAAAGCCAGGCACTCAAAGAGCTACCCATCCAAATATTTTGGCCCCTCCTGCAGGTGCCTTTATGATAAGTCTCTCCTGTATCACCTACAGTGCTCACCAGAAGCATGTTCAGGACCACCATATCCTACAGTGTAACTTATACAAGGACTCACAGAAGACAATTTTCTCTCAGGCCTTCTGCAACTTGGTAACTCAAGAAAGAACCCATTAAAATCCTAGGAATGAAATCTCCAAACTGAAAGCCTAACTCCCCAGTCTAAAACATCTCTCTGAGTCTCTAAAGGAGCAAGCAGGCTAAGGAAGATCTGTTCAACTATGCAGCTTGCCTATTCTAGCTCTTGCTCTCTTTCATGTGTGTTAATTAGAAAAGGAAATAGTTTTTACGCCAATCTTACATTATAAATGGAAACATTTGTATTTTAGAAAGATTATCTTGGTCTACAAAGCAGAAATTTACTACCAAAAATTTTCTCCAAGATTTTGAATTTGAGAGACTGTTTTCTGAGGATTACCCAGTAAAACCAAAGGTGTGAGTTCCGATCATCATTCCACGGAGAGTTGCCTAGTATTGGTCAAGCCTCCTATTTCTATGCATCAGAAAAAAAAAAAAAAAAGAAAGAAAGAAACTAACCCTGACTCGCTTAAGCAGAAAAAAAAAAAAAGAAAGAAAGAAACTAACCCTGACTCACTTAAGCAGAAAAAAAAAAAGAAAGAAAGAAACTAACCCTGACTCACTTAATTTTCAAAAGGATATTGGGCATTCACAGAGTGAGAAAACTGGAGAATCAAGCCTGAGGCTCTATCAGTCAGAAATAGTTCTCAAAATCATGAAATCATTACTGCCACCCCCCCAATGGCATGGACCCTATAGATGGCACCACTGTCAAGTACCACCAACATGAAGCACTGGACCAGAACACCGCATTAATGTCCCCCACTGCCTTTAGGAACAGGTTGCAACTGTCATCCCTATCATCACTTTCATCAGATAGAATCTGAAATTCTTCTCTTCACCAGCCTCCCACACAAATCTGGGAAGAGATATATATTGGTGGGACTTTGAAGTCATGTGCCCATGCCCTACCTGCAAGAAACACCAGGAACGTGATTATCTGACGTGTCCAACTTTATAGTTAGAAGTAGTATCTGCTTCATAAAGGGGGAAATTCCCAGCTGTTGAAAGAAGATGTGGGGTAAGCAAAAAGTATAAACAACAATTTACTACAGCGATTGGCCTACTTGTCCTTAGTAACTTAATTTGAAATGTCACTTAAATATGGGACCTACAAAATCTTTTTGAGTCAAGGTTCCCCAAGAAGGATGAATTTCTTTTTCCTCTCTGCTATGGCCCTCTAAAACTATAAGCACAGAGTTTAAGACACAATAGATACTGCCAATTTTTCACAAAAGAGAGACCCAGCCCTTTGTATCTTCTGAGTTGGCTCACAATTCCTTCATTCTTTCCCCTTCCATTTTGCCTCCAGTGAGGTTTTTCCGGGGAACATGGCAAATGAACGTGTCCAGATACTAGACTATATTCTGAATACATTTCAGCCAAAGAAGCTTCAAGAAGACAGAATAGTTCAGTCAAAGAAGAATAAATCTAAACCTTATATCATGATGGATAATTATTTATATCAAAGAATATTTCAAACATTTAATGACAGTATTTATGGTTCCTAAACATAAAACCTAGATGGTATTCTTCTTGGCATTATTTTAGCAGGTTCTCCTGGTTACTTGAGAATAAGCCTTATGTCTACCTAATATTTTCTTTTAACTTCAAATTCTCAATTTTCTTTCATGTATTATATGGCAATTAATAAATACTCATTGACTTGGGTTTCAAGAGGTTAACAGGAAGGAGCCATGAGCAGTCACTTTGGAAAAACACACCCCTGTCTCTTCTTTTTGGATATTTGCCCATCTAGCTTTTTGAAATTTACCTAGCTATGACAAATTATATTAACTAATAATGAATCCACTGAATATTTTCTGAATGACTTACATACAAATTAATTTATATCTAAAATCAGAAGAAGAATTATATTTTAAGATATTGCATTAATACCAGGTTTGATATAGTTTTAAAATGAAAGAAAGTCATGAATTCATTTTTGGTCAACATGGAATACAAGTGCAGGAAATAAATGTGATGATATATCTGAATGCTACTCCCCACCTCACTCTTTAAAGGAGCAGGTGCAGGATTCTTTGAGGCACAAGAGACAGGTGAGGGAAGCAGACAGAAAAAAATCTAGGCTGTGAAGGGTATCCCAGCAGAAAGTAGACAGGAGATGCAAAAAGAGTCAGGATGGGGTCTGATGGAAAAGGGTCAGTGGAAGCGGGAATCAATATGTGAATACAAAATAAACAGTATGCGACCAGGAGACAGGAGACAAAATTGTGTGGAAATGGTACATCAAACATAAAAGGCAGAAAGAAGGAAGAAACTCCCACAACATTGCCTAGAATAGCAATTCTCAAACTTGGGTGAGTGTGGGAACCACCTGGAGACCTAATCAAGGACAGAGAGAGGGCCCACCCAGCCTCCTGGGAGAAGGACAGTGCCTGGGCCTTTGTAGTTTTACCAAGTTCTCCAGGCAAAGCTGATGCCAACCAAAACTTGAGAAGCACTGGCCTAGAACATCAGCTAATGGATGAGGAGAACAGCAGCCAAATATCTGAAATATTTTAAAGACTTGTTTAAGTGAGAAATTAGATTCCCCTAAAGTGATCTGTATTGGATTTCCTACTTCACAAAATGCACTTCAGGATAGCCAGTTACCTCTCCCACCGCAGGTTTTTAGGTGTGAGGGGCAAAATCACGTCCCGAAAAAATGGGGATTGAAACACAAGTTATACGTTGTATGCGATGCCTTTATCACATTGTCCTTAGCTGTGGTGTCTAGTGTTTAAAAAAAGAAAAAACTGGGGCGCTTGGGTGGCTGAGTCAGTGAAGCGTCCAACCCTCGATTTAGGCTCAGGTCAGGATCGCAGGGTCATGGGATCAAATGCTCCGTTGATCCCTTCATTGGGCTCCGCCCTCAGCAGAGTCGGCTTGTGCCCTCTCCTTCCCCTTCTGCCCCCTCCCCCCCGCATGCAAGCACTCTCTCTTTCTCTCTTTCTCTCTCTCTCAAATAAAATCTTTTAAAAAATAAAATAATAAAAAAAGAAAAAACTAACAAGAGACCCTTTGTCTTGCTCTTCAATTCATTTCCTTTTCACTCTTCATTTTGGTGTTTGGCCAATGCAGACTTCACAGAGACATGCTTTGTGAGCATTGGTCTCTGCCCGCGAGCGGCCACCTCTGGCACATCTCAGCTCCGCACTGTTGAAGAACTGGGCTTAAGCAACTAGCTAGCTTCTCTCAAGTGTATTCATCAAGCAGCCATAGTTCTTCCCCTCACCTTGGCCTTTGGCCAACTCATTTACATGGTCTTAGTTCTGCCTAACTTCTGGCTGACTTAATTAATCAACTAACTAATTAATTAATTAAAATAAAAATCAAACAAGACAAACTATTAGAAAAGTTACCTCAAATGCACAGCGTTCCTGTTTAAGAAATGTGTTTTATTTCCTCTCTACAATCACGATCTTCCTTAGAGTTTTATGCCACTTTGCTGAGCAGAGGAGCCTGGTAGAGAAAAAGGAACCGGCCAACGCATGATGTTTCAACAGCAACTGAGGTGTGTCTGTGTATGTGGAGAAGGGAGGGATGTGTCATCTGGGTGTTTGTGATCGAAGAATTAGGTTATGTATTATACCCATAAATTACACATACTGGATCTGAAATTTTCTGTCACTCTAGATAAACTGAGGGTCTTGCCCATAACTGGCATGACCACCGGTTCTAGCAACCAAAACCTGTTTCATTTCAAGCAAAGAGTAACCTTAAGGTTTTGTAGCCCCTAATCTTTAAGACAACTGACCTTTAAATTGATCATATCAGGAGCATCTATTACATGTTGGATGCATTCATTCAAACCTGTTTGAGTCACTATGCCAGACCCTGAGTATTCAAAGATGAAAAGACATGTCTCTATCCTCTAAAAGTTCACAATCTATGTAGCAAAAAAAGTTAGGCATGATTGAGAAAAAGACTGGCTTCCCCTTCCAAACAACCTCCAGAGTTGACTCAGGAATCCCCTGATATTGTGATGCTCTTCTGTGAGAGTCTTTCCTCAAATCTATTTTTACTACTAGCTTGTCTTTTTCAAGTCAAAGTTAATTCCTTTGAGGTTCCTTTCTACAGCATACCCAAAAGCACTTTAGTTCTATGATCAAAATTCATAAAAGCAATAGCATTTTTCATAAAATGCTAGAGATATCTAGTCCTAGGCTCTTCAAGATCCTAAGAACGCAAACCCTCCCTGGGGATGGAAAATGACTATATCAAAAAAGCCACACCCATGTGTAATCAAAAGCTTTAACAAGAGCCAGAGCTATACAGCTGTCCATGTCAGAAAGAGAATACTGAAGCGCAGAGAAGATGGGCTTCGAAGCAAATAGAACGGAGGTTGACTTTAAACTCTAAACTTTCAGGCTAGGTTCTGAAATCAGTTTTCTGATGTTTAGGTGCACATAAAAACTGCCTTGCACTGTGAAACAAGGACAAGAAAAATGTTTGTGGGGGCGCCTGGGTGACTCAGTCGGTTAAGCGTCTGCCTTTGGCTCAGGTCATGATCCCAGGGTCCTGGGATCAAGTCCCGCATTGGGCTCCCTGCTGAGCAGGGAGTCTGCTTCTCCCTCTGACCCTCCCCCCTCTCATGTGCTCTCTCCCTCTCTCTCATTCTCTCTCTCAAATAAATAAATAAAATCTTTAAAAAAAAAGAAAAATGTTTGTGGCATGCCTTGTACATAATGGATACTTTATAAATGGTGGCTATTACTGCATTATTCCTAGCTCAATTACTTCTGGAAATTAAATTATTAACAACAACTTGGATAATTACCCACCAATAAAATACATTAAAATTCTGGCTTAATAATGAAAGTTTGGAATAAAATAGTTTTGTTTTGTTTTTTCAGAAAAATAGGTGTTCCTGCCATATATACTTAAAAATACACAATTATTAACCTAATTTGATCACTGCTGAAAGACTCCCAGTCATCTTGAGCCTGTCCTAGAAGAGGGATGAACAGTCTCTCACTCAGCATGCCTCTGGTGACACTGGCTTCCCTAGCCCCTTGCTTCCTCTGCCTTCCTTTTCCTCTTCCTCTTGCCACATATGCTTTGTGTGTTTCCTTTTTAGTACTTCCGTCATGGAGATGAGTACATACAAAACATACACAAGGAAATGCTAAGTAGTCAGAACTCCTTGGGAAGAGGGAGAAACTATTTGCCAAATTAAGACTCCTTTATTATGTTTTCAGTTTTCCAAATTCTCCTTACATTGTCCTGTCTTGACTAAAACCACTAAAAATCTCTGGTTATGGACATACTGTGCTTCATGACAAGAATCTGAGTACCCAATGACCAATGGAAACATAATCCTTCTAGATTAGGGACCTTGAGACACCATGACCTAGTTCTAATAATCTATAAATCTTAACAGTTTTATGATTAGTTTACTCATGATAAGGCTGAAAAGCTAAATAAAACATCAAATTTAATTATTTCTGGTGAGAAATATATCAACTGAGTGAGCCATATCAGTTACCTCATGCTAGTCAGAACTCACAAGTGGTACTTACTATATGTACATATCATTAAAAATAATGGGAAAAGGGGCACCTGGGTCGCTCAGATGGTTGGGCATCTGCCTGTGGCTCGGGTCATGATCTCCAGGTTCTGGGATCAAGCCCCATATCAGACTCCCAGCTCAGAAGGGAGCCTGCTTTTCCCTCTCCCTCTGCCTCTCCCCCTGCTTGTGCTCTCTCTCTCAAATGAATAAATAAAATCTTTTAAAAATAATAATAATGGGAAAACAAATCATCTCACCAACAATGCCAAAGACAATGTTTCGAAATAAATCTGTGAGCGAAAAACTAAAGCCCATTATTGTTGGGGGGGTGCAAATTTTGGAAGACATTAGTCTATCTTATTTATCCAGAAGTAAGAATTTTATTAAATCATAACACTTTCTCAGCAGCCCTCCCCATTGCCAACATCACGCACTCCCGAAGGAAGGTTCTGTGGCCTGTGATATCGTGGCTGAACCCCTTTCTCTACTCTTGGTGGCATCAGACAGCTTCTATGCCTCTTGGTGGCTAAATCATCAACCACCATTGCTCAATTGATGATCAATAAGAAGAACTAAAAGAATGAATGCATTGTGTAAATTAAATGCATTTGTGTGTTTTCCAGAACTGCATAATTTATAATGAAATATCATTAGTAAAACACATTCATTGTAATACATTCACAGAATACCTCAAGAGCTATAGTTAGAAATAAAAGCTATTGCCCTGAAGCATTCTAAGGCCTGTTAACAACCAAGTACCCTATTGTAAAACAAACTAATTATCACAACAAACCTGTTTTAATTAATTTTATTTATTTATGTGCCTCTCTTAATTGCATTTCCCTTACAGGATTCATACTTTTTTAACACTTTATGGTAAGACAAAATACAAATCTGTCTGCCAAGAACAAATTCTTGCTGGACAATTACTAAGGAATATCCTCAAAATAAACATTGGAAGCCTTTTCCTGTTGATAAAATGGATTCTTGACTTGCTAAGCCGAACATTTCCACTCTCTGAAGGAAGAAATAATGAAGGAGACACAGAAAGAGTCTTAACTGTGTTTTAGTGAAGCTAGATGGAGAATGGAGGAACCCTAGAAGAATGCAATCATTTCATCAAAGGGGATGTTACAGCCAGTGGTGGGAAGACTGGTACTCTAAGAAAACAGAGTCAGAAAGAGTAGTTGGGTAGGACTCCTTAGACAGAAACTGAGGAAGGAGATGGCTCCAGAGGGAAGGAAGGCTCACAGACATAAAATTCTGACAACACAGTGCAAATAATCCCACTGAAAAAGAGAAAAGAGAAGACATGGCAATCAAAAGTAGGTGCACCACAGACAAGTGTCATGGAACTGAAAAAACAGTGTCAGGCAGGCTAAAAGCTGAGAATGAGAAAAGTCTTTCAAAAATGCTAACAATCAACAAAAAGATGGTTTTTTTTTCCTTTGAAGCAGATGAAGAAACTAAAAGAGAGAAAGAGGTGGCTTTTAAGGCCACTGAAAGTGAAGAAATGACAGAAAGTCCAGGATATCAGTTCCTGTTCTATGCGTATCTTCTGTCAAGGGAAATGCTAGTAAGCCCAGAAAGGCAAGAATGAACCTCGGACAGTAGAATTAAAAGACCAAGATCGGGCAGAATCATGCTCAAAAATGCCAGGCAGTTTTATTAGATGAGCTAAGTGCTTCTGACCAGGTGAAGTCCATCTCAGGATTCTGAAAGAAATCACACCAAATGAAGTGGCTGAACCTCATTGGAATTTGCACTGAGGAAATTCAGAGAAAAGGAAAGGTACCAGTAGATAGAGATGAGCTAATATTGACTTAATATACTTAAAGATGAGGAATGGGGGAGAGTGAGTTTCATTAATTGAACTCTTAAATTCTGTGTTGATTCTGGGCAAGGCAGGAATTGAGAAAATCAAACAGGATCAGTATGGAGCCAACAAAGATTTATGATGAACAATGCAAGCCAGACCTAGCTCATTTTCTCTTTTGATAAAATTACTAGACCAGTAGACAAGGAATATACTGTGGACATATGTGTCTGGATTTCAGCAGGGCATTTGACAGGCTCTCTCATTTTACCTTTGTAGGGAATGCTTTTCAAATTGGTGTCTGCAAAGAACAAACATACAGGATATTCACAGGTATGCAGGGAGCAGGGTTCATACACAAGTACATTTGGAAAACATGAGTTAAACAAAATATAAATTTTGAAGAGTAATATATATGATAATGTGCACTGTGGTGCTCCAAGAAGAGAATGCAGTGTGCAGCATCTCCCAAACTTTTTAAAATATGACACTCAATTTTGCTTAGGTACATCTATTAACATCTTCTGGAAACAAAATTTGGGAACTGCTTTATTGAGACAAGAAATATGTACTGAATAAAATTCACATTTAGAAAGTATCCTAATTATTATTAGATCAACCATACCCATAACAAAGCATTGAACTGAAGAGAGATCTCCAGTGGGATGACACAATGCTCTGTCCTTAATGCTGCCCTTAACATCATCATTACTGATTTGTTTGAAATAGTGGGTGGCACTATTCAAAACTATAGATCCTATAGAATGGGAAGAGTTAACCAGTATGTCACCTTACAGAATCAAAATCCTAACAATTTCAATCGGATGCAACCCTGAGTTGACTCTAACAAGATGAATTATTATCTCACTAATAAATACAAAGTACTAACAAATGGTATGGGGAAAAGGTACAAGTGCAAAATGGAGGTAGACTGAGGGAGGAGAAAGTTAATAGCTGTGTATATGGGTGGGGGAACAACTTCAGATAGTGACAAAAAGCTCATTTTAAATCAACAGTGCAATGTAGCTAAAAAAAAATCCTAATACGCTCTTAGACAACAGAATTATAGAACCTGGGACAGTGGAAGCAGTTGGCTACATCACCTCTGCTCTTGGTCCCATCATATCTGGGAATCCTATTATGCTTCAAGGCATACTTCAAAAACCCATTACCAAACTGGATGGAGTCCAAAGAAGTTACCAGTAGGAGAAAGGGGCACAAAATCTGTCACCAACCATTAAGAAATGAGGCAAACACCCATGTGTCCATGGATAGATAGAATGGATAAAGAAGATGTGGTATATATACAATGGAATATTATTCAGCCATAAAAAAGAACGAAATCTTGCCATTTGCAACAACATGGATGGAGCTAGAGAATTTAATGCTAAGTGAAATAAATTAGTCAGTGAAAGACAAATACCATATGATTTCACTCATGTGTGGAATTTAAGAAACAAAACAAATGAACAGGTGGAAAAAAGACAGAAAGAGAGGCAAACCAAGAAATAGACTCTTAACTATAGAGAAAAAACTGGTGGTTGCCAGAGGGGAGGTGGTAAGAGGATGGACTAAGTAGGTGAAGGGGATTAAGAGCACACTTATCATGATGAGCACTGAGTAATGTACAGAATTATTGAATCACTATATTGCACACCTGAAACTAATAGAACACTGCATGTTAACTATGTTAGAACTAAAATTAAAAACAATAAAAACAAAACAAAACAAAAAAAAAGAAATGAGGCAGAAGCTAAGACTGCTTAGTCTACAGAGGGAGAGAGAGAACGGGGCACAATAGTAGTCTCCAAATACCTGGAGAACTCTCCTGTAAACAGAACAATAAGCTGCTATAGGACAGAACTGTGTTCAGCAAGGGCTCCAGGAAGTACAGTTTTGCCTGAACCTATTCTTATTATCAGAACAGTTTGAAAATAAGCCAATTCTGACGGTTGTGAAGTCCCTGTCATTGGTGTGTTCAAACAGAGGTTTGACAAATGGTTAATGGAAATACAGTAGAGGGAGGAAAATGGACTATATGGTTTAAAGGATTTTTTTAATCTTAAGATTTATACTTTGGGTTCGGGACACAGGTATGATGGTCCTCACTTGCTAGCCTAGAGTTATTGGAGAGAATAAAGAAATCAAAACCGAGACCAGAACCTGTGCACTAGGACAGAACTAAAGGATGAAAATAGGTCCTAAAGTCTTAATCTCTTGGTTTTAGTCTCAGGCTTGAGGGTACCCAGGTCACTCTAGTAGCAATATGGGGCCTCAGCCTTTATGATTAGGTCACCAGATCTCAAACTTTACCAAAGAGTTTGAGTTTGGAGATTTTTTTTTAATTTTATTGTTTGTTTAATTTTAATTCCAGTATTAAAATACAGTTTTCTCTAAGTTTCAGGTATACAATATACAATTCAACAATTCTGTACATTACTCAGTGCTCATCATGATAAATGCACTCTTCAATCCCCTTCATCTATTTCACCCAAACTGCTACCCACTTCCCCTCTGGTAACCATCAGTTTGCTAAGAGTCTGTTTCTTGGTTTGTCTCTCTCTTTTTTTTTTCCCCTTTTTTTTTTTGTTTTGTCTCTTAAATCCCACATATGAGTGAAATCATATGGTATTTGTCTTTCTCTGACTAATTTATTTCGCTTAGCGTTATACTCTCTAGCTCCATCCATGTTGTTGCAGATGGCAAGATTTCATTCTTTTTGATGGCTGAATAATATTCCATTGTATGTATACACCACATCTTCTTTATCCATTCATCAGTCAATGGACACTTGGGTTGCTTCCATAATTTGGCTATTGTAAACAATGCTGCAATAAACACAGGGGTGCATGTACCCTTTCGAATTAGTTTTTCATATTCCTTGGGTAAATAACCAGTAGTGCAATTACTAGAGCACAGGTAGCTCTATTTTTAATTTTTTTAAAAAGATTTTATTTATTTATTTGACAGAGAGAGACACAGCGAGAGAGGGACAACAAGCTGGAGGAGTGGGAGAGGGAGAAGCAGGCTTCCTGTGGAGCAGGGAGCCCGATGTGGGACTTGATCCCAGGACCCTGGGATCATGACCTGAGCCGAAGGCAGACGCTTAATGACTGAGCCACCCAGGCGCCCTCTATTTTTAATTTTTAATTTTTTGAGAAGGCTCCACACTATTTTCCACAGTGGTTGTACCAGTTTTCATTCCCACCCACCAGTGCACGAGGGTTTCTTTTTCTCCACATCCTTGCCAGCACTTGTTATTTCTTATATTTTTTATTTTACCATTCTGACAGGTGTGAGGTGATATCTCATTGTGGTTTTGATTTGCATTTCCCTGATGATAAGTGATGTTGAGAATCTTTTCATGTAAATTTGAGGATGTTGACCTGCTTCTAGATATCCATTCCCTCCACCAGAACTAGCCCAGCAACTGAAACAAAACTGAGTCTCTCAGGGGATATAGGTTGGGGAGGTAACGGATCCTCCAACTGTGAGAAGCAAGCAAATGCTGGGGAAACATAAATCCATTACTTTATGAATCAGGGACCTATAATTTTTATCTGTAAGGAATATTATCTCCAATGTTACAATTCCAGATTAAACAGTAGGTACTTTCTATTTCAACTGTACACTTACACTAGACATAAGAAAGAAAAAAAATGGATCCTTATTTGGGTACAAAAATGAATTTGCATAGGAATATTTGAAAAAGTCATGGAATATCTAACTAGAAAAGAGAATAGGTAGATTGTACTTGAAATGGTTACATCATAGAGACTATATTAAAATTCAAAATAAACAAGAAAAGCTGGATTATCTAACACATAAAAATAAGAATAACAGTAATAGGAAAAGTAATGAACAATGACAATAATGATAGCAGACACTACGTGGGAAGCACTTTCCTCTGCGGTATATATGTGAAAAACTTTTATTCCCACCACAACCCTGAAGTAGCTGCTGTTATTATGTCATTTTTACAGAGAGAAAACTGAGGCATAGAGAGGTAAAGTAGTCAAGGTAAATACAACTGAGGGGTAATATACTTAAGCAATAAACCAAAAAGGCACAAATTCAAAATGGGTCACATACTAAAAAAGGAAAGAAGAGAATGCTAGCCCTCATGATGCTTAGGATACAGGAAAGCAGACATCTCATATGCTGATGGTGGGAGTATAAACCAATAAAACAGCATTTCTGGAAGGGAATTTGGCAATAGGTATAAGAAAGCTTAAAACTATTCATTCTCTTTTTCGATCCAGTAATTCCAACTTCTGTAACTTTTCCTAAAGAAAAATAAGTACGTGAACAAAGGTTTCTCTACCACATTACACACTGTGTCATTGCTTGTAATGGGAAACAAATTGTTTCAGTAAATATGATAACTAAAAATACTAAAATGTAATGCAGTCTCTAAAAATGCTTCAGTATATACATCTGTATATATACATATAAAGATAGTCCTAATATTTTCTGAGGGAGGCACACAGCAAATTTTTCTGGAAATGTATATATCAAAATAAAAATGATAGTATATCTGTATGGTGGGATTGTCAGTTAATGTTACTGCCTTCCTTTGGAGTTTTCTATAATTTTTGGATATTGTGACAAGGAGCCTGTTACATGAGAAATAGTTAAGAGTGTAGCTGAAAGTGGGTTCTGGAGCCAACATCTCAAGTCCAAATCCCAGCTCACCTGTTACTCACTGAGTGATGTTGGGTAAGTTGCCTAATTTCCTCATCTGTAAAATGGGAATAAATATGGTACTCACTTCATAGGGTTGATATGAGAATTCAGTAAATTAATATCGGTAAAGCACTTAGCACAGTGCCCGGACCTCGATAAACATCAAAGGAATTAGTAACTACTACTATTGTTTATAACATTAAACAAATTCTCACAACAAAAATAGTATCACCAAACAAGTGGTGTTTATATTTATGAATTCTCATAGATAAGAACTAAGCAACACTCCACTTCAAACAAGAAAAAAGTCAATTTTGCCTGTTACCGAGAGATGGTGTAGGTGTCGTACACTGTTATTTCATTCTGAGAGCACCTGTTTGTTGTGTCTGTGTCTGGTTTTGAGGTATCTTATAGTTATACAGCTATTATTAGCCACATCATGTCCAGTTAAAAAGCAGTAAGTTTAAAGTACAGTAATAATGGGGTGCCTGGGTGGCTCAGTCATTAAGCGTCTGCCTTCAGCTCAGGTCATGATCCCAGGGTCCTGGGATCGAGCCCCGCATCGGGCTCCCTGCTCGGCGGGAAGTCTGCTTCTCCCTCTCCCACTCCCCCGGCTTGTTGCCCTCTCTTGCTGCGGCTCTCTGTCAAATAAATAAATAAAATCTTTAAAAAAATAAAAATAATAAAGTACAGTAATAACAGGCATATGGTTATGATGGAAATAAAGAGAAAACATTTTTTTAAATGGGATTAGTGGGAAGATGATGAAATATTACACATACAGGTAACAGGAGTCACTAGACCCATCAGAAAAGTCTTTAGGGAAAAAAATCATATGACATTTGAAAAATGCCAGACTTATTTGATCCACAGTATCAACAGATGAGGATTTGCAACAGATGAGGAAAAGTGAATAAGGACAATAAACAACTTTGAGGATGTGGCCAGATGATGTGTATCAAAACTAGACATCTGGCAACTTAATGGTAATTCATTGTAACTGTCTATTTGCTTGAGAATTAAATGCTAAGTATGATCAATACGCTACTGATGAAAACTTTGTTATAAACCATGGATGAGTCCATCAGTCAAGGCCTTGTTTGAATCTACCCAATTTCCTTATGGAGTCAAGAAGTGGTCAGAATTTTACGGGAGGCATTAAGGAGTTCCCCCACAGTAGTTTTGGAGAGAATCAGGCTGCAGGCTCTTAATGGCCTCAGTAGAGTTGCGATGTAGACAAAACCAATATTTTAGAGTAAGCTGTCTGTTAGATTGCCTGTTAATTGAGAGAATAGCATGCTTCTTTCAAAGCTCCAAAATTATATTTTGTAGGAATGCACTAGGAAAATGCAAGTTTAAGCCCTTCTTAGGAATATTGCTATGACTTTGTTATTAATTTTAAAGCTAATCCTATACATTCTATTATACTTTTCAAGCTTAAAGTAGTATTGCGTCATTCTAATTTATGTGCAAATGGATTTAGGAACAACTGTTTTATAAGTAGGGGGCCTTCTGTACTTAGCCTCAGTGAGGTGCCCAGAAAACTAGGAAAGAAGAAAAATAAAACCATCATGCATAGATATGCAAAGTCACCTGGAGGAAGCAGAATTGTTCCCAAGCCAGCAAGACTCAATTATAATGAGACTAATTATTTTAACATATCAAAACAAAGAACAAATTAGGCAAAAAAGCAGTGTTCAGTCTAGAAATAAGAGTCATTGAGGTAAAAGCTGGCAGAATCCGTCCTAGCATTGTCCAGGAAAGAATTGAGGCTAATGGATTTTGAGTATCAGTATTCTAACTTTGTTGGTCAGGCAAACTCTAATGGAAAGATGGATACATCTGATTATATCAGGTGGATTCCATTAAACATGGAGCTCATCTAACTCTTTCCATTCTATTTACCTGATCAACAAGTAACCCTCAAGTTATGAGCTGGTTTCCTACGGAGATATTCCTATAAAGACATATGCTATGTTGACAAAGCCCATGATAAACATTATAGTCCTTGTGATCATAATTTTACAATGTACATTATTAAAATGTCTGATTACTATTTTGCTTTCTGTCTAGCTTAACAGAGAAAATCCATATTAATTCTATGTTCGTATATGGGAAGCTATCTCTCACTACATTTTTTTAAACTGGCATTCTTATTTTATACATCAGTCTTCCTAAACTTGGTTAATGTGAGTCAATCCTTAAGAGATAGGTCCACTCTTCTTAGGGAGACGATGCAAGACTGAGGAACCTGACTTTAAGCATAAGTAACTAAGGTCATCCTGTGCAATCCCCACTGATCTTTCTTGGTAGTAATGCCCTGACACTGCTGTTAGCATTATACATTTCTACAAAGAACAAATCAAGAATTCTCTCTGCACTCAATGGTGTTCATTTCAGGCTCCATTTAAAGAGTCATAAACTGGGAAGGAAGCAGGGGAAAGCAACAAATATGATACTCTGATTAACTATGTCTTTTAATCCTGGGAAATCCAAGGCTGAGGGGAACAGAGAAATGGTCACAGTCCTGTGACTGCAGAAAAAACAACCCTAATCATAGCTAAGGACACTATGGATTCTAATTACCACGTCTTTTAAACATGGAGAACTCTTTGACACTGGTTTGGGAACATTGAGAATCAGAATGAATTTATTATAATCTCTGCCTAATATTTAATAGTTCTGCATGTTGTCCATGATGGTTCTTGATCGTATAGAAGATATTGTGCCATTATAAAATGCCATCACTTTGAATTCCCTATAGAAATTTCATTTACACTAATTGTCTGTCCCACAGAAATTTGAATGGTTTAAGCTACACATGGATGTCTTTCATCCTCTCCTCTCCTTCCCTGAGACACGGTTTCGATATGTTAACTAACAAGAACTGACCCTTTCATTAAGTCGGATTTTTTTCACTACAAGAATGCAAGTAACCAACAAAAGCTCCTCGAGAGGTTCACAGAAAGGAAGTAGTTAAATGATAAAAACGTGAAATGTTATGCAGCAAGCTGTGTACAATTAACTAGAATTCAAATATACACCTTGTTCCAATCCAAGCCATTTATCAGATAAAAATAGTCTGCTACAAGAATGTCATGATTAATGAGGTGAGACTCCAGCTAATTACTGTTTCCTCCAGAAGTAATTAGGTTGGCATTGCTAATCAAGATGAATGAACACTCTGACCCGCTTTTTTAAATGTAAAACTATGAGCCGCTACTGCAATAACATCATTTAGTTCAGGCAATGTAGTCTTTATTAGGCTTGTAGTTTGATTAAATTCTTTTGTTACACCAGGCTTTCCACACATGAACAGATGAATGCTGTGATGTTCAAAGAGTTTTTCACCCTTAATTAAAGACTGAAAAGGCTTGTTCAATTCACAGGGCAATACATAGGACAGCTCTAAATTGATAGCTTTTAAGTAGAGAATAACGGAAGGAGTCTTCGGGCTTGTCCAGCTGTGAGAGGTTGCCTCCTCCTACCGTAATTCCTCTTATTACGGTTGAGAAATGAATGTGAAATACTTTTATTATATTTTATTAAGCAGCTTTTTCATTTCATCACAGCCTCTTTTAAGGAACACAATGCATATATCTGTACTTATTTTTTAATGCAATTAATATAAGGAGGGAGGAGTGTAGTTAATTCAATATCATTAATAGAACAAACTGCAGTGTGCAACGCAGGTCTGTAAAAGCAAGGCAGAGTCTGTACTGCGGATTCCTACAGTTTATATTCAAGGGCTAACATTCCGTACTCATCGTTACGATGAAGCAAAACTTGTCTTCCCGAGATGTGATTATATGTCATATTCTTTCAAACAAAGGGACGAGCTCCTTGATTAGTGGCTGAAGTTATATCAGATAAACTCAAAAAGATGATAATTTATTAAGTTTTTTACCCAAAATGTCAATATCTTTGCCCCCACATTAGTTTGCTAGAGGCTTGTCTCTGATCTCGGTGATCTCATCACTTCCACACACCTGATAGGTTTCCTTCATCTGCCTCGTCTTTCTTTACTTTTCACAAATTTCCATTTTGTGATTCTTAATGTTTTTCTATAGTTATTCCAAAAGGGTAGGATTATCCTCTCCACTATTCCTCTGCCAGTTGGTTTATATTTCCACTTGCCAGGTTGGGAAATCCTATTTTTATATCTTCTACTTAATTATATTCCCAGTCTAGAATGTGCTGTCTCCTCTTTGATTGACATGTTTGGACCTCCTGCTGCTTTGTTTTTCTCTGCGATTTTGTATACAGGAGGATAAAATAATCTTATTTTGACACCTTGTCTAGGTCTAGGAGTCAGTTTCTTTTTTGGGGTTTTTCCTTGTTGTAGAATTTCATATATGACTTTTAGTATTAGTGATTTCCATCTTTAAAACATCCTGTCTTCATTTAGAAAGATATGAATACGGCTGACCTGCAGGTCCTATGGTGTCTGTTCTCCTGAACTCCTTTTAACAAGCAGCAGAAGCCAGCCATTCTAAGCCCCACGCCTGACAGAGACACAGAGATGGAAAATGGGCCACAGTGGTGCACAAAGCCTCATTGTGCAAACAGAAAGCCTAGACACCACTGCCTGCAGCACCAGGATAGGTAAATGTGTCAGGACATGCCCCGCTGCTTGAGGGTAATTGTCAGGGTGTCATTATACACGACACTTCATTCTCTTTCCTAATTTTCCAGTTGGGTTTTGAATTTGTCATAGTTCCGTGTCATTTACTTTACTCCATCATTATTCTACACCAGGCTGCCTTTCTTAAATGTGGCTCCCCTCACGTCTACGGGTAGCGTTAGATTTCGTCCTAGGATGTTATATTAAATAGCTCCCAAGCTTTTTTAGACTTGTCTCTCGGGTTCTCTCTTTTCCTTAGTGCCTGTCTGTTTAGCACAAGGATAGCTCCTGTTCTGCCTGATAAACCCAAGCTGGTATCTTGTGCTTTCTGCCATGTGTTATTTAATTAAAACATGTAGTTCTTTCTTGGTCTTCTAAATAGTTCTGGCACCATAATAGTTGCTGAGGCTCAGGGCAGCAATAGAATTTAACATAGAGCTCTTGACCTTGATCTAGCCTTTCATGGTTTCATAAATTTTTTTTGTTTTATTATGTATTTTTGACTCCCTGGTGAGAATAAAGAATAAGCTCTTTGAGTTCAGGTACAGTGCCAGTGCCAACATATATTCCTAAGGCTACAACACATATAAGAAATTCTTATTGGACTGAATTATACTTCATAAAAAAAAAACCCTAAAAAAAGCAGCACAGAAGAAATTTTCTATGAGAAGATAATGTCTTTAAGCCAGACTCTATCACTAATCTATTGGTTGAGTTTATACAGCAATATGAAGCTAAATATCAAACATGTAGCAGAATATCCATCAATAAAGTAATTTGCAGTATTACCCCCTTCTTTTATTCATTTTAAATATCATCATATTTAATTGAATTATTCACTATATTTGAATTATTAAATTATTGAACTGAATTGAATTATTGTTGTTCCCAAATCTACACTTCACCAGTTTGTTTTGAAGATACTGCATGGAACGTAAAAGTTAATCTAATCCCTCTAAGGCTTCCTGTTCTTTCCCCCGCCAACCCCCCCCAAATTAGAGTTCCCATATTTCAAACCCTAGACTGTAAGTTTTGTGATTCAATGTCCTAATTTTAAGGCAGGGTTTTCTTTAAACGGACTTTTACTGAATTCATAAAAAGTATAATAAGTATTCACTGAACCTGAGTCATGACCCCTAGGGGTAATCAGGAAAGAAAACTCTGTTAAGGCAGCAGTGATAAGTTTAGAAAGTCTGAATCTTTTTTCTCATATTATTATTTTAGGGGTGGACTAAGGATGGACGAACAGTGGTTCCTTGAGTAAAACAGGAGGATGAAGAAGCCAGAGTCTGTACAACAGCAACACTCCAGGGCCAAGACCAAGCCCAGCCAACAGCAGGGGCTCCAGCAGTCAAGCAAGGCAAATGTCCAGAAAGAGTGGCAAATTCTATCTTGATTTAGCCAACTGTCAGCACTAGGGTTGCAGCAGATGGTACAAGATCCCAGCACAATGAATGGGATCCAGAGGACCATTGATATTTGGAAGTTTTAAGATAAACTGTTTCTAGTCTAAGGCCATCCATCCATCTAAATTATAGGCAATGGGAAGGAGGAAAGAGAACCAAGGATAGCAAGAACAGCAAGGGCCTAATCACCTTGCTGAAGTTCAAGAGCAAGACCCCAGAACCATGGGAAGAGATTATAAAACAAGCTCAAAGAAACCAAAGAATTAGTCCAGTCTGGGGCACTGGAGCACACAAGAGGAGACTAGCTATGACTTGCAGGAGCGACCAGAGGCCAACTCACCTGCAGGTCATAATCATTCATTCAACAATTGTTTAATAAATGCCTGCAATGTACACTACAATAATGAGGGTTTCAGCCATCCTAGAGTTTACAAATGCGTAGAAATTTCCCTAAAAGTCACTAGCAATAATAAAGTATGAAAATGTTGTCATAGACTAGCAGGAGTCCCTAACCTAGCCCAAGGCTGGGAGAGGCAGGTGTTGGGAAAGACCTCACTGGAAGAACTTCTGTTTAAGCTTGAGCTAGATCCAAGTCTGATCTGTTGCAAAGAACCTGGGAGAAATTCAGGAGATCCATGTTCAATGACACCTACTAGACTTATGAAAGAGAGTATGATAGAGGAAGTTAGGGAAATACACATCATTTATTACTAGCTAGGGTCTTGATCCTAAACAGTTACGTGGAAACCTTCATCCATGTGAGCAGAGTAATACTTTCTTCTTGGATGATAAGCTCTTAAGCAATTTAGACTAGCATTTACCAAAGTATGTTCCATGGATCACTAGTCTCATAGAATGAATAATCTATGTCGAAAGGATTATATGACCAAATGCCTTTGGAAAACTTTGAATAATATTACTATCTCTTAGAGAATCATAAATCACACTACGTATATTTAACTAAATATATTTTATCTAATTCATTAAATCATTGCTATTTTATTTTATATAGTTATATTTATATTATTTATATATTTATACTTATTTAAATATATAAATAAGGGCATATTAATTAAATATACATACATTTAAGACACTAAAAAATGCACAATTAAGAAATGTGCTTGAATTTTATAACTATGGTAACTCACAAACTTATTTAACCATGGAACTCATTTTTATGAATTAGCTACTAATATTTCTTGGAATAAGTGCTCCATACACCATACTTAAGAAACAATGTTCTAAACTAAGCATCATCAATTTTTTTCTGTAAAGGGCCAAACAGTAAATATTTTAGGCATTGGGGGCTATACAAGCTTTGTTAAAATTCATCAAATCTACCATTATAGTACAAAAGCAGTCATGGACAATATGTAAACGAATGGGCATGGCTGCTTTCTAATACAATTTTAGTTACAAATACAGGCATTAAGCTGGATTTGGCTCACCTGCCATAGTTTGCTGACCCTAATTCTACACGACTCATTACCATAGGCCCCACACCAGAGTTTACCTTTAGCTATCCAGTGACCAGTGTGCTAGCAAGGAAAGAGGATAGCCAACCTGAGTAGAGGCAATCTTAGGCCTATATTACCTACAGGGAAGACTCCAAGAAGAACTCAATGAGTACAAGAAGGAGACAGCCCAAGAGATTATATGAAGTAAAAACAAAATAATTTAATATATTTGCTGGATGCACAATAGCTCCATCATTTAGTAACCAGGACTAAACACGTCCTTGGCCAGATCCCTTATCAGATTTTCCTGAGTAGAGTGAGTGGGCAACACTTGAAGTCCTCCAGAGCTAATAATAATGTAGAAATCCTTGAAGTGAAACTGAAGAAAGCAAAGACTGGGGGATAAGAGCAGAGGCAGACAATTATCATAGATGCTTCTTGTCACTATTCCTGCTCCTTGTCTTCAAGTAGCCAATAATCAAGGGCCTGCCCTAAATCTGGGGTGATAAGTCAGCTTCATACCTTTTGAAACATCTACAAATCCCTCCCACTGTCCAAAATTTCACCTTAGAGATATAAGTGAGCAACACAGTCTGTGCATTGAAACAGAAGAGATCCAGCAAAAACAAATGTTATCTAAAACAAGTACAGTACTCTCCCCTTGGTCAACGAAACAGATGAATTCAAAATATTAGAAAGATGATGGGAATATTAATGAAAAGATTCAAATGAAACAAATCCCCATGTGGTAGAGCACAGCCTATGAGTAGCCCTAAGGACTGAAGTTCACCATGGGATGTTTAGCTCATTAGCACTTCTCTACCCTCTCCTATATCTCACATCCCAACCCTTCCTTACTTTTTTTATTCTTCAATGGTTAACACAGAGATCTGGAGGTACTTACCTCCTAACCACATTTATTAGGAGGGGTTGAGAAGGATAAAAGTTGGGGAATAAGAATGCTTGAGGAAGGCTCAGTAAAAAGAAAAAATGTTTAAAAGGACTTTCTTATTCAGACCTGAAGTAATCACCAGTGTTCAGCAACATTGGTGGGTTGAGTTTGATCTTGACACTTTATCCCTCAGAAGGCTTTTCATTGTTCACAGGTTGAGGAGGCAACAAAGGAAACACCTCCCTAGGCTTCATTCTCATGAGCAAAGAAGTAATAATGGGAATCTTATAGGAAAGTGATCATGTCTTGTAGGAATCCAGAAAAGACAAGGGAATGGATACTAGGAATAGTCAGATATGGACTGTCCATGGCCTCCAATCAAAGGACCACCAGAACTGCACTTGGCAGTTAAACAAGTTCAGGTTTACTACATATTGCAGTGGAGAAGAACACACAGCATGGAGAACCATGGGTCATCTCAGTAAGAAGCCGTTAGAGGAAGTGATAGGATTTGGGCTTGTCTTGGGTGCTTGTAGGAGGATTCACGAAGTGGGGCTTTGCTCTGGATTAGAAGCTGTCAGAAAGCGGAGCTAATTCTTGTGATTGGGTATCTTAATAATTATAATCTAAAGGTGAAAAGAACAGAGTGAGTCTAATATTGTGACTGGCAAAAAAAAGCAGTGATCACTTATAAGGGATGTTTGGTCATTTTTGCGGTTTGGACAATGCTCATCTTTTAGACATGATTACGAAGTGGTCTTGTTTTGTCTTGAGCCATCACAGTCACAGAGTGACCTTGTCTGATATTAATGTTCTGTAAAATTACTATGTTCAACAAGACAACATCATGGCCCCACAGTGAGTGCCCGGTCAGTTCATAGAAACACCACATCTTAGCTGAGAGTGTTAGGTCAGTTCCTAGCTGCCAGGAGCTGCTTTTCCCTTTCTGAGGATAGCATTCTTGAGAAAAGCAGATTTGAGAAATTTCAGAGGAAAGGTAGATGTGATTTACTAGGCCTAAGAACTAAAAGAAAATTGATTTAAAAGAAATGAGGAGTTCTAAAACCTAAGTCGAAGCCAGAAATAGAAGTTGACTATAATCTCCATCGGGGCAGAGACTATTTCTTATTTTGTACACTAACATATCTAAAGTATGCAGTTTGGCATATTCTTGGTTCTTAAAATTACATTAGTCGAATAAATAATTAAATGATGACATTGACTGGATTTCCAAAAGGAAAAAAAGGTGGCATCCCAATATTGAGCTTTATATATTTTCCTTCCTTTTTTTCCCGTAAAAAAAAATCCAGGCACAGAAATGAGCAAATCCCTCCTGGCATCCTATAGTTCATATTCCTAGTCAATCCATTTAAAGTCATGCTCATTTTTTACTCTATTTTCCCCTGCATTTCTCTGTCCCTTTCCCATTCCACTCCTCAAAATAGGAAGGAGCTTAATGTATTTTTTAATTAAATTTTTATTTTCAGATAATTGTAGGTTCATATGCAGTAGTAAGAAATAATAGAGATCTCTTTATTCATTTCAACATCTTGCAAAACTAAAGTACAATATCATAACCAGGATATTGACATTGATACAGTCAAAATACAGAACATTTCCATTATCATATGAATCCCTCCTGTTGCCCACTTATAATCACACCCACTTACCTCCTGCCACACCTCCTCCTTAAGCCCTGATGACCACTGATTTGTTCTCCATTTCCATACTTTTGTCATTTCAAGAATGTTACATAAATGGACTCACATAGTATGTAATCCTTTGGATATTGGCTGTTTTCATTCAAAATAACTCTGGAGATTCATCCAGGTCGTTGCATGTATTGATAGTTTGTTCTTCTTCATTACTGAATAATATCCCATAGTATAAATGTACCACAGTTTAACCACACATATGATGGAGGACATTTTCATTATTTCAGTTTCTGGCTACTACAAATAAAGCTGGTATGGACATCCACAGAGAGATTATTTTGTGAACGTAAGTCACATGTTCTAACTCAAAGCCAAGTAAGAAGTCTACCCTGTCTACCTTAAACCTGGCAAAGAAGTGGATATATTACATTGCTATAGAAGAATAAAGTTTAGGGACCAATAATTCAATCTATAACAGATGAGTTTACCTCCAGCTCTCGGCTACCAAAAATAATGGAACAAAAACCTTTCTTGAATGTGTTCCTTCATAAATCCTTGTTGAGTTCCCAAGAGATATACACCCAAGAGGGGAACATTAGGTCATAGAAGATACACATATTTCTCCCAACACAGCAGGATTGCTGTCACAATGATGGTGCCCATTAACCCTACCATAAACAATACAAGGGAGTTCCTGTTTCTTCACATTCTTGCCAAAACTCAATATTTACCCTCCTTTTTAACTTTTATTTTCTGATATGTGTAAAGTGGTATTTCATTGTATTTTTATTTGCATATCTTAGATTATAGATGAGTTCATAAAACTTCTGCCATATAGACTCTATACCATTTTTATGTGTTGTTCATATTTTTCTCAGTTTTTTGTTTATTTTTATTGCTTTCCAGGAGTTCTTTCTATATTTGTGTATTAAACCTTTGTAGTTTAAGATGCTGGAAAGTTTTTTTTTTCCATTCCATTATCTGTTAATATTGTCTGCAATGTCCTTTACTGAACAGAAATCCATAATTTTGATGTAGTTGATTTCATTAAGTTTTTACTTGAATTTATCCGGAATCCGCTTTTATAACCGGTGTATGATAAGGACCTAGCAATATTTTTCTCCATTTTAGTGAGCTTTTTTACAGCATTTTGTACCAAATAGTTCGTAT
The DNA here is from genome assembly GCF_037043125.1 of Eumetopias jubatus. NCBI lineage: Eukaryota > Metazoa > Chordata > Mammalia > Carnivora > Otariidae > Eumetopias > Eumetopias jubatus. The sequence goes on along the minus strand of NW_028274814.1, from coordinate 58,965,803 downwards.
TTTCCTCCATTAATTTGTGATGCTACATTTACTATATGTTGAGTTCCCATACTTAAATAAATCTGTTTCTGAGCTCTTTATACTCCAATGGCCAATTTGCTTATTCATGAGTCAGACAAACTATTTTATTTCTGATATCTATGTAGTATGACTTAATATCTTGTAGGACAAGAATCCTCATTTTGTGCTTTTTCAGATTTGATGTCACTGTTTGTTAACTGTATTATCCATCTTAGAATGTGCTTGTCAAGTTCCTGAAAAATCCACTTGGAATTCAGCAGTAAGTTTATGCAGAACTGTTTAGATAAGCCCTCTTGTCTATCAACGTGGAATATTCTGTTTATTTTAATCTTTTATGTCCTTTAATAGGATTATAAAATTTTCTAATTTCTTTTGCATTCCCTGATGGTTTGATTCATAGATATAACATAGTCTTTATTGTGCTGCATATGTTATCTTATATTTTATTACATTTTTAGTTGATTATTGCTTATTTGAAGAATACTACTAACTTTTGTTAGATCTTTTACCTAGCAAATTTGCTGAACTCTTACTAGCATTATTTCTTTTTTTTTTTAAGATTTTATTTATTTATTCATGAGAGACAGAGGGAGAGAGAGAGAGAGAGAGAAGCAGAGAGAGAAGCAGGCTCCCAAGGAGCATGGAGCCCGATGCGGAACTCGATCCCAGGACTCTGGGATCATGACCTGAGCCGAAGGCAGACGCCCAACCATCTGAGCCACCCAGGCGCCCTAGCATTATTTCTAATAGCTTTTTTTGTTGGTCCTGTTGAGTTTTCTACGAAGATCATCACATCATTTGCAAACAATAACATTTCCTTTCAAATCTTATACATTGTTCTTGTCTTATAGTGTTAAACGTGATTTCCAAAATCATGTTACTCAGTTATAGTGATAGTAGTCATCTTGTCTTATTCTTAACCTTAATGGACATATAGCTGAATTTTCTCCAGAAAGTATAAAAGTTTTCAATGTATATACTTTATCAAATAAAGAAATCCCTTCCATTCCTGATTTTAAAAGATTTGTTTGTATTATGTGTCAATATTGAACTTAGTCAAATGCTTTTTCTGCATCTGTTGAGATAAGAAAATATTTTCTTCTTTGTTCCATATATATGGTAAGTTATACTTACTGTTTCCCTAATATTAAATTATTGTGACATTCCTAGGATAAAATAATAATAATACAGTTTTAGTGCATTCAACTAGCTAACACATTACTTAGGATTTTTACATCTATATTAACACGTGTGTGTGTGTGTGTGTGTGTGTGTATAAAGTATATAAATAAATATTACCACATAATGCACTTTTGAAATTAAGGTTATTACAGTTGCATAAAATAAATTAGGTAACTCTAAATTGTTTTCTAGCATGGAACAATAAGATAGGGACTATCAGATCCTTAACATTTTGGTAAAACTTATCTAAAAAATTGAGTGAGAAGATTTTGGGAGATAAGATGTATGAGTTCTATTTCCATTTTCTATAATTATTAGCAACTTAATTTTCTTCTTTTTTCTTGCTCTATTTCCTTCATTTATTTTTTTTACTTTAAATTATCAAACTTATTATCATATAGTTCACATTTTTTAAACCTCATATCTATAGTCATGTCTTCATTTTTAATTTTTATTTTATTTGCGCCTCTCTTTTACCTTACTAATTTTTTCATAGTAATAGTTTTGGGTTCTATTAATCTCTTTTTTTTTGTCACCTATTTATTTCTGCCTTTATGCTTTTTATTTTCTTTCCTTTAGAAAGGTCTCCTCTATCAGTATTTTTCAAACTTTTTGATCTAAGTGTTTAGTTCATTTAGTTGCTTTGTTTGTTGTTTGTCGTTTTTTGTTTTTTTATGTGGGGCTCGAACTCACAACCATGAGATCAAGACCTAAGCAAGATTAAAAGTCAGCCACTAAATCGACTGAGCCACCCAGGTTCCCCAGCTCACTTGTTTTTAATAAAACTTCCCTCAAAGTACTATTTTAACTGCATTATACATACTTCATTATGTACATTTTCATTATTCATCAATTCTAATTATTTTTCTATTTTATTAATATTTTATACTTACTATAAGGATATGTGCAGTAATACTGGTTCCAAATTTACGTACACTTGAAAGTTACTCTTTTATTATTTTATTTTTTTACTTTAACTCCAGTGTAGTTAACATAGTGTTATCTTGGTTTCAAGTGTACAATATAGTGATTCAACAATTCTGTATATTACTCAGTGCTCATCATTATGAATGTACTCGTAATCCCCATCACCTATTTCACCCATCCCCCAACCTACCTCCTTGCTGGTAACCATCGGTTTGTTCTCTAGAGTTAAGAGTCTGTTTCTTGCTTTGTCCCTTTATTGTTCCATTGTTCATTTTTGTTTCTTAAGTTCCACATGAGTGAAATCATTTGGTATTTGTCTTTCTCTGACCTATTTTGCTTAGCATAATACTCTCTAGCTCCATTCTTGTTGCTGCAAATGGCAAAATTTCATTCACTCTCTGGCTAAACAATATTCCATTTTATATATAAACCACATCTTCCATTCATCTATCCATGGACCCTTGGGCTGCTTCCATAATTTGGCTATTGTAAACAATGTTGCAATAAACATAGGAGTGCATGTATCCTTTCTAATTAGTGTGTTTTTTTGTGTTCTTTGAGTAAATACACAGTAGTGCAATTACTAGCTCATAGGATACTTCTATTTTTAATTTTTTTAGGAACCTCCATACTATTTTCCACAGTGGCTGCACCAGTCTGCATTCCCACCAACCACGCACAAGAGTTCCTTTTTCTCTATATCCTTGCCAACACTTGTTGTCTCTTGTGTTTTTTATTTTAGCACACTTTTATTATTTATTGGTGGACTGAGGATATGGTCACTGTGATCTTGATTTACTAATATTTCCTTAAGGGGCGGCTCAGTTGGTTAAGTATCTGCCTTCAGCTCAGGGTCCTGGCATCAAGCCCTGAATCAGGCTCCCCGCTCAGTGGGGAGTCAGCTTCACCCTCTGCCCCTCTCCCTGCTCATGCTCTCTCTCTCTCAAATAAATAAAATCTTTTATAAAAATAAAATAAAGGAGCACCTGGGTGGCTCAGATCATTAAGCGTCTGCCTTCGGCTCAGGTCATGATCTCAGGGTCCCGGGATCGAACCCCGCATCAGGGAGCCTGCTTCTCCCTCTCCCTCTACTGTGCCCCCTGCTTGTGTTTTCTCATTCTGTCAAATAAATAAATAAAACCTTTAAAAAATAATAATAAAATAAAATAAAAATAAAATTTTCTTAAAAAGTCATGGTTTTTTTGTATGTTCCTTGTGTTTTGACAAGAATGTGTACTTCCTCCTTACTGAATAAATCTATGTAGATATGTAGATTTATAATGTACAAATAATATGTATGACATTTTTAAAACTTTATATCCAATAATACATCTTGTATATAAGTTTAAGCAAATTAATTATACTATTCAAATTTTCCACACTTAACCTTACTTCTCGTTGATTTATCAGTTTCTAAGAAGAGTGAATTAAAATCTCAAACTATGATTATTGACCCATCTGTCTCACCTCATAAATCTATCAGTTGTTGCCATGTATATTTTGAATCTACATTTTTAAGTATGAATATATATTTATTATCATATCATTTTTGTCTCTTTTCCTTTTTTGCCATGTACAATATCTCTTCATCTTTTATGACTTTGGTCTTGAATTCCATTTGTCTGATATTAAAGTTGCTTCCTCCTAATCATTTTAGGTCATATTTACCTAACAAGTAGTTTCACTTCTTTATAACTTCTATGTCTTATTGACAAAATACTGCTGTATTTTTAATATAATCTAAGATATTTCTGCCACCTTATTTCATATTTTCTCTTCACTATATTTTTATACTTCTTTCCCTACTTTACTGACTTTTATTTCATAAGTCAAAATTTATTCTGCTAAAGAAAATTTTATGCATTTTTTTGTATTTCTGGTGGATGACCTTATCTTATTAAGATCCATGTTCAAGTTCATTCATCCACATCAATTAAACTTTCAATACTTAAGAATTTTCCCTACAGCAAAAGTTCCTTGACATTGGTCTTGGCAATAATTTTCTGGATATGACACCAAAAGCACAAGCAACAAAAGCAAAAATAAACTAGTGGGACTAGGTCAAACCAGAAAGCTCTGAACAACAAACGAAAAAACAAAATAAAAAGGGAACCCACAAAGTGGGAGAAAATAGCAAATCATACATCCGATAAGAGGTTAATATCTAAAAATACATAAGGAACTCATACAACTCAATAACAAAAGCACAAATAATCTGATTAAAAGTTGGGCAAAGGACTGGAATAGACATTTTTCCAAAAAAGACAAACAAATGGCAGCAAGTACCTGAAAAGGTGTTCAGCATCACTCATCATCAGGGAAATGCAAATCAGAACCACAATGAGATACCACCTCACACCTGTCAGATTGGCTGTTATCAAAAAAACAAGAAAGAACAAGTTTGGTGAGGATGCAGAGAAAAGGGAACCATTGTACACTGTTGGTGGGAAAGTCAACTGGTAGAGCCACTACAGAAGAGTATGGAGGTTCCTCAAAAAGTTAAACCTAGAACTACCATATGATTCAGCAATCTTGCTTCTGGGTATATACCCAAAGGGAACGAAATCATTATCTCAAAGAAATGCCAGCACCCCCATGTTCACTGCAACATTATTTACAATAGCTAAGACATAGAGGCAACCTAAGTGTCAGTCAATGGATAAATAGATAAAGTAGTTGTTGATATATATATATATATATGCAGTAGGATATTAAAAATAGAGCTACTCTACAACCCAGCAATTGCACTACTAGGTATTTACCCCAAAGATACAGATGTAGTGAAAAGAAGGGCTATATGCACCCCAATGTTCATAGCAGCAATGTCCACAATAGCCAAACTGTGGAAGGAGCTGAGATGCCCTTCAACAGATGAATGAATAAAGAAGATGTGGTCCATGTATACAATGGAGTATTACTCAGCCATCAGAAAGGATGAATACCCACCATTTGCATCGACATGGATGGAACTGGAGGGGATTATGCTAAGTGAAGTACGTCAAGCAGAGAAAGACAATTATCATATGGTTTCACTCATATGTGGCACATAAGCAATAGCACAGAGGACCCTAGGGGAAGGGAGGGAAACCTGAAGGGGGAAAAAATCAGAGAAAGAGATGAACCATGAGAGACTATGGACCCCAGGAAACAAACTGAGGGTTTCAGAGGGGAGGGGGTGGAGGGAGGGGTAACAGGGTGATGGGTATTAAGGAGGGCATGTGTTGTGATGTGTACTGGGTGCTATACGTAACTAATGAATCACTGAACACTACATCAAAAACTAATGATGTTCTATACAGTGGCTAAATGAACATAATAAAAAAATAATATCATTCAGCCATAAAAACAAGGGAATCCTGCTATTTGCAACAACATAGATGAAACTTGAAGGCACTGTGCTGAGTAAAATAGGTTAGAGAGAAAGATACCATACGATCTCTTTTATATGTGGACTCTTGAAAAAAGAAAACCTCATAGAAACAGAGTAGATTGGTGGTTGCCAGGAGCAAAGGGGTGGGGGAAATGGGTGACGGTGATCAAAGGGACAAACTTCGGTTATAAGATGAATAAGTCCTGAGAACCTATTGCACAGCCCAGTGACCATAGTTATTAATACTGTATTGTATACTTGAAGGCTGCTAAGAGAATAAATCTTAAAAGGTCTCACCAAACACACACACACACACACACACACACACACACACACAGAAAGATGGCAACAAAGTGAGGTGATAGATGTGTTAACTAACTGTACTGTGATAACCATTTCACAATATATCAAATCATCACACTGTACACCATAAACTTACACAGTATTACATGTCAATTATACTTCAGTAAAGCTGAGTAGGGGAGGATATTTTCCCACAAAATGAAAAAGTATTTTATCATATTCTCCCTCTGGTTGCTGTACCCTACCTCCCATCCCTGAGCATGTGGATATAGCCTAGAATTTAACTGTGAATTACAAATGATATACTTCTGTTTCTTTATGGGGAGCCTTTTCTTGTTTGATTCATAATAAACTTCCCTAAGTTATTCATGACCCATACTTCATATATCAATCAAAGCATCCTCCTGAATTTATTTCTCTCCTTCCTAGAGCATTTCTTCCAAGACAGCTTTAAAACATGGCCTTTAGGTGTCAAAATTTCTAAGGCCGTGTCATGACTAAAACGATCTTTGTCGAAAATAAAAATTTTAAAAATTAAAATTGAAAAAATAAAACTATCTTTGTGATGATCTTATATTTAAAAGGTAGTTTAGCTGAATATAAAATTATAGTTTGAAAAACTTTGGAATTAGATTTGAGCTTCAGTCCTCATCTTCCCTCCCCCATCTGGGTTACCTCAAACAAATTGCTTAACACCTGGGAGCCTCACTTTCCTCAGTTGTAATGAAAGAATGTTAACATCTAACATGCAGCATTGTCAGGGCAATTGATGATACATGCACATTACTAAAATATTGTATTAACCAAGGACTTAATAAATGGTAGTTGCTCTTTAAAAACACAATAGTTGGGGCACCTGGGTATTTCTCAACTGTTTCCTCATCTCTGTTAAATTCCTCCCCTTTCCTGTCTTTCTGAGACTCTACAATAGGTATATTAGCACTTCCTATTCATCTCCTGTCTCACAACTTTTTCTCTTATATTTTTCATTGTTGTTTCTTATTCCTGCCTGTTCTTCTGGGAGATACTCTTAGCCTGATCTTCCAGTTTACTAATTTATTCTTTGCCTATGACCCTTGTGTTAATTACTCCTCATTGAAATTCTTTATTTCCATTGTTAATTTTTATACCCACTGTTTCTACTTGGCTCTTTATTGTAATTGCTCCTTCATGCTTCATGCAACCAATATTTTTTCCTCTCTTTGAGAACATTTATTACATTTATTTTAAATTCTTAATCCATTTTGTTAATTCTGATTTGCCTATTATAGACAGTCCAGTGTGCTTTCTACTGTAGGCACTCTATTTTGTGCTTTCAACTACCTGCCATTGAAGCTTACTTTACCCTGTAGGAATTATCTGTCTAAGCTGAAATGTGAGAAGGGCAAAGATTATAACTCAGCTTGTGTTCTTAGGTTTATGAAGAAGGGGTGATTGCCCCCCAGGCCAGGGAGTTCAGTATCTTGACCAGCCCTCCTTCCTGTGACCCCAGCTCTCAGAGAATATTTCCTACTCCTCCAACCTTGAAACTGCTCTCTTCTGAGGGCTCTTCTTTCTTGATATATTAACATAATTTGGAGTGTATAGGGATGGAGAAATGAGCAGGAAGGAATGCTTGAGGGGCAACAAGTCATCCTTTGTTATCTGTTCTTCATTCAAGCCAGTCTCTGGCATTGCCTTGATGTTGCCCCACAAGTCTTTGAGATACTGGACTGGCACTACCATTTTTTTCTGTTCCAGAGTTAAATGGAAGCAAACAATAATTATCCAGGGCAATGTATCCAAAGAGAAAACATCAAAATTCAAAAGTTCCCTCCCAACTTATTACCCAATACACAATCACACACACACACACACACACACACACACACACACACCAGGTCACAACTACCTTCTTGAGAATTTCTCACAGTTATTACTTTAGTTATTCATACACTGTTCCTTCTTTATTTGATTCTCCAGGGTTAGACTGGAGGGAGACAGAAGCCCATGCTCACCATGCTCATTCAACACCTGGTCAGGAACTTCTTTATTTTTCTACTGCATTAAATAGATCTTCCCCCGTCTAATAAATAAATGGGAAAACCGAATCTACTTTCATAAGTGGCCCAAAAATACATTTCTACCAGTGTAAATATGTCACATTTAATAAATGGATACATGTTTCAGTCTATTAAGCATGGGGCTGGGGGTATAGAAGCTGTCCAAAAGAACACAGGGCTCAAATTTCCGACAAGGGAATCAAACCCAGCTTTAGTGTCCAAGCTATGTTTCGTGTCATAACAGGTAACCACTATAGGGGTTTTGTCTGAAAGAATATGATGTTCATCCTCTTAGCCTATATGCTCTGGATGGAGACTCAGAATTCCATCTTAACTAGCCTTGAGCAATGCCCAGGAGGCCACCATACTCAAAGTCAGTTGAGAACCAAGCAACGAGTAAGTCACACAAGATATTATAAGCTCCTTATCTCTAGTGCTTGAGAAAATTGGTTTATTTAATAGCAGGAACAAAATTCTACTTTGCCAGCTTCCAAAAAAAGAGGAAAAAAATTTATTAAGTGTTATGTTAAATATCAATTTAACAAATTGATATTTGTAACAAATTACTTCTAAACTTAGCAGCTTAAGGCAACAAACACTTATTATTTTATAGTTACTGTGGGTCAGGAATTCAGTAGCAGCTTAGCTGAGAGGTATGGTTCAAGGTCTCTCATGAAGTTTCAAAAAACATGTCAGTAGGGGCTGCAGTCATCTGAAAGTTTGACTAGGAGCCAGAGGCTCTATTTTACTTACATGGATATTGGTCAGAGGCCTCAGCTTTGCGCTGGCTTTTGGCAAAAGTCTTCAGTTCCTCACTACTTGGGCTGCTTGAGTGTCCTCACAACATGGCTGCTGGCTTCCCCCAGAACAAGTGATTTGAGAGGAAGCCAAATAAAGACCTTTTATGGTATAAGCAAGTCATGAGGTCCAGGCCATACCCAAGATGAGGGCAATTAACCTCAACCTCTTAAAGTGAAAGAAGGATCAAAGAATTTGTGGACATTTTTTAAAATGACCACTGAAAATTTAAATAGTACAAATAAATGATGGACCACCCTTGATCAACATAAAGTTTAAAAAATCAAATGCCATATCAAATTTTGGAACTTTCTGTGTAAAGTAATTTTTTTATTATTGAAGCATAATTAACACACAACATTATATTAGTTTCGGGTGTACAACACATTAATTCAGCAATTCTCTACATTATTCAGTGCCCACCACAATAAGTGTAGTCACGTCACCATGCAACATTATTACCATATTATCCACTATATTTCCTGTGCTGTACTTTTCATCTCTGTGACTTATTTATTTTATAACTGGAAGTTTGTACCTCTTAATCCCTTTCACGTATTTTGCCCATCCCTTCCTCCACCTCCGCTCTGACAACCACCAGTTTATTCTCTGTATTTAAGAGTGTTTTTTGTTTGTTTGATGTCTTTGTAAATTAACAAAGAATTTCAAGGACATAAAAGCAGTATGTCATGATGTAGCAAACAAATATTATTCAGTCATTTCTCTAAGCCTTTATAATATTGAAAAATGCTGACTAAAGTTATAAGCACTCTAAGATATTAGAACTATTCAGGGAAATTATCCAAAACTTGGAAATAAGGCAAAAGTAGCCAGAATTACTTTTCAATGTCATTCTGGAACATTGTCCAACAGGTCTGCCCAAAATTTATTTAATTTTCTGGGGAAATATATCTCTGTTTGACTCATTATTTACTGCTCATTATAGCCCATACTCTATGAAGATACATTTAATTTGTGGATTTCTCTCTGATAAGTGATGATTCTCTCCAATAGAAAAAAATAACCCTAATGCTTATAGTTGTATTTCTCCGTAAGACATAACTTGTTCTGTCTCTTATTTAATAGCAAGTTTACTTCATCATGCCTTTCATGAAATAACTATACAGACCTTTGTTCCTTGAATTCTTCTTTAAATCAACCAACTTTAGGGGCACCTGGGTGGCTCAGTTGTTAAGCGTCTGCCTTTGGCTCGGGTCATGGTCCCAGGGTCCTGGGATTGAGCCCTGCCTCTGACTCCCTGCTCCGCGGGAAGCCTGCTTCTCCCTCTCCCACTCCCCCTGCTTGTGTTGCCTCTCTCACTGTGTCTCTCTCTGTCAAATAAATAAATAAAATCTTTTCTAAAAATTAATTAATTGATTAACCAACTTTACCTTCCAGTGGATCCCTCATTAATGAATTAAATAAATCTTTGACACATTCTTACTTTATGTTTTCAAAAGAGTCATTTTTTAACTTTTCGATAAGTATGTTCAATAATTTGTGAGTTTTCTCCACTGACATGGACTCATCTGCTGGAGTCTATTCTACTGTATAATCCAAGAAGTACAACCTATGAGCTCTCCCCTCACTTCCCCAGGAAGCATCTCTTTTTGAGTCCTGGAGTAAATCCCAAGGGCAATAATATAACTATTCCTTCGTTGAGTCTCTGTTTTTTATTCTTCTGATTTTATGTCTTTATTTTTGTTTCTGGCTGTTATTCTTTCTGTATTTTGTCCATTATGTGGTTTGGGTCATGTCTTCTTCTACCATGCAACCCAAGGATTATCAAGTAATGAACCATAAGATCAATCTCAACTAAGTAACTAGGGATCATTCCACATATAGAGGAGTCTGGTGTTCACATGGCTGATTAGTTATTCCCCACTGGTACAGACAGTGACTAGAAATCTGATTTCACTGTATGACCAATTTGTGATCTCTGTCTATATAATGGGACTTACTTTTTGTCAAGTGAGTGACGACAGAAAATCTAGTTTGTTTGACTTTTTGGATTATTGTTTTGTCTACTTTTGAGTTCAACCCAATCAGGGAAAAAAACTGAGAGGAGAAAATATCTTTAAGATCTAGACTGGTGAGTTTTTTTGTTTCTGTTTACTACAGACCTATGTCTAGTTATAGAGTTGAAGATGCAAGCTTTCTGTCTCTGTTTCAAAAACTGAGAAAAGCATTTTCCTTTCATGTGGAAGCATGAAATATTTTCCTACCTCTGGAGGGTATTAGTACATTAAACTACAAAACCTCTTAAAGAAGCTCTGTTCTGTTTGGTTATATAGACCAATAAGGATTTGCATAAATTTAATATTTCTAAAATTCATATAAAATAAACTGAACTTCTAATACTCTGAATGTGCTAGCCTTTAAAAAACAAAAAACTGGGGCGCCTGGGTGGCTCAGTCAGTTAAGCATCTGACACTTGATTTCGGCTCAGGTCATGATCTTAGGATTGTGAGACTGAGCCCCGAGTCGGGCTCTGCACTGGGCATGGAGTCCGCTTGTGATTCTCTCTCTCCCTTCCCTCTGCCCCTCCCCCCTGTAAAAAACAAAACAAAACTTTTCACAGATACTTCTAGTTCAGAAGCATTTTTTTATAATAATTCAAGTTCATGTAATTAAAGTGAATATTATTAAACAAATCACAACAGATTTTCATAACTTTGCTTAAAAAGAGCTTCATGTCTTTTCCCTAATTTTATCAATTTGGAATATAATAAAGCATACTTTTTTAAGATTTGTATTTTCTTCTCACAAAGAAACTAGGAATCTGAAGTTCCTAGACATTTTATACTGATTTATAAATTCAGATAAATTACTTTCACTTTATATAGTTTTTTAAATCAAGGAAAATTATATGTTCAACTAAATAGAATTATAATTATAAAGCTGATAAACATTTTGTATCAACAGTAACTATGTCCTATAATGTGTCTGCTGAAGCTTGTTTTTCAAGATCTCTTCTTAACTTTAAGACTAAAAACGAATATGAAATTGAGTTAATTAGTGGAGAATTCTTGGATACCTATATAATATCTAAGTAAGCATAGTTTTATTTCTTTTTAATTTATTTTATTTGAGGGCAGTTGACACACAATGTCACATTAGTTCCAGTTGTGGCATAGTTTTAATATATGTGCTTTTCTTTCTTTTTCTTGCACATTGTAGAGAGGCTATGCCTCTGTGCTCTGTTAACAAATGTGTATGTTTTTGCTACTTCCAGAAGCTATAAAAAGCTGTGTGTGACTGAGAGCATGTGTGTGCTCATGAGTTTTGTGGTCACTAAAATGCTTGTGTATCATGGACAGTTCACAATGACTTACCTCCAGTTTCTCTCTGATTAACAGAAGTTAGTTATTTTTGTTAAATGCTGAGTTGTGGAAACTATACTAGAACAATTACAGCAGAGAAGTACAAATGTGTATGGAAAAATTGGGGTGTGTGTGTGTGTTTTTTAAAGATTCATTTATTTATTCATTTGAGAGAGAGAGAGAGAGCGTGCACAGGGGAAGAGGTAGGGGGAGAGGGAAAGAATCTCAAGCAGACTTGGCACTGAGTGGGGAACCTGACATGGGGTTCGATCTCACGACCCTGAATCATGACCTGAGCCAAATTTAAGAGTCAGACCCTTAATCAACTGTGCCACCCAGGCGCCCCAGTGTGTTTTTCTTCCAAAAGAAAAAAAGAGTGGTTTTGTTTTAAAGTGAAGTGTCCTGTTGTTCCTGAATATGGAAGGGAATAGTGAAAGACAAAATTTAAATGGAAATAGAAAGTTGCAGAAGGTTACAGAAAGTAAGCTTTATTTGCTTTGGTTTTGAATATTTGCAAGCAAGGAACCTAAAAAGAAGAAATGAAATATGTAAAAAGAAGATCAACAAATGCTTAGTTTGATGCATTAATTCAAAATATGATGTTTTCATAAAACACCAGAGTTGGGTTTTCTCTATTAAGTGATTCTCTCTCAGAGTACTTAGTTTGCTTTTAATAATAGGTAGTAAAAAGGTGTTCTTTATATTTTCTGTTACTGCCCAGCTAACAGAAATTCTGTATCTCACCAGAATAACTTTCTGTGCTTTGTTGTGAATTTGTATACACTTAATTATTTTTCTAAAGCAAATAACAGAATCAGGAAACTTAGATGACCAACAATAGAAATTATACAATCTGAAGAAGAGAGAAAATAAAAGACTGAAAAAAAGGGAACCGAGCCTAAAGGACTAGTGGAATAACACTGAAATGGGTAATGTATGTGCAATTAGAGATGCAGATGGTGACCAGGTAGAAGTTAATTCTCTGGTTTAATAGCTGCTCAACACTGAATGGCTCTAGATTTGTTGACCATATTCCAAAGAGGCCTGTATGTGCAAAGTAACATTCTTTGTGGCATCAGTGTAAATAACCAGGACAAGATACAATGTGACCAAACTTTTATGTGATCAAGAATAACCTTTGGAGATGATTTACAATCATCAGGGGGAAGTGATTTGTTTAAAAAAATTTTTTTTCCCAAAACCTGAAAATAAAGCAAAAGGATAACAGCTTATCTTTTCAATGTCACACCGTAGGGTCCTCTAATAGGTCTGCCCAAGGTCTATTTAATTCTCTACAAGAATGTACTTTTGCTTGACTTACTATTTACCATTGATTATAACCCAGACTCTGAAGTTATGCTCTAATTTATAGATTTTTATCCAGCAGAGATACAAATGATTTCTTTGATACATGTTCACTTTATATTGGGAGAAGTCATATTTTCAATTTTTTGAAATATTTGACAGGATGAAATCACGGAAATTCAATTTTTGAAAAGTCAAACGACCACACGTGAAACTTTGGTTGTAGGCAGAGACTGCCATAGAAACTTCAAAGAGTTACTTTCTGTGTTTGTTTTTAGTGGATGATTGATGTAGCCTTAGACAATTTCATGTAGTAACTGATTTCATGAGGCAGACAAAACCTGATGTATAGGATTAAATGCTGCTTTATAAATCATTAAAAACCATCCTAAAATCAATTCAAAAATTGACCAGAAGCCACTGCACTTTGCCCCAAAGAGAAATAACATGCTGAGTAAGCAACACAAATGCTACTCACTCTTCTCCAAACCAAAGCAACCTGCTGGGTCAGCACTGTGGCAGATAACACTAGCGGACAACGGCAGTAAAAGTCAAAAATGGCAAAACCTACCGAATAAAAGCCAAAATATTGGAAATTTCATTTACTCTGTTGTTGGTAACTATATTAGTATAGGTTTCTAGGAAAAGTGTAATGGCAGAATGTGACACAAAATCATACACACAAAACTGTCTTTGAAATATGCTAGAAACTGTTGTGAAATATGCTAGAAAGCTATCTCAAAAATAAGAGAAATGCCATAACTTCCCATAAGGTAAAATGATCAGTTTTTTCATATCATCTGTTACTGACCAAGAGAGCTAAAAACTCAAATCAATTAGAGGTTTTGACTCCAAAGGCTGGCACCATCCCTGGCAACAGAAGCAGCAGCTGTTTCCCACGGATGAGGCTTCTTGAACCCACTCTCCCAAGTCTTCTCCTGAAATCACTGGAATCAGTCTTCCTAAGCTCCCACGAACACACTAAGGTCCTGCTGTAATGGTATTCTTGGGGCCCTACCCTGTGATGCTATTGTCCATGATCTTTTTTTAAAGTATCCTTCTGGTATCTTTAAAACTTAAAGAGGCTTAGTTGAGCTCAATAAATATGTACAATCATTTCCTTTGCTCTCCCCTGACTACCCTACACACACACACACACACACACACACACACACACACACACACACACACACAACCTAAAACAAGTAAAATTCCAGAAGATGTAATAATGAGAGAAACATTGCTAATTGAAGACGAGATGCATACGTGGAAAATAGTCTGAGGAAGTATAACAACAAATACTCTCAAAAATCTGATATTTTTTAAAATTTTATGTACTTGCTTTTCTATTTAGGCCTGAGATTACTACATCCAGGAGCTTATACTGGCAATTCAATAAGTTATGAAGTGGTAGAGAAATAGAAAGAGGCTAACATTTTAAGGTTGATTTTTTTTCTCATAAAGTCCATGGATTATGGAAGAAAAGTAAAAGACAGGAGGAGAAAAATATAGCATTAATTAAAGGACATAGCTTTGAACAAGCTTGGAAAAAAAATTATGGTTTTTTTGTTGCGTGTATTTTTTTGTTTTGCTTTTATAAGACTTCTATGCTGTGAGCTTTGAGGTGCAAGGACTGTTATTCCTATATTCCCAACTCCTAGCACATATAGTACCAAGAATATAGTAGGCACTAAGAGGTACCTGGCTGGCTTAGTTGGTGGAGCAGGTGACTCTTGATCTCGGGGTTGTGAGTTCAAGCCCCACACTGGGTGCAGAGATTACTTAAAAATAAAAAATCTTTAAAAAAAAATAGAATATAGTAGGTGCTCAATAAATACTCGCTATGGACATGATAAAATCAACTAATTACTGAGCTATTTAAAAATGCAATAATGATTACCATTATCTACAAATCAGATTTTAGTTAAGGCTGGTTATGAAGAAGTATTCCAGGCCAGAGCTTCTCAATCTTTAATGTTCATAAAAATTACCTGGATATCTTGCTAAAATGTAGGTTCTGACTCAGTAGTCTAGGATGGGGCTGAAAAGTCTGCATTTCTAACATGTCCCTAGGTGACGCTGATGCTGCTGGTCCATGGATCACATTTTGAGAACCACCATCCTGGGCAATCTAATGCTTCATGTCAATAAGGAGGCTCCAAACTGGGGCATCAGTGAGAAGTGTTGGGGCAGATGACTAGCAAGGGAAGAGGAAGTCTTGGGCTAAACAGGCAAGGCCATAGTGGGAGGGTAGATGACCACCCAAGGAGGACTCCACTGTCCCATTCCCTTTTTCCTTTGTAAAATGAAAGCTTTTATCTCCTGTCTAAAAACAAAAACAAAAACAAAGTTTCAAGAATCAGCAAGCAAGGGGCGCCTGGGTGGCTCAGTTGGTTAAGTGACTGCCTTCAGCTCAGGTCATGATCCCGGAGTCCTGGGATCGAGTCCCACATCGGGCTCCCAGCTCAGCGGGGACCCTGCTTCTCCCTCTGACCCTCTCCCCTCTCATGCTGTCTCTCTCTCTCTCTCTCTCTCTCTCAAATAAATAAATAAATAAATAATCTTTAAAAAAAAAAAAAAAGAATCAGCAAGTGAAAGAAAGGAACAGAAACTGTCCCCGACCCTTGAAATCATATTATGTCCATCCATATGGCTTTATGAGGTGAAGTAAGAAGGCTTGTGAAGTCTCCTCCCCTTAAGGCTCCTTCTCAAGGGCCTTCATATCCTGGAGGTGAGACCGTTGGCCACAACCACAGGAGGCCTATTCCCCAAGAATTCTGAAGCGTAAAGGAGAGCATTCAGGCATCACTGGCCCCTCCAGCAGATTTCACCAATTAGCTTCCCTTTTCCTCTCTCCCTCTTTCTACCCGCTCTAAACCCTCCCCTTCTGTTCCAAGACTCACAGACTCTGAAGATACCAAGATGATTCACACTATGCCCACCCTCTCCCCTGTGCCTGGTCAACCATCCTTCTCCGTCATGGCTGTCATAATAATGGCAGCCACAGAACGCTCAAGGAGATCGTCCCTTCTCTGAAAATATCATTTAAAGGTCTAAGCAACTGAATCTATTCACCTAGGTTACTGGTTCAGAAGCTATGTAAATCTCTCATTTTAAGCTCCTGAAGTTATCTTTTGAGCTCAAGTTTTATACAAGCATTTCTGTGCTCAAAGAGAACAGAACTCGAAGTATGGAGGGAAAAAAAAAAAAAACCTATGGTTATTTCCTATTTCTCACCCTTCACCAGACATGTGATGTGTAATAGTTTCCTGCCTCCCCTATTATGACAGTGGTGCTGGTGCCACAAGGCTCACAGAGGCAGGTGGGACGATGGGGAGGAGGAAGCTGGATGCTGCTGGGACCTGACTCTCAGGGCAGCTGCTTCACTCACCTTCCAGAGGCGTAGTTAACACAGAAGACAATGTGAAAAGCACCTCTTGGAGTTGTTGCATCCTGCAGCACTGGAAGGGACTCTTGAGAGAAGATGACCTACAGAACAGGACTGTGGAAAGGGAAGTGCATGAGGGCCAAGGAAGGGAAAGGAATTCCAGCACTCAGGAAGATTTTGTCCAGAAAGTTTCTCTTTAACTCTGTATGGATATATATATACTGTAATAAAGATGATTAAAATGTATACATTGTCTCGGGAAGTGCCATTCATTATGTGCTAGAGAACTAATGAGGTTATCTCCCTGGCTTTGTAAAAGAAACACAAATTATTATCTCTTGTGTAAACCACTGAACATTTACGCTAATTATCATGCTTTATAAGAAGGAGTATACATAATAGTGAACGGTTAGTTTATATTGTTGGGAGTCTTATTTTATTATAACAATAACCTATAGATTTTATAGATGGCATGTTCCCAAACCTGAAATGCACAAGTGCAAAGGAATAATATTAGCAAAATTATCTGCAAGAAATGCATGACAAGGTGGATGGGCCACCTGGAACATAAAGAGAAAAACTAAATGAATAGTTGAATTTCAGCAGAAACAAAAGACCGGTTGTGACTGATACATGAAATCTTACCAAAAATAAGCAGTGTTAAATGCATACTTTGTGTCATTTTGCTTCATCTAATTTCATCCTAGCAAAAATCCTATTAAATTGGTACAATTATAGTCCCCATCTTATCTTAAGCCAAGTAAAGCACGAAGAAGATCAGTAACTCACCCAAGGCCATAAAACAGGTAAGGGGCAGAAGTGGAGTTCAAGTCCAGGCGGGCTGGCTGCAGAGCCCAAGTTTTTGCCACTAAGATGTGTATACATACTTCCTGTTACAAGCAACTAACATTTGCTCCTCTCTACCCATGTAATGTTTTGCAAACATTATATGAAGTATTAACATAATCCGTGGTCATGTTTGGTTCTACTTAGGCCAGTCTGAAAAAAAGATAGAACACCTAGAAGCCTAGAAAATGTGAGTCCAAAGAGAAAGAATTTCTTAAAGTTTATCCAGGATAATCCAGGGGAGGCAACACTGTGGTCAAATGGTGTGAGCAGTCAAAATAACTTGGCCGTAAGGAGGGGTGTTTCAGATCAAGGTCATCCAACCAACTGCTCTTGTTCTCATACCATAATTACCATCCTTCTGGTTATAATTTCATTTTTGATGTCTTTTCTCCCCTATGGCTGTGTACTCTGAAACTCTAGCTATCTTTTCCAGTTTCATTGAGATATAATTGACTGTATTAGTTTAAGGTATACAACATAATGATTTGAGATATGTATATATTGCAAAATGATTACCACAATAAGTTTAGTTAATATGCATCACCTCACACAGTTGCAATAATTTCATCTTTTAGGTTTTTCTTCCCTCTCTAAGGAGAGAATGGAGAAACCCTTGGCATCACTTCACAGCTTTCTCAGAGCAAATTTATAAATTAGCATTCTGATTTATACGTCAGTGTTTTGTGAGTTGGGATAAATCAAGTCTGTCTGTTTGCTTTTGTGTCATTTACATGGTGACCACGCCAAAGTACTGAGATTTTGTTGGTAAAGCAGCTGACCTCCTGACCTTTCAAGATGAAATACCTATTTTGTATCTAACGAAATGTATGTGTGTTTATTTTTTTCATTCATGTTTCTTCAGGCCCATGCAATTTTTTAAAACCAGGGGGATCTTTCTTATTCCTGGACTATGGATTTGTTGCCATAAATTCTAAAGTATACAATTAAAAAAAAGGAAGAAATAAAAGAGAAGGAGAAATAACCATTGATTAATAACCAGTGGTATGGAATCTAAAAAAAAGAAAAAAGAATAATGAGTTCATAGATACAGAGAATAGATTGGCATTTCCCAGAGGCGGGGGTGAGGAACGGATTAAATGGAAGTGGTTGAAATGTACAGAACTTTCAATTATAAAATAAATAAATAAATCATGGGATGTAACATACAGTATAGTTAATAATACTATACTGTATATTTCAAAGTCATGAAGAGAGTAGATTTTAAAAGTTCTCACCACAAATAAAAAAGAATTTGTAATATGTGTAGTGATGGATGTTAGACTTATCCTGGTGATCATTTCACAATATAGACAAATAGCAAATCATGTTGTACACCAGAAACTAATATAGTGTTACATGTCAATTATACCTCAATTAAAAAAATATGTCAGAATGAGGATGGGGGAGTGAGGGAAGAATCAGAGATTTACCTTCCTGGAAGAGTAATTTTCGTTAATGATTTCTCACTTTACTAAACAAGGCTTCTGTACAAGAGATTTATCTACTTCCATTCAACCAACTACCCTTCAGTTAAGAATAAAAGAAAAAGTTGGTTTTCCTAAAATACCATGCTTCAATAAGTTGAGTGGTGTGACTGAGTGAGGAAATGAAATAATAAAATAAATAAATAAAAACAACCGTAGTACTATTTGAGAAGGAAGACTTTGAACAAAAATTAATCATGTTCCCAATTGAAGAAGTTGAAGAGAAAGATAATCCAAAGTCACACAAAATCAAGGCTAAATAAAAGCCTTAGAGAAAGTCAGAGTTCTTTGCTCTCTTCCTAATTTCCAGAAAACGCTTTTACAAATGGTCAGGCAACTGAGCATCTGAGATCTAATTGTGTCACGTCTAACAAACTGGTTTGATGTTCTCCTTTTAGAAGAGCAGATGGAGTCGTCTAAAGACTAAGAGAAACCCCTGAAGAAAGATGTGACAGCCTGAGGGACAGACTTAATGTTTAAAAAATAAATGCTTTGATGAATTAGCAAGGATGCTGCAACCCAGATCTAAATGAGATTTTCACCATTCTTTAAGCAGGCCAAAGTAATTTTCTGATCTTAAAGAAGAAAAGAAGACACAAATTTAAGAAGTTAAATAAAAAGCAATTGATGAGAAAGAGTTCGGCCATGAATGCAACATCAAGGAAAGTCACTTTAGATGGTTTCTCTTCATTAAAAATTTCTTTAAAACACAGGGCACTGCAAATAAAAATATAATAAAAACCATGAATCCACTACCTAGTTTTAATAAATGCTATATTTTGTCATACTTGCCTCAAATCATTTTTGAGAAAGAGAAAACCTTACGTATATGGTTGAATGTTCTTATATTTCCCTTCCCAGCCCAATTCTCCTCCCTTTCTCCCCAGAAGCAAACATTGTAATGAGGTCTGATGGTTATTGCAACAACTATATATGTGTGTAGTATAAAAACAGCACCATATATATGTAGTATACATATGCAGCATTAAAATATGAATTGGAAAAACAACGAACTTATATATCTCACATAACTCACTTATCTCATATATCTTTTAAAATATATTCTTAAAACTTCTTTTAATCTGAGACATTTTAGAGAATAAATTTCAAAGTTATGTGACATGGCTAAAAACCAGTGGTCATTTCTTCTTGGAAAAAAATAAGAATAGAAACAAGATTTAGAGCAAGGGTTTTGTGATAGTGAATTTTGAAAGCTATTTTATAAGTTCTGAGAAGTTACTGAGAATGCAAAAGGATTTCAAGGTGGTAATATGATCAAAATGCTACCAAGAAGCTCACATTTTATAAATTTGAAATTAGAAATGAGACCAGTCCAAAATAGATTTCAAAAGGTGAACCCAGGTACTAAAAAAAGATTATTGTTATTCACTGAACTCGCTGCCATGCATGCTAAACTACCATCCAGGACTAACATACACAGCTTCGAATATTACATTAACTCTTCAAACCTCCAGGGTACAGGTTAGTAACTTATTATCTGATGTACTAAATTTTCTTAGCGCCTAAATTATTCTCACAACATCAGCTATTCCCTCGGATTAAGTTATGGCCTCCAAAAACCATACAGCTTTCTGATTACTTAAGAGTTCATGAGACTCCCAAAAGTGCTCAACGTATTCACAGAAGTAATTTAGGCCACCGAGAAAATCCAACTAAGTGAGTGAAATTCACTCCGATGCCACTGTGTCCATATGCTTAAAGATAACAGAGTAGAAAAGGTCAATCTGATATATGCAAACTTATTATAGAATCTATTGACTGTATAGCCAATCCAAATGGCCATTATGATTGGCAAGCAAAGCCAATTAAACAAAGAAGGCTTCACTTATTGGTTTTATGTAGTCAGAGCTTTAGTAAGTTATAAATGCTCCATAAGTCTGGCTCTCAGTCAGACTTCCTGGGATCATTAACAGTCCTTGGTAATTTTATCCAAGAGAGATGTATTGATCCCAGTATTCCAGCCAAATTCTAATTTACCAAATTATAGTCTACCCTCCCCAAATTCCCTCAGATTAAATGATATGTTCTGAGAGGACAGCCACTCCCCACTTCTAAGATGCTTCTCCCAACCTCAACCCTCTCACGGGAAGACAAAAAAAAAAAAAAACTCTCTCTAGCCCAACTTAATAGCACCGATACCTTTGATGGGTTCACAGAAGCCTCTTCTCCCACCACCCACTGCACAAAAAGTGTACATATTCTAATCCTTTTGTAGCAAGAGATGTGTTTTCCGTCATTCCACAGGCAGATCAACAGAGCAGGACATGGACAGATATTGATTTGCTACTATAATTTTTCTAGAGACCATCCCAGGAGTGATAAAGAAAAGGTGGAAGTGTGAGGAGCAAAGTTGTGAGCTTCAACTCTTGCTGGAAGAAGAGAAAATAAATAATCAGCTTTATTGCTATTCCTCTTGGATATAAACGTTAACCTTACTGGTTCAGAAATAGAGGTTGGAAAACACCAAACCATTCCTTTATTGTGAGCCAACTCAGAAATATGATCATTACGTTTTCCATAAAAATACCTAAGGGAGATCATCTATAAGGGCATGTGAACAAACATGGAGGAAAGTGGTGGGGCTGGCAAGGTAAGTGGGCATGGTGACCCACCAGTCTGCAGGGCAACTTGGGATGAGAAACCAAAAACGAGATTTTTTTAAATCATCACCAATCTTACAATTCTGTCAACAGAAAACTAAATAGTGGGGTATTTTTTGTTTGGTTTCATTTGAAAAATCAGTTAATTCAGTGAGGAAAAAAATGAATTACTATGGCTTGACATCACATGGGCATTAATAGGCATCATGCACAGGTTGACAGGGTTTTAGTTGTCATATGCATGCTTTGTATCATGTTTACATAGCTAGAGCTGCCTACAAGTAAGACATTTCTTTGGTAATAAAGGTTAGAGGCATTGTTATCACAGAAAATAATAAAAATGACCAGAACTCAGAAAGCATTAATGCTTTCTCTATGCATTTAAGCTACAGCATAGTTGGCTGTGAAACATAAATACATCTAGTTAACACATAAGCACATATTGAGCATCTAAAAAATCATCTTTTCTCTTTTTAAGTGATACTGACACTCATTAGCACCTTTGAATATAATTTCATGCAATTTAATTTTTTTATTTATAAAACTGTTTCCAGGTGTGATTATTATTCACCCATCACAAGATATATTTTTAAAAATAAAAACTGACAGCATTCACTTCCAAAATTTATGAATGCTGGCAGAATACTGTAATCATACAAGAAGGTAATTTTGTTAATGTAATTTCTGGGTATCAGTTTACACTCCCTAAAGACGTTTACAAAGTTAAAAAAAAATTTTTTTAACTCCAAAGTGCAGGTATTTTCCATTAACATTATTCACTATTTCCTTATGGATTATAGCTATGTAACCCAGGGTAACGTCTGGTAATTCTTTCTCAAATTCCTTTTCTTAATCTGTATAACCAGAAATCCCCAGGATAGGAAGAAATAGCATCTTTGATATAATTGCGGTCTTATTTTTACCAGAGCAAACTGTGACAGCAGAGTATGAAAGAATTACTTCGGAAGGAGGGTCCTAAAAGTGAGAAAACGGAGGAAAATTCTAGACAGAATTCATCTATTTGTGATCCCAGACAACAAAAGTCCGACAAATTACCCCAGTACTAAAGAACTCCAGAAAGGTGTTCCACTTTAGTTGAAAGAGAGTTGCAATTATTCATCCATTCAGTATTTATTGAGTACCTACTAGATGTTAGGAAATGTGCTAGGTGATGAGCATCCAGGAATAAAAAAGATGGGTCTCTGCTCCGCTGTGGTGGGGGGAGACAGATGCAACAAGGGATTTGCCTGTAGTGATTAAGTTTGAGTGTTTGGAAGATGAGCCTCTCCTGGGAATGATGGTTATTCAGGAGAAATTATCAGTCAGGTCTCCTCTGCAGGCAGATCATCTTGTTAAAAGAACAACAAAGAACAAAAGGTAGTGGCCTCAGGGCGCCTCTGAGCATCAGAGTCTGCCCGCAGAGACCCTGTGGTCTCCAGCTTAAAAGGTCCCCCTTACATTCTGAGTGCCCACAGACAGCGTGTCCTATGGGGCTTTCCCCGACGGCAGGACCTGTTGGGACCTTCTGCTTACAGCATTGTTTATTTTTCTTTCTCCTAATTAAACCTTCTTCTAATCCTACAAGGTAATAATATTTGCAAATGAAGAACACCTGGTTATCTAACATGATGAGTCTTCCAGGCTTCTGGGGAAAAAGTTGTTCAAGCCAAATCTAATATGCCCCCAGAAAGTAACCCAAACCCTTCACGATAGGAATACATGGGTGCAGGAGTTAAATGTATATTCAGCACAGAGAAACCATGAAAATTGTGCCTCTGTGTGTGCGTGTGTAACCATAGAATTCTAAGCTTGTAGGGTGTGCTTTATATCTATATCATATGTTATCCAGATACCAGTTGTATATTATAAGCTGCATATGCAATACCATATGGACACCATAAAATATCACATGTGTTGTCAGGATAATTTTACATTTAGTGCACGATTAAAATGTCTTATATACCTATCTTCTCTGTGTGTACATGGATTTATCTGACAAACTGCTTTCATTATCAAATTCGGATACAAATCGAAATTAAAGCCTCTTAAATCTAATAAAAAGCAATATGGAACCGTGAATACAGTTTGTTTTTCTTCACTAGATTTTCCTGCCACGCAGCATTTAACACTGCTGCAGCTGTCAATACCCATTCATCTGCTTTCGGGCAGCTTTTCCCTTTCACTCACTGTGACATTTTTAAAGTGGCAAAAAAAAAAGCTTAAAACAGCATATTTGTCACTTTTTTTTTTCTAGTGACCTTTTAAGCACTAGGGAAAATTACTCTATATGTACTAAACCTTTTAATCATTACACACACATTTCACAATAGTGCTTTATACAGGGGTATCATTTAATTAAATTTAAGAAATTTACATGGTACATGCTGCTGTTCATTCAATTATTCAAAAATTTAAACATAAGAAAACCTCATAGCTCTTAGCTATGGCAACCATTTAATGCAACTAAAATTTATATTAGGAATCATTTTTTATAAGTGGAATTTCAGAAATAACTTGTACACACCCTCAGTTTCTAGCTTTTAAGACAAATAGCTATATGAAATACTTCTCTTCAGTAAATAAAAAAGATATGTGGATGGTTAGTCATCACAAGGAAGGTTTTGAAAAAGAAAATGCAAGACTGAGTCTCAACCCTATCTCAGATCAGCTACGTGACCTTGGGGGAGTCACCGTGTACCTCGGACTTGCACCTACTGTCTCATCATGTGCAAAATAAGATACTCATAGTCACTTCTCTCTCTCACAGTGTGATTACAAGAACCAAATTAGCAAATGTTTGTGAAAATGCCCTGAAATCTATACCAAATGGAAAGTAATATGACTTTTAGTTCAAAAACAAAAATTCTGTTTCCTACAAGTAGTGGAGAAATTTAAAATTCTTATAACACATTAGAAAGAAATAAAATGTTTAAAATAGGCTAAAATATCAGCATTAGCAATACATTACTTAACGTTAGTGTCCTTTCTAAAAACAGAAACAGAAATACTACTGTACTTTCTATGGAATGATATTAAAAATTGCAGAGGTGCCTGGGTGGCTCAGTGGGTGAAGCATCTGCCTTCAGCTCAAGTCCTGATCTCAGGATCCTGGGATCAAGCCCCAGGTCGGGCTCCCTGCTCAGTAGGGAGTCTGCTTCTCCCTCTGCATCCCCACCTCATGTTCTCTTTCTCTTGCTTTCTCTCTCAAATAAATAAAATCTTTTTTAAAAATTGTAAAAGTTAATAATTCTGGATTTCCCATTTAGTCTCATTTTTGTTATCACTTTCACTATCATTGACATATCATTAGAAGTGACCAGGTCTTTTTCCTCCTATCCTCTCTACCCTGCAGCCTCGAAAATGGAAAGTGAATGGGCCTTACACCCTAAGACAGAATAGCTACCTTACCACTTATGAGTTGGTCATTAAGAGTACTTAGCTTACCCCCT
Organism: Eumetopias jubatus; assembly: GCF_037043125.1. Taxonomy (NCBI): domain Eukaryota; kingdom Metazoa; phylum Chordata; class Mammalia; order Carnivora; family Otariidae; genus Eumetopias; species Eumetopias jubatus. The sequence continues at coordinate 58,940,741 of NW_028274814.1, read as the reverse complement.
TTTTTTTAAGATTTATTTATTTTTATTTTAGAGAGAGAGAGTGCAAGCCAGGAGAGGGGCAGAGGGAGAGGGAGGGAATCCTCAAGCAAACTCCCCAATGAGCATGGAGCCCAACACGGGGCTCAATCCCAAGTCCCTGAGATCATGACCTGAGCCAAAATCAAGAGTTGGATGCCTAACCAACTGAGCCACCCAAGAGCCCCAAGAGTACTTAGCTTTTCAAAGCATCAGATTCCTCATCTCTACAAAAGAGAACATTTTTAAAAAGAGAGAGAGAACATAATACCTATCACATAAAGTTCTTTTGTGGGTCATAAATGGTGTATATTCAGGACCTGATACATTATAGTCTCTCAGTCAATGGTATCCATTGCTGTTGTTTGGGCAAGAAAATCTCCTACTATACTATGTTCGAACAGCAACAGGGAAGACTTACTGATTCTGCAACTGAGCAAGAATCCTGCCAGGAATCAAGACACAGGCCTTCCCATCCTTCAGGTAGTCCTCTTGGAGCCCTCTTCACTGGGTCTTGGCATCATGGTGAAGTGGCATCTGGGAAGGATAACCTCCCCTCAAGGCTAAGAGTCATTGTTGGTTTGCAACCTCAGGAGTTTGGTTTGTAACCTGGGTGAAATTTGAAATTAGCCCCCATGCAGAGAGGACAAGTAGAGATGAAAGAAAGAGGCAGGCCACTCCAGATTGGTAGATGGCCATTTTAATAAGCAAGGGAATTTGCATATAAGCTTATCTTGAGCAATCGCAAATTAAGAAAATCTCCATGCTTGCTCTTGAGACTCTTAGAAGTTTACATAGAGGCCTTAACTGGGTTCAGTCACACATGCCATCCAGATGGTCTTAATAACACCTCACTCTCTCTAGGCTATGTCCAGGAAATAGCTCCTTGTGTGGGAATAGTGGGTCACACACAAATTCCAAGGGCAGAAGAAGGGGTGAGGAGCCTCCAGTTGTCTGTGTCTAGCTAACCGATCAACCAGTAGTCACATCCTCTCAGTGAGCTCCTCCAGCAATCATGGTGTCCTTCTCCCCTCCCCACCACTCTTCATAGAGACAGATAAGTGATGGAATGGACTTGAGTCATGCCTGGTAGTAATAGAACTGTTCTAATAGAGATCACTAAACATCATAATAAAGACAAGTATTAGGAGCACTTGAAACCATCATGTCAGGGAGCTTTGGAACAAGAACTTGGGCTGGGTCTTAAAGGATGAATGAAATTTGCCAGGCTGGCAGAACCAAGGAGAAAGATTCCCTGACAAAGAGAATAATAGCATGTTCAAATCTCAGAGAAATGAAACAACATTGGTGATTCTGCTCACATCAGTGAAGCATGGTTTGGGAGCAGATGGAGATCAACAGGGATTGCCTCATGGTACCATCCTGGGAAGTCTAGGTTTTATCCTCTCTTCAGTTAGGACCCTATAAAGTTTTCAGCAAGGAAGTAACACTCCCAGATTTGTGTTGCAGAAAGATCACTTTACTGTTTGTGTGGAGAATACACTGGAAAAGATTGCATGATGAGAGATTAATTAGTAGACTTTGGAACAGTCTCGACAAGAAATAGTGTGAGCCTGAACTAAGGCAGTACTTGTGCAAGTAGGAGAAGGGGACAACTAAGAGAGGGAATCAACAGAAATGAATGAATGAAAATAAGGACTGAGAAGCGGAAAGGAGTTGAGGATTATTCCTAGTTTCCTGGCTAGTGTGACTAAGTGGATAGTGGACAGATTAAACATAATATCATGATCTATATTTCATAAAAAAGTGAAATTGTGCTAAAACACAATTACAGCAGCAGACATAATGAAGCAATCACATATTTGCACTTATTTGTAATAAATGTTTAGATTTAAAAGACACTTTTTTTAATATCTAACACTTTGTAATAAAGGCTGAATAACTGTATTCCTATATACTTAAAATCACCTTGAATGTGTAACAGCTACAAATGCTAGGCCATCTTATGGGCAATGGTATGCTTTTCAAAACTGGGAGATAACTCCTAGTAATGTTCTGTCATGCTTGATAATGTTCTCAACAGAATATGGTATAATTTCCCTCACCTTCACATTGTAGTTGCATTCTTAGAAAACTCTGCATATGTTTAAATGGCACAAACTTACTTTATGTTCATAGGTAAAATGGAATTACATTCTATGCTTAGAAAATTGTAAACAGCTTTTTTCACCTACATGAATGGCTACTGGAAACATCTGGAGTTGTTCAGAATACAGGATAATTCTTTGTGTGGACTGTTCCATATAATACAAAATCTTGAGCATCTCTGCCTCCCCCTATGCCATAGTAACCTCTAAGTCATTGGGGCACCTAAATCATTGGGACAATCAAAAAATCTTCCCAACAAATTTCCAAAACATTCTCCAGGGTATGACATCACTCTGAACCCATTAAGAATTACTGTGCTTACAACCTAACCCTACACCTAAAGGAGCTGGAGACAGAACAGCAAATAAAGTCTGAACCCAGCAGGAGAAGAGAAATAATAAAGATCAGAGCAGAAATCAATGAAATAGAAACCAAAAGAACAGTTGAACAGATCAACGAGACTAGGAGCTGGTTCTTTGAAAGAATTAACAAGATTGATAAACCCCTGGCCAGACTTATCAAAAAGAAACGAGAAATGACCTAAATAAACAAAATCATGAATGAAAGAGGAGATCACAACCAACACCAAAGAAATACAAACAATTATAAGAACATATTATGTGCAACTATATGCCAGCAAATTAGATAACCTGGAAGAAATGGATGCATTCCTAGAGATTTATCAACTACCAAAACTGAACCAGGAAGAAATAGAAAACCAGAACAGACCTATAACCACTAAGGAAATTGAAGCAGTCATCAAAAATCTCCCAACAAACAAAAGCCCAGGGCCAGATGGCTTTCCAGGGGAATTCTACCAAGCATTTAAAGAAAAATTAAGGGCACCTGGGTGGCTCAGTTGGTAAAGCGACTGCCTTTGGTTCAGGTCTTGATCCTGGAGTTCCTGGATCAAGTCCTGCATCGGGCTCCCTGCTCGGCAGGTAGTCTGCTTCACCCTCTGACGCTCCCCTCTCTCATGTGCTCTCTCTCTCTCATTCTCTCTCTCTCAAATAAATAAATAAATAAAATTTTTTTAAAAAATAAATAAAGAAGAATTAATACCTAATCTTCTGAAACTGTTCCAAAAAATAGAAATGGAAGGAAAACTTCCAAACTCGTTTTATGAGACCACCATTACCTTGATCCCCAAACCAGACAAAGACCCCATCAAAAAGGAGAATTACAGACCAATATCCTTCATGAACATGGATGCAAAAATTCTCACCAAAATACTAGCCAATAGGATCCAACAGTACATTAAAAGGATTATTCACCACGACCAAGTGGGATTTATCCCTGGGCTGCAAGGTTCGTTCAACATCTGTAAATCAATCAACGTGATACAATATATTAATAAAAGAAAGAACAAGAACCATATGATCCTCTCAATAGATGAAGAAAAAGCATTTGACAAAGTACAGCATCCTTTCTTGATCAAAACTCTTCAGAGTATAGGGATAGAGGGTACATACCTCAATATCATAAAAGCCATCTATGAAAAACCCAGAGCGAATATCATTCTCAATGGGGAAAACCTGAGAGCTTTCCCCCTAAGGTCAGGAACGCGGCAGGGATGTCCACTCTCACCACTGCTATTCAACATAGTATTAGAAGTCCTAGCCACAGCAATCAGACAACAAAAAGAAATCAAAGGCATCCAAATCGGCAAAGAGGAAGTCAAACTCTCATTCTTTGCAGGTGATATGATACTTTATGTGGAAAACCCAAAAGACTCCACCCCAAAACTGCTAGAACTCATACAGGAATTCAGTAAAGTGGCAGGATATAAAATCTATGCACAGAAATCAGTGGCATTCCTATACACCAATAAAAAGACAGAAGAAAGAGAAATTAGGGAGTCGATCCCATTTACAATTGCACCCAAAACCATAAGATGCCTAGGAATAAATCTAACCAAAGGGGCAAAGAATCTGTACTCAGAAAACTATACAACACTCATGAAAGAAATTGAGGAAGACGCAAAGAAATGGAAAAACATTCCATGCTCATGGATTGGAAGAACAAATATTGTGAAGATGTCAATGCTACCTAGAGCAATCTACACATTTAATGCAATCCGCATCAAAATACCATCCACTTTTTTCAAAGAAATGGAACAAATAAGCCTAAAATTTGTATGGAACCAGAAAAGACCCCGAATAGCCAGAGGAATGTTGAAAAAGAAAAGCAAAGCTGGCGGCATCACAATTCCGGAGTTAAAGCTCTATTACAAAGCTGTCATCATCAAGACAGTATGGTACTGGCACAAAAACAGACACATAGATCAATGGAACAGAATAGAGAGCCCAGAAATGGACCCTCAACTCTATGGTCAATTCGTCTTCGACAAAGCAGGAAAGAATGTCCAATGGAAAAAAGACAGTCTCTTCAACAAATGATGTTGGGAAAATTGGATACCCACATGCAGAAGAATGAAACTGGATCATTTCCTTACACCACACACAAAAATAGACTCCAAATGGTTGAAAGACCTCAATGTGAGACAGGAATCCATCAAAATCCTAAAGGAGAACACAGGCAGCAACCTCTTCGACCTCAGCCACAGCAACTTCTTCCTAGAAACATCACCAAAGGCAAGGGAAGCAAGGGCAAAAAGGAACTATTGGGACTTCATCAAGATAAAAAGCTTTTGCACAGCAAAGGAAACAGTCAATAAAATCAAAAAACAACTGAAAGAATGGGAGAAGATATTTGCAAATGACATATCAGATAAAGGACTAGTATCCAAAATCTATTAAAGAATTTCTCAAACTCAAGACCCAAAGAACAAATGATCCAATCAAGAAATGGGCAGAAGACATGAACAGACATTTTTCCAAAGAAGACATCCAAGTGGCCAACAGACACATGAAAAAGTGCTCAACATCGCTCGGCATCAGGGAAATCCAAATCAAAACCTCAATGAGATACCACCTCACACCAGTCAGAATGGCTAAAATTAACAAGTCAGGAAACGACAGATGTTGGCGAGGATGCGGAGAAAGGGGAACCCTCCTCCACTCTTGGTGGGAATGCAAGTTGGTGCAGCCACTCTGGAAAACAGTATGGAGGTTCCTCAAAAAGTTGAAAATAGGGGCGCCTGGGTGGCTCAGTTGTTAAGCATCTGCCTTCAGCTCGGGTCATGATTCCAGAGTACTGGGATCGAGCCCCGCTTCGGGGTCAGCGGGAAGCCTGCTCCTTCCTCTCCCACTCCCCCTGCTTGTGTTCCCTCTCTCGCTGTGTCTCTCTCTGTCAAATAAATAAATAAATAATCTTAAAAAAAAAAAAAGTTGAAAATAGATCTGCCCTATGACCCAGCAATTGCACTACTGGGTATTTACTCCAAAGACACAAAGGTAGCGATCCGAAGGGGCACATGCACCCCGATGTTTATAGCAGCAATGTCCACAATAGACAAACTATGGAAAGAGCCCAGATGTCCATCAACAGATGAATGGATAAAGAAGTTGTGGTATACACACACACACACACACACACACACACACACACACAATGGAATATTATGCAGCCATCAAAAGGAATGAAATCTTGCCATTTGCAATGACATGGGTGGAACTTGAGGGTATTATGCTGAGCGAAATAAGTCAACCAGAGAAAGACATGTATCATATGACCTCACTGATATGAGGAATTCTTAATCTCAGGAAACAAACTGAGGGTTGCTGGAGTGGCGGGGGGTGGGAGGGATGGGGTGGCTGGGTGATAGACATTGGGGAGGGTATGTGCTATGGTGAGCGCTGTGAATTGTGCAAGACTGTTGAATCACAGATCTGTGCCTCTGAAACAAATAATACATTATATGTTTTAAAAAAAGAAGATAGTAGGAAGGGAGAAATGAAGGGGGGGCAATCGGAGGGGGAGATGAACCATGAGAGACGATGGACTCTGAGAAACAAACTGAGGGTTCTAGAGGGGAGGGGGTTGGGGGGATGGGTTAGCCTGGTGATGGGTATTAAAGAGGGCACGTTCTGCGTGGAGCACTGGGTGTTATATGCAAACAATGAATCATGGAACACTACATCAAAAACTAATGATGTAATGTATGGTGATTAACATAACATAATAAAAAATAAATAAATAAAAACAAGCAATTTAAATAAAAAAACTAATGATGTAATGTATGGTGATTAACATGACATAATAAAATAAAATAAAAATAAAGCAAATTATACGTAAAAAAAAAAAAAGAACTAGTGTGCTTGGGAAATGTTCCAGACAAACATCACAGCATCCTCTTTCTCAGCATCTGTGAGGACCATTTCAGCCCAGAAAGGAAAAATCAGCTTCTTTAAAAGGACTTTTGATCCTGCTAATTGAGACATCTTCTTAGTTTTGATGCAAACCGTAATGGCCAACTGGAAGGTATGAGAAGGAAAAAGACAGTATCATATCTATTCCTTAGTTTGTAGGAGTCTCCTTTCTGTCTCCGAGTGTTTGTGTGATCTTGGGCAATTCAGAAACTGTAACAGGCCCCACTAGTCTGGAGGGAGATTGAGCGCAGACATGGAGAATGACCATATCTTTCCTTTAGGGTTGCCCTGCCGACTAGGTTGCTGAATCCAGAAGTATGCTGGAGGAAGTTCTCACTGGCTTTTGAGAGCCACCCTAAAGTTTCTAGAATTCTCTCAGCCGGTTGACAATTTATTGGAAGCTTGAAATTGGCCATGATTGTAGCACTTAAAACACAGACATTGGCAAATACTACAAATCAGGCCTCTCCCTAATACCCAGAGCCTGTTGTTAAACACTAGCAATACCCCTGTGGATGAAGTTTTCCTTTGTCCTATAGGAAAGGGAAACGTTGTCACTGAGGAGGTATTTTACAAAAGCCCATCATCCTCTAAGTCTGGTCTGGCCTCAACAGCTGTTCATTATAACCTTAATGCTTAGTGATTAATGTTATTGTTACTTATGGACACCTCAGTGCTATTTCTCTGAAGCAGGCATTCAAGTGTTTCAAGGACTGGCAGCCTCTGTGCCAGCCACAGATATAGGCAACTAAAATGGCTCGCCCTATAGAGACGCTTCTGGGAAATCCTAGCACTTCTACCTGTCAAGCAATGCGTTCCAGTCCTCCCCTAATTCTCTTACAGCAGCTAGGTTTTACTCAAACCTTCCCTTTGGGTATAGAAACAGACTCACTCAGTTGTCACTCAGTCTGAGGCCCCTGCAACACTGCGCTCGGGGATCAGGGAAAAGCCACAATAGCCTGGACAGCAACTTGAAACTGACAAATCCCTGAGCTTCAGTTTCTGGGCCGAAAAGAGTTAAGAGTTTTGTCAGCTCCGAGTCACTAGAGGCTTCAGAAGTCAGTCAAATCTGCCGACTCAACACATTTTGCTTTAAATAGGAAAGATGCCAATTGAAGTTGAATGGCAAAAGAGATTTCCAGGCAGTGGCAAAACTAAGGAGAAGACAGGAGAAGGAGATATGTAGTAATAGCAATGATTCCTACTCCAAACAATCTGACAGCACTTTTGCTATTCTGTCTCGTCTCTCACTATTGTCCTCTGAGTTAAGTATTATTTTGGCCATTTCACAAGTGGCAAATTAGAATGGTCAGATAAATAAGCCAATTCCAGAACATCTGGAACTAAAATCCCGGTCTTCTGATATCTTTCTCTCAATCATCTGACCCTAGGTACATGTTTCCCACTTAGTAACAATAAGATAATGTAACTAAATAGTCCTTGAACCACATTTATGCTTAGACTTTTATGCACATGAAACTTTTTTAAATAGCTGAAAATAGCCAAACATCCATTTAGTTCAATTGAATTCTAGCATGTTTTTAAAAAATCAATATAAATTTAACAAATAACTCCATATGCTATCTGCTCCTTATATCTTTTTTCTTCCTTTTTTTAAAACAGTTTTATTGAGCTATAATAAGCATACGATAAACACAGTAAGTGTACAATGTGATAAGCTTCGAGATATATATATACATATCCATGAAACCATTACCACATTCAAGATAATGAATATTCATCATCCCCAAAATTTCCTTGTGCTTTTTGTAATCTCTCTCACCTACCCATCCCATCTACCCCCCACACAAACCAGGCGACACCTGACCTGCTGTCAATATAGATAAGTTCTCATTTTCAAAGTTTTATAAAAATGGACTCATACAATATATAGTCTATATGTGTCCTCTTTCACTCAGCATAATCATTTTGACATATATTCATGTTGTTGCATATATCAGGAGTTCCTTCCATTTTATTACTGAGTGCATTCCATTGTATGGATATGCTACAATTTGTTTATCCATTCACCTACTGAAGGGACATTCAGCTGTTTTCCAGTTTGGAGCTATTACAAATGAAGCTGCTATGAGCATTCATACAAAAATCTTTGTATAGGGACGCCTGGGTGGCTTAGTTAAGCATCTGCCTTTGACTGAGGTCATGATCCCTGGGTCCTGGGACCAAGTCCCGCATTGGGCTCCTTGCTCAGTGGGAAGCCTACTTCTCCTTCTGCCTGCAGTTCCCCCTGCTTATGCTCTCTGTTTCTCTCTGGCAAATAAATAAATAAAATCTTTTTCTAAAAAAGTCTTTGCATAGACATATGACTTCTTTTACACTGGGTTAATACCTTAGGTTAATACCTTACACTGGAATGACTGGATCATCATCTATAAGGGTATGTTTAACTTTATTAAGAGACCGCCAGACTTTTCCAAAAGTGGCTGTACTTAGGCACCTCGGTGGTTCAGTTGGTTAAGCGACTGCCTTCGGCTCAGGTCATGATCCTGGAGTCTCTGGATCAAGTCCCACATTGGGCTCCTTGCTCGGCAGGGAGTCTGCTTCTCCCTCTGACCCTAACCCCTCTCATGTGCTCTCTCTCATTCTCTCTCTCTCTCAAATAAATAAATAAATAAAATCTTTAAAAAAAAAAAGTGGCTGTACCATTTTATATTCCCAACAGCATCATCTGAGAATTCCAGTTCCCCTATATCTTGGTCAGCACTTGGTAGGTCAATCTTTTTGATTTTGGCCATTCTAATAGGTATGTTATCTCATTGTGTGGTATCTCATTGTGGTTTTAATTTGCATTTCCTTAATGAATAATTATATTAAGCATCTATTCATGTGTCTATTTGCCATCCATATAGCTTCTTGGTAAAGACTTTTTAAATCTATTGCCCATTTTCAATTGGGTTGTTTTCATATTATTGAGTTTTGAGAGTTCTTTATATATTGTGGATGCAGTCTCTTAGCAGATATTTGCTTTGCAAATATTTTCTCCCACTCTGTGGCTTGTTTTTTCAATATCTTAACAGCACCTTTTGGAGAGAAGTTTCTATTTTTTATGAGCTCTAATTTACCAATAGTTTATTTTATAGACTTGTGGTGTCATATCTAAGAAATCTTTGCCTAACCTAAGATCATGAAGATTTTTTGCTTTTTTCTAGACATTTTATAGTTTTAGGTTTCACATTTAGGTCTATGATCCATTTTGAGATTTTGAGATAATTTTTGCAAAATAAACATGAAGTTTATTTTGTTTTGTATATAGACATCTAGTTATTCCAGCACCATTTGTTGAAAAGACTATCCTTTTTCCATTGGATTATGTCTGCACATTTCTCAAAAAATCGGTTTTGCCATGTATGTGTGGGTCTGTTTCTATACTCCATTCTATTTCATTGATCTATTTGTCTATCTTTACACAATTACCATATCTTATTGCTTACTGTAGCCTTAAAATAAGTCTTTATATCAGGTGGTATTAGCCTTCTAGTTTTGTTCTTAACTTTCAAAATCATTTAGGTACTCTAGATTCTTTGCATTTCCATATGAATTTTATTTTTTTTGTAAAGATTGTATTTATTTATTTGAGAGAGAGAGAGAATGAGAGATAAGAGAGCATGAGAGGGAAGAGGGTCAGAGGGAGAAGCAGACTCCCCGCTGAGCAGGGAGCCCGATGTGGGACTCGATCCCGGGACTCCAGGATCATGACCTGAGCCGAAGGCAGTCGCTTAACCAACTGAGCCACCCAGGCGCCCTCCATATGAATTTTAGAATCAGCTTGTCAATATCTCTCTCACACACATGAACTCACACACACACACACACACACACACACACACACACACAAAGCCTGCTAGGATTTTAATCAGATTTGTATTGAATCTACAAATCATTTTGGAGAGAACTGACAATTGTATTTCTCTGTATGTGCAACACTTGAAAATTAAAGATGATGCCACTTACAATAGCATCAAAAACATGAAATACTTAAAAATCGGTCTGATAAAGATGTGAAAGACCTGTTCACTGAACACTACAAACAATGCTGAGGTAATTACAGAAGACCTAAGTAACTGAACTGATATGCCTTGTTCATCAATCAAATACTCGATATTGGAAGGATTTCTTCTTCCTTTTAATAATAGAAAGTCATCACCTCGTAGTTTCTCTTGGAGGTAGGTGTGGCCATTTGACTATGTTCTGCCTAAAAGAATCTAAGCAGAAGAAGTATGTGTAACCTCTGGGTCATATCTTTTTCACTTTCTGTTTTTCCCTTCCCATGGGCCTGTGAGGATGAAGTCAGCACTTTAGGGCAATGCCTATTCACTGTGGTCCCCTGACCAGCAGCAACAGCATCACCAAGGGACTTGTTAGAAATGCAAATTCTTGGTCCCTACCCCAGAGCTATTGAATCAGAAACTGGAGTTGGGGCCTAATACTCTGTTTTTAAAAGCCCTTCAGCTGGTCCCAGTGTGTGCTAACATTTGAGAAGAGCCACCCTCCGGACTGCAGAGCATTAACTAGAACCTGGTTGGTTGACTATCCCTACAGAGCAGAGTTGCCCACTATCCCAGGATTACCAGCTCACCTCCAACCTCTCAGATGACAGAGAAATAAACTTCTCTTGCTTGAGGCTTTTATAATATTTGTCTCTCTGTTATCCCAGCTTACCCCTATCCCTAACCATATCTCCATCTTACCTCTGTGTGACAGCATCCTGCCCTTGGGTCAGGGGGGATTCTCTTCTCAGATAAACTGTTTATCTCAGTGATAGTATCAGGGAATCACTTCATGCCAAGGACTGGGCTAACAAGGACTATTCGCTGGTGGGTATATCATGGTAGTGGCTAGTACCATTCCTATATCAATTTTGACATTTTGAAAAGTTGGATAAATAATAAAGTTACATTAATATGCTATATTCAAATAGATACAACTTATAAATTGTCATATATAAGACAGTCATAAAAATTAGAGTATGAAATGTATTTTCTGCCACTTTCCCTTTTTGTGTAATGCCTTTTCTTTTTCTCTAACTCTGAAGAGAGACTATGAGGTTTCTTTTTTTCCTTCCAAAGTGTTTACTTTTTCCAATTCACTCCCATCGTGTAGGTACTTTAGTTGTCAATAGCAGCAAGAACTACCCAGAAGACTCTTTAAAGGAATTAAAAAGGTATGAATAGCCCTAGTCACTAAAAGGAATAGAAGTAATGCTTTAAATAATATTCACACTTGATCATTTTAAATCAAATCTTCAAGTGGAAAAAAAGAGAAAGAATTAATAACCTGGAAAAAATGTATTGTTTTAATTAGATAGTTGGATATCTATATCTATATCTATAAATATATTTAGATAGATAGATAGATGATAGATAGACAGACAGACAGATATGCATAAAGGTGCTTCAAATATAGTGAAAGTACAGTCCAATAACTTTCAGTGGAAATTCCTCAGTGGTTCATCATGAAGCACTTATGATGCTTGAATGAGTCTGTCAAACATCTTGAATACTTCCTGGTGACAGGAGAGTCAAGCGTTCACAACTCATTCAATATTCTACTTATTTGTTAAGCACCTACTCTGTATCAGGCAGCCTCTTCAATTTTTGAACAACTATAATTGTTTAAAAGTTGTAACTCACACTGGAATGAAAACCTCCTTGTAAACACCTTCAACACAGCTCCATTGCAGAAACACAGTGTGCTAAGAGCTGGGGTTATGGATACAACTACCTTCAGGAAGTTTACAGTGTCATGAGGGTAGGGATAAGTGATTCCAAGATGACCTCCTCATTCATGTACCTGGTACCTCTGTGCTGCTTGGACTCTGTCCTCAGGCCACCACCTTTTCCTCCTCCGCCTCCTCCTGACAATGGAATTAATCTGACGATGAAATTAATAAATGCCCGTGCACAGATGTACAAAGTGCTTCGAGAACATGGAGGAAGAAGCCACTAACTGCTAAAGGAGTGGTCAGAGAAGGCTTCAGAGAGAACATGGTATTAGAGAGAGTTCTAATAATTATTGTGAGTAGGAATCAAAAGAAAAAGAACATTCCAGGTCTAAGGAAGGGTATGTACAGGCAAGAAGGCATAAGACAGGGTGATAGATTTAGGAAAATTCAAATAGCTCGGTACGTCCAAAATAAAAGGCTGTGGGATAAAAGGTATGACTGGCACAAATCTACAAGACCGGACAAATTAAGAAGGGACTTGTACATCGTAAGGCGTTTGGTACTTCATTCTCTAGACACTGGGGCATCGGGAAAGGATGTTCAGTTCTGATTAGAACAATTACTCTGACTGAAGTATAGAGAATGACTCAGAGAAAGGGGAAAACATAGAAAGAATAGAGAAGAGAGCCGTAGAGTGTTTATAAGTTTCTTCCTGTTTCTTTCTCCTACGCTCTCTCTGCTTCTTCCTCTGCAAATAGGAAATATGTCTGAACCAAGGTAGTAGAAGTAAGGATATGGATGAACCAAAAGATTTGAGAGATGAAGTGAGATCATTATCAGGACTTAGGGACCAATTCAATATGGGGATTGAGGGAGAGGGCTCTCATTCTGCCCAGTGGAGCATCACAAAATTCTTCCCTATGATGACCTCTTCAGTCATTTGAGAATAATTATCATATTCTTTTCCTCACCACTCAAACAAACTAATCCTCATCTCTTCAACCTAAGAACAATAAAATGCCATTCCCCAGTCCTACTATCTTCCAGTGCTCACTTAGGTAAAGAGGATGGCTTATGTAAAATTTCTTCAACTCACTAATATACTCAAAACTCAGTAAGTTGATAGATTCACTCCTCTTCAGCCTATAGGTATTTACACCAGCCAAAACATCTCCCTCACTGTTCAGTTGTCAGGAAAATATATTAATGCTTCTAAATCAAGAACAAAAATAAAATCACTCAGAAATAAAGCTTAACATTTCATACTTTTGGCACTTAAAATATTCCTCTATTTGTGCTATCCTAACATGAGCATATGACTTGCAAAGTAAAGTAGCCATAAATCAGGCTACTATAACACCCCTCCTCGCAGACATTTGTCAGGAAAAATAATTAATATACTGGCTAAAAGAACACTAATAAAGCAGTGCATTTCTTTTCATTTGGTCCTTATTCAACAATGGCAAAGAGTTCCAAAGCAAAAGACAAAGAAAATTAGAATTATCATTACCCCATACCCAACCCTACTGATGAAGCACATTTCATGCTGCTGGCAAAACTCCTGGACCCAATCTTTATTTTTAACCTATTGATCCTTTTCCATCAGTGGCGGACTTGTTCTGCCACAAGAGTTAGGTTTCCAAATTGGCCTTAGGGAGGCATGTGGGTTAGAAACAATATTGTCATTGGCCTAGTTTTGGCAGGATTGGTGGAAAATCAGACAACTGTTATGTTTTGGAGTTGTGGGCTAATAGTGCCCTCTGTTTTCCATTTTTGCTCCTGTCAACAGAATTACCAGATGGCCAAGAAGCCACTAGAATAGAAGTAATGTTCCGATATAGTGGGAAAAGACCAACCCCTAAAGACTCTAACATCTATCCAGTGGCTTAAAACAGCAATCTAAATGTCGAGAGGTGAAGAGAAAAAAAAAAAAGAAAGAAAACATAGTAGAAACTCTAAAAAACCCACCCTTTCACCAGCATATCTTGTCTTTTTAGAGCAATAAATTCATTGCATATCCCAGCACTCTCAAAATATCTCACCCATCCTTCCAAATGTCAGACCTTTTGCTCGGTGAACCACAATCACCTGAAAGGTTTGTAAGACTCTTCCTAAACCCCCACAGTGGGTCCACAGTGAAGCACAGTAATCTGAAATTTTAAAAATCCTTCCAGGTGATTCTAATAGTCACACTGGAGACCATTCAGGAGAGTTCTACCTACAGGAAGAATTTTCAAGTGAGGGTGCTGAACAGGGATGTCATCAGTTGGGGAACCTTTCAGTTTATATACTTCCTCTGCTCCCACCCCCAGATTTCTTCTGTGCCAGTAAAGAGAAGGTATAGCACCCAGGGTGATCGTGATCCCCAAGGTGAAAACCAATACTCTTTGGAATGACGAGTCAAGGAACTGCCTGGAGAAAAAAAATCATCTCTGACAGTGTGGACATGTAGAACTAGTAGAATTCAATCATAAAACCTCATTACTTCTTCACTGTTGTCCTCAATTTTGGTTCATTCTATGGAGCTGATTCTTCCTTTCCTCCTGTAAGAAATTCTGAGAAGACGGAACTGGTTTTTCCAGGCATTCTCAGATAACAAAGTCATTTTGTCTGAAAAAGTCTCATTTTATGATTAAAAATCAAGTCAAAACTACAGGGTTTAAAGTTAAAATTTCCCTCGTTCCCCATTTCAACCTGCACTCCCAGTTTGGGCCTGCACGTTCAACTTTTTCTCAGTTTCCGCTCTTGCTTCTCCCCCCTCCTCTACACCCAACTCTTGTCAGCTTCCCCTCGCCCATGAAAGACTGAAAGTGGGACTGGGGTCAGAAGACAGAAGGGAGAAGTAAGGATACAGAGCGAGATGCCTTGCCTGACCAAAACTGATGCAATCTGACACTGGCTCCCTCTGGCTGGCTTGACTTATACAGCCGACTCTCACTCGGGAAGTGCCATGGTCTCCTTGGAGACCCCTGCCCTCCCTGAGACTGCTTACCTGCAGAAGTAGGAGAATTCATTTGCTCAGGTTCATGACTCACAAGTCCTCCATCCAGTTCCTGATTTCCCCCATACACCTGCAGCCTTTCTCAGATGAGCTCCCCTTGTCCTCTCTACCCCAAGATACCTGGGCAGCATTCTAAGGCAGTTCGAAGCCAGCTTTCTTTCTCACATGTGGCCCACCTTTAACTCACGGAAAAGACTCGTGTGTCATTCCCTGTCCCACCAGCAAGGCAGGAAGCTCTAGCCGGAGCATCTTACTTTTAGGTGCTCCAAGCCTGTCTTGGACACCAGTCAACTGCATCCCCCAAACTGCAGAGAACAACATCAGGATCTGCAGTGTATCCCTTTGAAGCCCATTTTGCTTGACTTGAGGTATAGAAGAGGTCTTTCCTTCAGTCCATCTGAATAAGGGAAGAGGATAAGCGGCGTACTAAAAACGATCTCTAAAAACTCTCCTATCTGGGGCGCCTGGGGGGCTCAGTCGTTAAGCGTCTGCCTTCGGCTCAAGTCATGGTCCCGGGGTGCTGGGATCAAGCCCCGCGTCGGGCTCCCTGCTCGGCGGGAGGCCTGCTTCTCCCTCTCCCGCTCCCCCTGCTTGTGTTCCCTCTCTCGCTGTGTCTCTCTCTGTCAAATAAATAAATAAAATCTTTAAAAAAAAAAAAAACTCTCATATCTGCAGCCACCTCCTCTTGATCTCTCCAACTTCCTTCATAGATTAGAAGTGGATCCTCTGTAAAATCAGTTCGTATCAGCCATCTTCTCAAAATGTGTTTAAGAGAGCTTGCCCCCCCGCAACCCCGCACCCTTGGCACACAGTGCTTCTATTGTCTTTAGGTCTTAGATGAAACAGGGCTTTAAAGAGTCCCGTTTTGCAACTGGGTGGCTAAAATCCTAGTCCTTTGGACTGCCAGACTGAGAAGGGTAATGGATTTCCATTAGAGGATCTGAACATGCCTGTATTCAGTTGGCTCTTTGACATTTGAAGTCTGGGCAGACTGGCGGGTCCCATTTGCCAAGGAGCAATTACTTCTGTAGTAATTAGGTCTGAAATCATGTTGCCTCTTTGAATCAAAAGCAGTTATCTGCACAAGATAACATTCAACCAGTGCAGACAGAGAAGAGTAAATAAACAACCAATGTTTCTTCAACCAAGCAGCACTGAATTTCAGATTTTGAGCAGATAAAGATTTTGAGAGTATTAAACATCATAAGACTATAATCATAAGGATCCAAAGAGATTTATTAATTAAAGCCAAAATCTGGAAACATTCCCTGAAGTTATTATTTATATTGTAATAGAAAGGGAACAGAGTGACAAAAGGGGGAAAAGAAGAAATCTTAAGTAGTAAACTGAAAAGCAAAATCATAAAAAATTTAGATATACCAAGGATTCTAAAGATCAACAAGTTTAATTCTTGTTTCACACAAAATAATAACAATAGTAATAGGCAACCCTAGCGAGCATTTCCTATGTCTTAAGCACCTTATATATGTTATTTCATTTAATCATAAGAAAGGCTGTAGTAGATTTGATTATTGTTCTTGGGTCTTCACTCCCTCCCTCTTTCTGCTCTGGACCTTACAATGCACTATAGTGAGGAAAGTACATTTCTCCCCCTCATCCCCCATTGATATTGGACTTGGCCATATGATTTGCTTTGACTAATGTGTTGTTAGCACATGTAACACAAGTAGAGGAATTATGTGTATTTGATTTGACTTGTCATCTTGCATTCTTGATATCATTGCTGATCCAAGGAGAATTAAAAAAACATATGGAACAAACCTAAACTCAACCTGAAGCCTAGAGCCAAAGCCAACTAATGAGCATCCTGAAACAGATATGCCCCAACAAACCTGCAGACCCATGAGCTAGGAAAATTAATGCTGTGGTAAGCCACTGAGTTCAAGGCAGATTGGTATGTGGCATTATTTTGGCAACAGCTGACTAATTTGGAGGCCTAGACAAAGAGAAAGAATTTGTGCTCATCACCAGGACTGAAATACAGTTCAAAAGAGTCATATTTCCAGTTTTCCCCATTCTACCTATTTGTCTCAACTTAGATACCTTGATTCTAACCTGTGCTTATTGCTGGAAGTTAAATATTTTATTTGGGAAAAAGTTCTACAAGGAACTCACAGAAATTCTGATTACTAAAAGAACTAAAAAATTTGTCCCCCCCTCCCTTTTTGGGGGGGTGAGGTGGGGACGGTGGCTCTGGGTAAGATGTAAAGACAACCAAACAGACATCTACAGTTTGACTCAAGCAACACATCAGCTTTAGGATGAACAAGAATAAAGTGGATCAGTAAAGGTTTTTCATGCAAAATGGACCATCAACTCCGAGGACCAGAAACATATAAATTTTTGGTATTAATTTATGGGTGTTTGTTGAGTGCTTATGCAATAGTAAGCTAAGGGCAAAGGTGGCTGTCGGGAATGGGTACTCAGGGAGCAGCTAAAAATAAAAGTATGAGAAAGAGAGATCTTCCTTTGAGAAATTTTATCATCATTAAAAAGAAACTCTCAGAGGTTCAAATTCATTGTTTCAAATCCCAAAACATTCAGAACCGCATGGAAAGTCATAATTTGCTTAAAAAATAAATTTCTAATTTGCTAACAAACTAAAACATCTGCCCCCACACACACTAGATGAAACCTACAGCAAACATCAACATAATGGTGAGAATTTTAAAGCATTAAGTTTAAAATTAGAAATAGGACAAAGAAGGCTGATACCATCACTTTTTTTCTTTAAATTTTTTATTGTTATGTTAATCACCATATATTACATCATTAGTTTTTGATGTAGTGTTCCACGATTCATTGTTTGTGCATAACACCCAGTGCTCCATGCAGAATGTGCCCCCTTTAATACCCATCACCAGGCTAACCCATCCCCCACCCCCCTCCCCTCTAGAACCCTCAGTTTGTTTTTCAGAGTCCATCGTCTCTCATGGTTCATCTCCCCCTCCGATTTACTCCCCTTCATTCTTCCCCTCCTGCTATCTTCTTCTTTTTTTGTTTTCTTAACATAAATTGCATTATTTGTTTCAGAGGTACAGATCTGTGATTCAACAGTCTTGCACAATTCACAGCGCTCACCATAGCACATACCCTCCCCAATGTCTATCACCCAGCCACCCCATCCCTCCCACCCCCCACCACTCCAGCAACCCTCAGTTTGTTTCCTGAGATTAAGAATTCCTCCTATCAGTGAGGTCATATGATACATGTCTTTCTCTGACTGACTTATTTCACTCAGCATAACACCCTCCAGTTCCATCCACGTCATTGCAAATGGCAAGATCTCCTTCCTTTTGATGGCTGCATAATATTCCATTGTGTATATGTACCACATCTTCTTTATCCATTCATCTGTCGATGGACATCTTGGCTCTTTCCACAGTTTGGCTATTGTGGACATTGCTGCTATAAACATTGGGGTGCATGTACCCCTTCGCATCCCTACATCTGTATCTTTGGGGTAAATACCCAGTAGTGCAATTGCTGGATCGTATGGTAGCTCTATTTTCAACTTTTTGAGGAACCTCCATACTGTTTTCCAGAGGGGTTGCACCAGCTTGCATTCCCACCAACAGTGTAGGAGGGTTCCCCTTTCTCCGCATCCCCGCCAACATCTGTCATTTCCTGACTTGTTAATTTTAGCCATTTCTGACTGGTGTGAGGTGGTATCTCATTGAGGTCTTGATTTGGATTTCCCTGATGCCGAGCGGCGTGGAGCACCTTTTCATGAGTCTGTTGGCCGTTTTTGATACCATCACTTCTGTACCTATTATACAGGTTCTCTGAACCAGTAAAATAAGAAAGAAAAAAGAAGTCGAAAGCATGAGAACTGGAAAGGAAAAATCAACAACCATCTTTATTCACAGAATGTATGATTATGTATATATAGAAAACTCAAAAGATTATATAGATAAAGTATTAGAACTATCCAAAGATTTAACAAGGTAGCTGATTAATATTAATCAATATTAAAAAGTCAATTATACTTTTATATACCAGGAACAGATATTTAGAAGATATAGCTTTTAAAAATATCACTTAAGGGCGCCTGGGTGGCTCAGATGGTTAAGCGTCTGCCTTCGGCTCAGGTCATGATCCCAGGGTCCTGGGATCGAGTCCCGCATCGGGCTCCCTCCTCCTTGGGAGCCTGCTTCTCCCTCCGCTTCTATCTCTCTCTCTCTCCCTCTCTCTCTCTCCTCCTCTGTCTCTCATGAATAAATAATTAAAAAATCTTAAAAAAAAAATCACTTAAAAGCCAACAATTTTAAAAAAGTGTGTGAATAGATTTAATAAAAGCTTTGTAAGATCACCAAGAATAAAAATATAATACTTTACTGAAAGGCATAAAATATAAATAAATGAGAGATATACTACTTTCATGGGTTATATAAACACATATGTATTGCAACCATGTCAATTATCACTAACATGTTCTATATATTCAATTTAGTTCCATTAATAGTCCAGTAAGGTTTTATGAGTCATTAAAAGCTATTTTAAAAATCACACGTAGATTAATGGATGAATAGAGAGATTGATAGTTATGTGACAAATCAATATAGTAAAATGTTCACTGTAGCATCTAAGTAATGAGTTCAGAGGTGTTAGCTTACTACACAATTCTTTCAACTTCTTTTCATTTTTGAAACTTTTCATAATGAAATGTTGAGGAGAAATCATATGAAAAGGTCAAGGACTAGAATAGGCCAGACACTCCTGAAAAGAAAAAACCAGGTGCTTTACCTTATAGGAAAAGTTTGAATAAAAGTTAGAGAGGGTGGCATTGGTTTGAGAATAGAAAAATGAAAAAATGGAATATAATAGAGTGTAGGCATTTATGAAAACTTGATTTATGGCAGATCTGACATTATAGATCTTGGGGAAAGGACGGACCACTCAATAAATGGTGCTAGGAAAATTAGCTATGCATATTAAAAATAATAAAAATATTAAAGACAAAACTTTAAAACTTAAGAAAAAAAGTAAATACATCTTCTAACTATCTTTGTAAAGGGGAAAGGGTATTTTTTTTAGTGACAAACAAGCATAACCCATAAAGGAGAAGATAAATGTATTGTAAGATAAATTTTATTACATTAAAATTAAAAACTACTGTTCAACAAAAGATGGCATTAAGAAAGCAAAAGATTGAGGTGCCTGGCTGGCTCAGTTGGAAAAGCATGCAACTCTTA
Organism: Eumetopias jubatus; assembly: GCF_037043125.1. Taxonomy (NCBI): domain Eukaryota; kingdom Metazoa; phylum Chordata; class Mammalia; order Carnivora; family Otariidae; genus Eumetopias; species Eumetopias jubatus. Next base: position 58,920,446 of record NW_028274814.1, on the reverse strand, counting down.
ATCTCGGGGTCACGAGTTCAAGCCTCACGTAGGGTATAGAGATTACTTAAATAAATAGAATTTTTTTTTAAAAAAAGAGCGTAAAAGATTATTCTACAATCTGGAAACAGATTACTTTTCAACTCATATAACTCAGTAAAGAATAATATCCATATTTTATAAAGAAATTCTATAAATCTTTGAGGAAAATGACAAATAACCTTATAGAAAAAATGGACAAAAGACAGACAGGCATCTCACAGAAGATAAAGTACAAATAGACCATACATATATTAAAACATGTTCAAATCATTAGTCATAGAGGAAATACAAATTAATACCAAATGAAATGTTTTAATTGGGCAATAGGTGTGTGAATGATTTATTTTATTGATGTTTTTAAACTGTACACATATATGCTATTTTCTATATGATATGATTTACCATACATGGTTCTTAAACATATATGTCTTAAACAAAAATTTTAAGTGCAAAAGGATATTGAAAAGCGTAATAAGGAAGTAAAAATCTAAAAATCGCAATAGGGTGGAAAGAGATAAGCAAACTCCCTTAGAAATCTTAACATTTCAGTGTCCTTCGACTTTCACAGAAATAAGCCAAAACAAAGGTGGCACGGACTTACAATGTACTTTAGTAAATTTCCTAAACCTTCCATAAAGGATAATCTAGTAGCTTAAAAACCACATAGGAGTTGATGAAGCCTTATTTATTACTCTCCTTGAAATTTATGAATGGTGCTTAAGTATATCTTTCTGTCTTAGGAAAGAGAGCAAAAGATGGAAACTGACCAAATATCCTTTTTTCCTCCCTTTCCTCATTCCTTCTTCCTTCTCTATGTCCCTTCCTCCTTCCCTCTCTTCCTTCCTTTCCCATCTCTCCCTCCTTCCATCCTTCTTGTCTCCTTCTGCATTTGTTTTCTATTACTGCAGAACAAATTACCAAAAAAAATTAGCAGCTTAAAACGAAACAAAACAGGGACTCCTGGGTGGCTCAGTCGTTAAGCGTCTGCCTTTGGCTCAGGTCATGATCCCAGGGTCCTGGGATCGAGCCCCGCATCGGGCTCCCTGCTCAGCGGGGAGCCTGCTTCTCCCTCTCCCTCTGCCCCTCCCCCACTCATGCTTGCTCTCTCTCTCTCTCTCTTTCTCTAATAAATAAAATCTTTTAAAAAATTAATTATTTCACAGTTTCTGTGGGTCAGGAGTTTGGTCACAGATTAACTACATACTCTGCTCAGGGTCTCACCAGGCTGAAAACCAGGTGTGGCCAGGACTATGATCTCATCTGTGACTTAGGATCCTCCTCCAAGTTCATTCAGGATGTTGGCAAAATTCAGTTCCTTGTGGTTGTAGGACTGAGGTCCCAGTATTCTTGCTGAGTATTGGTTGGGGGTCACTCTCAGTTCCTAGAGGCTGCCCTCAGGTTCTAACTACAAGGTCCTCCTACAACATGCAGCTTGCTTCTTCAAAGTCAGCAGATGAATCTCTCTCATGGTTCAGATCTCTCTTCTTTTATGGGTTCACCTGATTAGGTCAGGCCCTCCTAGGGTAATCTCTGTTTTGATTCACAGAAATTCAACTGACTACAGACTTTAATTACAGCTGGAAACCACAAATTATTTAAGATGTGTGAAACACAGAGTGACAGGTGGCAAGTGGGAGAAAGCTAAAGATATAGAGGCTAAGTCACACAGGACTTTGTATGCCATATACAGAATGTGGCCGTTGTCTTAGCAACAGTTAGAAACCACTGAAGGAGTGAAGGTTTTTAAGAACAAAAATGTTAGAATGGAAGGGTCAGATCTGCATTCTAGAAGGATGGCTCTAGGGAGGAGTAAGATAAAGAGGGCAATTTAAGGGGCCTCTGGGTGGCGCAGTCAGTTGGGTGTCTGACTCTTGGTTTTGGCTCAGGTCAAGATCTGTGGGTCTTGACACTAAGCCCCACCTCAGGCTCCCAGCTCAGTGAGGAGTCTGCTAAAGTTTCTCTCTCCCAGCTCCCTGCACTTGCTTGCACTCTCTCTCTCCCTAAAATAAATTAATTTAAAAAAAAAGAGGGCAATTTACTTGAGCAAGTATTTGTGGGACAAAGGGGGAATATGTAGCAAAAAATAACTCTAAAAGCTATTCCAAAATACTACGGCATGTTCTCAGAAATTCTTTAATCTGAAAAAAAGTATGTAGCATTCTATGCTATGCCCAGGAGCAAAGCTTATAACCAGGAAAACAAAAACAAAAACACATGACCCTCCTCCTCTAGCCCTACCACAGATATACACACATGGCTCTTGATTAAATAGTTGAGAGAGAGTAAAAGTCAAAAGGCAAAAGAGAATAAAATTTAGGGGAGAAAATTAACACACTCCAATTCATACTACATCTTCATCTATTATTGCCAGGTAGGGTAAAATTTCATTCTGTCCCTGAACTCAAAGGGATACAGGAAACGTGGTCAGTTATAAACGTCATTGTATCCACAGGATAAATTGTTCAGGAGAAGAACAAACATGCCTGATGGCGAGATTGAGCAAAATTTTTCCCAAGGAACCTCTGTTATTTTAAGTAATACACCAAGCGTTGAAAGAGGCAAAAATAGAGAAATGACCAGTGCACAGCTGGGTTTGCCAAAAAAGGTCTCCTGTTGAAGGAAAGACAGACTAGGTCTCTACAGAGAGAAGGGGCAAATCCTAGTAATAAATTTATCTCCATATGCGGCATTCGATTACTTCTCATTCAATTTGTCAAAGTGCTTATTTTGTGATTGGAGCATCCCATGTGTATACTAAACTGCTAACTTCATCTCTTGACTGATTTGTAAATCTTGGTCCTTTTCAGGGATTAACTACTTGCTAAATTCATTTATCAAAATTAAAACTAGGTTTTCAGAATGCTGCCCTCCAAATCCCAAGAAACTGTGAAAGATTAACCTTTTGCGGATCCTTCCAGACTGAATACCAGTGGGTAACATCAATGCAAGTGATTAATACGAGCTATGTAAGGGCTGGGGGAGATGCTGACAGACATTTCCCCCAGGTGACAGCATGAGTCATCTCCTGATCAACCTAAGAAAACATACACCCTGATACTCTACATACTAATGGAACATTTCCAATTCATATTAGAATATCCATAGGAATTCTGTTTTGCCCTAGCACCAGAGGCTTTTACAAGTGTACCTGGTCTCCTTGATGCTGTAAAGCAGAATTCATTAACTCAACCTTTTTTAATCATTCTAGAAGAATCAGTAGCAGCAGCAGAAGGAAACATCAAATCCAGAATCCATTAGTCATAGCTTTTCTGGGATGCCATTCTGAAGGAAAGACGCTGGACATTTTTTTATCCCGCTGACCCCTGACCCATCTGAGTTGTACACAATCTATGTATTCTTCACAAGGAAGCACACTCCTCCTCTGGCTTCTTTCTCCTTGTCTATTTACAGCCTGTGGTGCTATCTTGGGGCCTTAGAGGCATTTCAACCAAACATCCACATTCACACAAAATGTTCCCACACCTTCCCAGTACAATCCTTGACATTTTCTCTTCCCTCCCTGAGAGGCGCATGCGGCAAACCTGCTTCTTCTTGCATGTGAAATGGTAGCTGCGCTCGTTAATGGTTCCCTCAGATCCTTGCCCTCCTTTATTTCTCAAAACAAACTCTTTGCCTCAGTTCATAACAGGTCTGATGATGCCCTAAATAAAGTGCCATCATGGCTTTGTTTCCCACTGAAGGGTACAGGTTAGACCCAGATGGAGATACAAAACGGCATGTACACTATCAAAGACTTTAGAGATTGATTGGATTTAATAGATGAGAGTGTTAGGTGACCCAAATATCTAGCTTGGAAAACTGAATGGATGGTGACGGAGACCCAGAACTCATAAGACAGAACTGTTTCAAAGTGCCTGCAGAATTCCAGATTGATATATGTTGCAAGCCAATTAAAGTTGAGGGACTGGAGCACAAGAGAAAATTTGAGACTAGCTTTAGAGAATCTGGAGGCATCGGCACAGAGTTAGAAATGGTGCTGAAGCTATGGAAATGGATAAAACCAGGCAGAGCCTATTAGGGGTGAGAAGAGGGGAGCAGAGAAACCATGAGCAACCGGGAAATTTAAGAGATAGAAGCCAGCCAAAGAAACAAAGAAGCAACAGTGAAAAAAATCAAGAGGAGAACTGGAAGAGGTGTTCCTGGAAATACCAGAAGACAGAATCCACAAGAGCAGAGCCTGGCACATTTGGGGATGATCAGTTGTGCCCGTAGCTATAAAAAGAGCGTGGAAGATGGGCCACTTGTTTTTGACCATCAGAACCTCTAGAGAGAAGAGTTTGAGGCACACAGGTGAGGACTGAAAGCAAATTGTTGCACCAGGACACATGGACCAGCAGGCATAGCACCCCCTCCCACTTGCCCCACACCATGAATTATTTTAGGATAGTGAGACCAGAACACAAGGACCAATGGAAAAGTCAATCTAAAATAAAGGAGAAAAGATCACCAGTGCAGTCCAGGCCGGCTGCAGAAAGAATATGCCTTAGAGTTTAGGAAGCACAGTAGAGGTTTGAAACAGGACAATAAAACATATTAAGGACAAGAAAAATGATGATCTGATCTGTATTGATACCGGTATAATTTTTTTTTCCATCAGTGTTCAGAAGCTCAGCAAAAGAAACAAAGAAAGCAAGTGGTTAGCTTCACCTTCAAATGTTTTAGAAAATTACAAAATGCTTCGCTACCCATTTTAAAAATTGACATCAATCACAAAAATCTAGACTCTAGGAAACTACAGGAAAAACAACTTAGTTCCCTCAACAAATAAATTGCAAGTTGAAAAAGAGAGAGAAAGCTGGGAATATATATAGTAAAAAATATGAGGAAAAAAAATCAACCAGTTACAGTGTATGTACTTTATCTGAATACAGATTCCAAAAGACAAATTTAAAGTAATATTTAAAAATGTACATAGGGGAGGCATTGGAAATTTGAACATTAACTGGATTTTGTAATATTAAGGAACTGTTAACATTTTTGGAGTAATATTGGCTGTTCTGTTTAAGAGTCCTCGTGTATGAGAGATACATACAGACATATTTACAGATGAACTTGTTACAGAACTGGAGCTTGCTTCAAAATAATTTGAAAAGCAGGGAAATGGGTGGAGATATAGGTAAAATAAGATTGGCCATGAACTGATAACTTCACAGCTGGAAAATAGGTACATAGGGATTCATTGTACTATTCTGTGCCCTTTCATACAGGTTTCCATTTTTCTACAACATGTTTTGTTTAATTCCATGACAAAGCTCTATTCAGTGAATAATGGAAAAATTGCATTACTTCAAATGACGGCCAGTTAAGGAGGACACAGAAAAGGGAGGACATGTAAGGCAGAAATGGGCAGAGAAATTAAAAGGACTGAAACACAGAGAAAGGCATAAATATAAACAGAAAAAGAGGAAGCAACCAGAGTGAAGGACAGACTTGTGTACTGACATTACCACCTTGTGGTCTTTTAGGATATTGCCCCCAAATATGCAAACCATGATGTTTTTTCACACCTGTAGGCATTTGTGGGGTTATCGAGTCTACCCCTGCACCAGGTAAAACTGAGTTAAAGCCCATCCCTAAGCTTCAGTCTGGAGGTTTCTCATTTGTAACTTAAACTTTCTTGACTCTTCTAATATTTTTAGATCTTACCTCCACTTATTGTCACAATGTCCCTACATTTACTAAGCTTTATTGTCCAAAATTTTTTATATATTCATGGTTAGCTCCTAATTTGGTATTTCAGGACTTTATGAACAGATAGAACCTCGTTCACTTTATCCAAACCCCTAATGGTTTGTTTAATTAAAAAAAAAACAGTTTTACAGAGGTATAACTGATATACAAAAACTGGACATATTTAATATATACCATTTGATGAGCTTGGAGACATGCACACACCCATAAGACCATCACCACAATCAAGGTAATAAACATTCATCACCTACATTTATATCATCTTTTCATCATTTTATCTCCAGCTTGACTAATCTTAATTTCTTTTTTTTAATGATTCTATTTATTTATTTCACAGAGAGAGAGAGCACAAGCAGGGGGAGCAGCAGAGGGAGAGGGAGAAGCTGGCTCCCCGATGAGCAGGGAGCCAGATTCAGGGCTCAATCCCAGGACCCTGGGATCATGACCTGAGCTGAAGCCAGACGCTTAACGACTGAGCTACCCGGGCGCCCCTTAATCTTAATTTCTAACTCCTCTTTGAGCTTCCTTCTCACCTTTCTCTAACCTTTCCCCACTCCACAGAAGTCATTTTTCTTGCAGTGTATGACAAAGCAGCTTGGTGTATTCCTAGAGTATGGGGGAGGGGGGACCATAAGACAAAGGAAATGGTTAGGAATGCAGAACCGAAGGAATTCTAAAGCTAAAAGGGCCCCACTACTCAACCAATGACCCACACCAGAACACTCCACCTCCCTCACACTCAACAGCCCTAACAGCCCAAATGCTCTATCATCTGTGTTACCTTTTTTTAAAATTGAGGGATAGTATAAGTTTATTGAGTGATAGTACAAAACTCCCAAAGAGGGAGGAGACCCAAGAGGGTTGCCCCACCTGTGTTAACTTTTAAATCAATCCTCTCCGTCCACATTCTTCCTGTGTGAGCATTTGCTGTCTGGCTGCAAACAGACTGCATTAGACTCTAGCTGGCCTCCCTGCTTCCAGTCAGCAGCCTCTCCAGCTGACCCTCCACGCTGCATCCACTTACTTCTCCAAAACGGAGCTCTAACCATGTGACTCTGTTTAATACCTTCCGGCACTCCTCGACACCCACAAGGAAAGAATCCTAAATACTGACACCCAACCCCTGCCAACCTGCATAACCCAGTTTCTGCTGCTTTCTAGTCTCATAACCCAATTTCTACTGCCGTTCTCCCAACTTACACACTCTGCTGCAGCCACACCCGGCTACTTGCTGTCCCCAACAAACTACTCTGTGCTTCCCATTTCCTTGCCTTGGCACATATTGTTATCCCTTTCCAAAAACCCATTTTTATGCCTGGCTAACGCCTAATCTTGGTTTGTCTTAACTCTCACACTGAGTTAACACTCAGACCTAACACTCAGAGCTGACCTCACTTCCCAGTTGAGGGTTCCCAAATAGCTCATTCACACTATGACTCTTTTTTAAGATTTTTTAAATTTATTTGACAGAGAGAGAGAGAGAGAGAGAGAGAGAGAGAGAGGGTGCACAAGCAGGGGGAGCAGCAGAGGGAGAGAGAGAAGCAGGCTCCCCGCTGTGCAGGGTTCCATCCCAGGACCCTGGGATCATGACCTGAGGCGAAGGCAGATGCTTAACCGACTGAGCCACTCAGGCGCCCCGCCCCCGCCTTCCCCCCTCCCGCCCCAGCTATTACTCTTAACTCACAGTATCGTAAGAATGTGTTTCCTAGTCTCTCTAAACCCCTGTCTTCAGTAAGGTAACCCGAACAGTGCTATGTTCTCTCTCCTTACCCACGCGGGATACGTTCCAAGACCCCCGTGGATGCCAGAAACTACAGACAGTACTGAACCCTATACATACTATTTTTTCCCTATGCATACATACCTGTGATAAAGTTTAACTTATAAATTAGGTGCAGTAAGAAGTTAACAATAGCTAATAACAAAAGAGCAATTATAACAAGATATTGTAATGAAAGTTATGTGAACGTGGTCTCTCTCTCAAAATATGTTATTGTACTGTACTCACCAGTCTTCCTGTGGTGAAGTGAGACCATAAAATGCCTACGTGACGAGATGGAGTGAAGCAGCTATTATGACGTAGTGCTACGTACTATTGACCTTCTGCCGATTTGTCAGAAGGAGGATCATCTGTTTCTGGACTGCGGTTGACCAGGGGTAACTGAAACCACGGAAGGCGAAACTGCCGATAAGTGGGGGGGATTACTGGATTTACTTAAGCATTCCCAGAACTTAGCCCAGTGCCCGGAAAGGCATGCGTATGGATTGGCTGCCTTCTACCCTAAAGCTATTTGTGGGAATCTAATCTCCAAAATATAGGGGGTGAGAAATAAAGTGGGTGGCCAAAGCTTTAATGAAGGAAAGAAGATACCATTCGGGACTTACTGGATTGCTGTTTTTTTAATAATTAACCAGTGTTGCAAGGATCTTCAAATTTCAGGTAGGAGTAAAACTGTGTTCAAGTCTTCTGGAAGTAAATACAAAAAAAAATTATCAAAAATATGCACATCGGGGAGCCTAGGTGGCTCAGCTGGTTAAGTGTCCCACTCGGTTTGGCTCAGATCATGATCTCAGGGTCATGAGACGGAGCCCCACTTCAGGCTCCGCACTGAGCGTAGTCACTTGAGATTCTTTTCCCCCACCCCACCCTCCTGCTCTGCTCCTCCCCCTGTTCACGTTCATGCTCTCTTTCTCTTTCTCTCTCAAATAGATAAAATATTTTTAAAAAATTATGCACATCATTAGACCCAGAATTCTACTTGTAAGAATTGAAATTAATAATGTACACAAAGATTTAGACATAAGGGTGTTTGTCGCAGCCGTATTAAGTTCTTTTTTAAATCTAGGAACCCAAAATATCCAGAACAGGAGCTTAGCAAAGCAAATTGTGGAATGGAATTCTAGGCAGCCATTAAAAATGATATAGTATGAGGGCGCCTGGGTGGCTCAGATGGTTGGGCGTCTGCCTTTGGCTCAGGTCATGGTCCCGGGGTCCTGGGATCGAGTCCCGCATCGGGCTCCCTGCTCCTTGGGAGCCTGCTTCTCCCTCTGCTTCTCTCTCTCTCTCTGTCTCTCATGAATGAATGAATAAATCTTTAAAAAAAAAAAAATGATATAGTATGAAACGGAAAATTATTCTCCTAAAAAACAAAAAACAGACACTGGTTATAAAACAACCGTGGTCAATTGTGTGTGTGTCTGTCTGTCTTTCTGTCTGTGTGTTCATTCCTATGATGGACTAATGCAATAGATTTATGTACATACATACACCTATAAACAAACACAAGATAACCATGCATAACGGAAATTTGGAAAATATATATACCAAAATGAAAATAGGTTTTTAAATAATTTGTTGGCTTCTCGGGGCGCCTGGGTGGCTCAGTTGGTTGAGCGACTGCCTTCAGCTCAGGTCATGATCCTGAAGTCCCGGATCGAGTCCCACATCGGGCTCCCTGCTCAGTGGGGAGTCTGCTTCTCCCTCTGACCCTCCCCCCTCTCAGGTGCTCTCTCTCTCTCATTCTCTCTCTTTCAAATAAATAAATAAAATCTTTAAAATAAATAATTTGTTGGCTTCTCTATTTTCTAATTTTTCTCCAGCGAACAGGTATTATCTTTATAATAAGGGGGAAAAATAAAGTGGTGGGTTTTTTTAAAAGAAGAGGAAGAAGAAAGGAAAGGAGGCTGAGTCCCCGAGGCCATCAGGAAAGCAGAACATAGGAAGCTGGCCTGAATTTAAAAGGGCATCTGAATCTCAATAACAGGAAGATCTATGGAATTTTACAGAAGGTTAAACCAAGTGGTCATATGTGCTGTAGTGTCAAATACTGAGATCAATATGTACTTGAGGTCAGTGTCAGTGAATGGAAATGATCTGGAGACAAGGGAGTTAGGAGGAAAAGGTGATGTGTGTCAATATTAGGAGTCAGACTTTTCACATAACCTTTCTTTCCTTGGTTTCACCCGCCCTACTCCCTACCCCCCACTCTGGCTCCATCCTTACTATAGGGACTTGAAGAATACTAGGAACTTACCTTTGTCCATGGAGAATAGGAAGGGTATCCATGGAGTTAGTGCAAGAAGAATATCCAGGCCATGTACCTGCCCAGTGTATCCTGATCTGCCTCACTAGACTTGGGCTTCCCTCTCCTAACCAGAGGTAAGTGGATAGATTGATTCTTGCCAAGTGCTTGGAAATTTAAGTTTAGGTTTCACCAAAAATTTTACACTGGTTGATTTACAAAGAAAACCAATAAAGAAACTATCCGCTCTCATTAGAATGGATATCACATATTCATTTTTAAAACCCCTTTGTTCTGAAAAAAAATTTAAAAAAAACTAAAACCATAATAGATGAAAGAGGAAGTTGAATGTTACAATGGTTCGTTTTTTGTGTTAACTTTTGACTGGGCCAAGAGATGCCCAGATAGCTGGGTAAACATTATTTCTGGGTGCGCCTGTGAGGGTGTTTCTAGAAGAGATTAGCATCTGAATTGGTAGACTGAGTAAAGCAGATGGCCCTCCCCAGTATGGGTGGGCATCATTCAATCTGTTGAGGGCCTGAAAAGAACAAAAAAGGGAGAAGAAGGAAAGATATGCAAGAGTAAACTAATCTTTCAAGAACCTTGGCTATGAAATTAAATACAGAAATGTGCAGGTAAAGGGAGGTAGTTACTTATTGTTATTTTGTTTCTCTGTTTTAAGGTAAGAAACTTCAGTATTCTCATGTCCTGTGAGGAAAGCTATTAAAGGGGAAATACTGAACATAAAGGAGAGGACACAGAGGGAGGCACTGGTATTGAACGAGATAAAGGGCATTAAAGCATCTCTACTTCTAAAGCTGCAGAAAAGCAGATGATGAGGATACATAATACTTGTAGTTTTGAAGATGTGATGTGGTGGGACTTTTTGATTCTTTGTTATACTGGAGGCAAGATCAACTGCTAGAGAAAGAGGGAGGTACAGGGGTGAAATAGTGGTTTTTAGGAGCATGATATATTTTTGGAAGAATCACCACAAATAATGCCTTCTTGGAAAATACATATCCCAGGAGGTGTTCTCTGGGAAGCAGAAACAGAGACCAAGTTGGGAGTACAAAGGATCACTGGAAAGTAACACCTATAAAAGAGGACTTAGGCCATCCCAGAAGCTTAGGGTTGTTCTCTTTTGTTGGTTGGACATTCAAAGGCAGCAGATCCAACCTGGTAGATAGGAATTCATGCTATTAAGCCCACACGTAGCCTCCATCACTGCTAATATGGCCACTTCATGTGTCTATCATACTAGCCCTGGGGTGGCCACTGGTAAAGGCTGGCTAATGTCAATGGCCAAGCCATTTTGTCTACCTGGTTGACTAGTGCCTCTACGATGGTGGATTCTACCTGGGGCATGTTAATGTATGACAGAAAGATCTTTACACTTTTGTCCACTCCCATATATTCATCTATATGTCTCTATCTCAGATCTTGTCACTGATGTCTCAATCTCTATTCATCTCTGACCAGCTTGTCACTGCTTACTAATCCTTATATAGTATAACTTCCTTCCACCCAAAGTGGATAGCCTATTGTACCATATAGTACTCTGTCCACTGGAAATGTTTTCTTTCACCAATATTTTTTAAGACCACCCTCAGGGGTCACCCTGAGTGGAGCACTAATTCAGCTGCTGTCCATATCCAGCTTACATCTACATACCAAGCCAACCAGTCTATAAACCAAATTGAGGCTCATTCTCCTTCCTTCAGCTGGTCAGACAGGACCTCCCATATGACCTTGGGTGTGAGTTAGAAGAGGGACAATGGTGCAAATATGATGACATAGGGGATAGGTTATCTGCTCAATCAATCTGCTTATATCTTTTGGTGCTGCTCATATTTTGTCCCAGATGTTACTACTGTTGTCAAAAACCAACCTCCATGCTTTGGAGCCAAAATATAACACAAAGACAGAGCTTAGGATAAAGAGGAACAATAGCTTTATTACTTTGCCAGGCAAAGAAGGCTTCAGCAGGCTATGGCCTTCAAAAACTGCAAGCCCTACAGAAAGCCATCCACTTTCTGCAAGAGCCGAACTGGCAAATTAGAGATATGACAGGGTCTACCATTTCTGCATCCTTTAGATCTTTAAGAATAGGACTAATCTCCACCATCTTCTTCAGGATGCAATAATATTTTTGATTATTCTATTGGCTTGAGTGGGGACAGTGCCAAAGGATTCCACATGGCCTTCCCCACAAAGACTGACAAAACTTCATAGGCCAAGGATCCAATACAGAAGGTACTCCAACTTCTAAATATCTCAATTCCAAGTTTTCAATGGGTACTGGGAAAATTACCACCAAGAAATTTTATGAACCCAATGGATCCAATACAGCCAGACTTTGACAGGGACTCCACTTAGAGCCTGATTTCTATACGTCCCCACTCTAATGGGGGAACCATCATGATACTTCTGTTTCCAGTTATTACTCTGTGTTCAACAGACCTCAGATTTTCCAGGCAATTCCTCTTTCTCCAGTGTACATTCTCAATGTAGGTCCCTTCAAATAAGGACTGGCAAGTCATTGCAGTTTTTTTAACTATGGTGTTGCACTTACCATCCTCCTGACGATCAGGCCAACCCTTCTGTAAATGGATTTCAAATTTGAAAATTATTCTTAACAATTGGGCAGGAGATTTTTATTAGCAAAACTACCCTCAGGCTTCTGCTCATCCAGTTTTGCTCTTATTTACATATAGTATGCTCATCTCTTTTGCCCCTCTTTAGCATCTCTGATGCTATTTTCTATTGACCATCTTCACCAGAGCCAATCCTTAGATGTGTAGGGCTCTGAGCAAAGGTTTTGTAGAGCCTGGTCTGTATTTAAATTAGATTTAAATTGCAAAATTCATGGCCCCATGTGTAGTGACTTATCAATGAAGATTTAGCATAACAGTTAGAGAAGAGGTAATTACATATTGTTTTTCTGCCCTATCAGTGAACATAAGTATTCTTTGTAGTGTCCAGAAACCATCTCTTTGTGTTTAGGTTTAGGAACAATCTCCTAATTCTTTATTCTCAAGTGCACCATTACTGGCTAATTTCACATCCTCTACTGTTAAAAAAAAAAAAGTAGCAACACTGTTATTAACCACAGTGTGATGGCTCTTCAGGGTATTTTGAAACAATAAAGATCTTCTTGTCTCTGCCTGCAGTTCCTTTATACCATTTATTTAATGCTGGTTACATCGTTACTTATGATCCTTTATCATCCTTTGTAGTTTCCATGAATACTGGCTTCCACTGACTTTCTCAAAGTTATTCCTGTGCTTTATTGATGATAATTACAAATGTGAGTCTTACCCAGAGTATGAAAAAAAAAGTGAACAATAATGTGTTAAAGTTAAATTTACCATTTGGAGTTTTATAGTGAAAAGGTAGAATAGTGTATCTTCCAACCATGTCTTCTCTTGAACTCTTTAGGCCATAACATTGCATTCCAAGAATATAGTCCCTTTTTATTTGACATCACTGTCTTCCATATACTATCACCAGCAGGAAGAATGGATGAGGAATCCATGGGAGTGAGGTTAATGGTCTTATTTGCAAAAAGAAGGCAAAAGAAGACATCAGTCAGAGCAATAGTCTTGAAAACCCTCTGCTTCACAGAGCAATAGTCTTGAAAACCCTCAAAGGAGTTAGGTGCAATCACCCCCAAGAGAACTTCCTGAGCCAAAGGAGGGAGTGGAGTGACCACTCTGGGTACCAGCAGGAGGATGGCTAGCAGAGTAAAGGATGCCTAAAACCATGCCACCTGCCCTTGGGTGCTGTAGAACAGAGCTGGTACCATGGTCAAAACATCTATCGGTGAGACCAATGCATGGGCCTACATGTGGTTCAATCCCAAAAATCAGCAGTGGACCATTGGTAGGCCAGAATCCTAGCTTCATTCTGAAGTCCTATAGGAGTCAGTCACTCCAAAAGCAGCATGTCAGAACTAGTTCAGTAGTAGTCTTAAATGATCTATTGATATGCTAGAGGTGACTGGTACTAGCTCATGACAGCCAACTGTTAACATCTCTTCCCAGCTCTGCATTCAGTGACTTCATGGTAGTAGCCTGAAATTGGTCATCATGAGAATATTTACGCCTTGAGAATCAGCAAACTTCAGGGCTTTTTTGGGAGAGAGCTAGCTGTTAAACTTTTATCAGCCTATTGCTGTCATGATCCCATGAGATAAATAATGTGATGAGCAGGAGTGATCCATTCATCCAGCTGTCCTCTCTAACTGAGGCCTGGCCATGGGGCTCCAGGACCACCACAGAAGCATGAGTCCCTGGGCTTGTTGGGGTACCTGGTTGACCCCAGATGTAGGGCAGAGGGCCAAAGAACCCGGAAAGGGGAAAAATGGGAACTGGAGCCAGTGGGACCTGGTCTAGTCTTGCAGTATCCTGCCTGGATGGCAGTCCTGGCCCCAGCTGGGACTAGGCACCAGAGGAAGACTTAAGTACTCCAAAGCACAGGGCCCATGGCAGGGGCTCTGCTTGCTCACATCTAATGATGGTAATAATCTCCATTAACTCTCAACTGGTCAGGCTCCCTTGGCTGCTACCTCAGGCTTGTTGTTTGCTTTGCTAATCATGAACACCTAGTTAGCCATCACCATCTATCCTATACGCTTAGGAGCACTATCATCCTTGCTATCGCTGAGATAAGTTCTGTGATAGCTTCTCCAACCATCAACCCTGGCTACCAGGGGAAGGCCATTAACTGAACTTCTTGGTGATGCTGGCAACCTTTCACCTGCCCATTCCTGATGGCCTTGGTGAATGGTGTGTCCTCCAAGCCTCCCTGTGAAACATAGTCCTCTGTTGAGTCTTCTTCTGGACTCATATATCCAATTTCAGCATATACAACTTCCCAACCCTTTAAGCTATCAAAGAGATGAGCTCTATTACTTGGTTTGCAATCCTCTGTTAATTGACCTCCGTTTTTCATTATCCAACTGCTGGGTGTCAATGCAATTTACTGACAACAATCCAATTCTATTATCTTCAGATTTATCATTCTTCCTGTTATTTCAAACTCCTGAATGATCACACTGACCAATACATTTCCATCCACCAACACACCATCCTATTTCATCATCAGTGAAATCATGATCAATTGGTTTGCCACTTAGTACCAGCGTCTGTCTGTGTACCATCTACTAGTGAGTGAACCAGCTCCAAACTCCTATCTTATTGCTGCTTTCTTGGACAACTCATCACCAACTATTGCAGGTTGGGCTTTCTGGAAAACAAATGCCAAGACAAGAGTTTGAAATGTAAAAGGCTTATTATTGGGGAATAGCACCTGTCAAAGAAAAGTGGAAGAAGCAGGATTTGTCAGGGGAAAATTCCAGACCATGAAGCAGGCCTGACAGTCTCCGCTAGATCAGTGGGGAGCTCCAGGGCAAAGACTCCCCACTGGAAGAGTCCCACATAGGGCAGAAATCCTTAGGTATTTGCACCATTGGCTGGGGGCTGCCCTGAAAGGAATGTGATGTCAGTTTGAATGAGGCAGAGCCTAAAGGAGCTAACAGCTGGAGACTATCAGTTAATCACACTCCATACAAAGTTTTTTCTTGAAGGGAGATCTGAGCAGCACATTTCCAAATCTGCCATAAATATACAAATATTGGTAAGTTTAAATACTTACCTTGTTAGGATAAATATATATGAACATGTTTGTAATTAAGGTTAACCATCTTTTTTTTTTTTAATTTTATTTATTTGACAGAGAGAGACACAGCGAGAGAGGGAACACAAGCAGGCGGAGTGGGAGAGGGAGAAGCAGGCCCCCCGTGGAGCAGGGAGCCCGACACGGGGCTCGATCCCAGGACCCTGGGACCATGACCTGAGCCGAAGGCAGACGCTCAACGACTGAGCCACCCAGGCGCCCCAAGGTTAACCATCTTAAGAGTAAAAATGGAGGGACGCCTGGGTGGCTCAGTCGGTTAAGCGTCTGAGCATTAGAACAGTCCAGAGAGCTATCTGGCTCTTCTTGATTAAAATAAATATATGCATACTATATGACCCAGCAATTCTTCTCCTTGGATTATATCCCAGTGAAATTATTACTTGTATCCACTAGTTGATATATAGTGAGGAAGTTCACTATCATATCACTGTTGGTGGTGGCAGAGTTGGAAGCCACCTGGGTATCCACCACTGGGAAAAAGGATAAGTGAAATGTGTTGGATGAGCACCATGAAGTACTGTGCCACTGAAAGACACAGTACCTTAGAGGTATTCACATAGCTACACAAATTAATCTTTAAAATATAGTACTTGGTGGTGTGCCTCTGTAGCTCAGTTGAGCATCTGACTCTTGATTTTGGTTCAGGTCATGACCCTGGGGTCATGGGATCGAGCCCTGCATCGTGCTCCCTGCTCAGTGTGCAGTCTGCTTGGGATTCTCTCTCTCTCCACCCCCTCCCTGCTTGTGTTCTCCTCCTAAATTAAATAAGTAAATAAATAAATATAATACAGTACTTGGTGAAAAAGAACAAGAATGAAATCAATAACATTAGTTATATGAATTAAAACTAAAGGGTCACAAAACTATACACACATATTGTAAAACTACATTCAAATAAAGAGATATACAATAAAAATGGTTGTTTATGAGTAGGGGAATAGTAGAGGATATGGATAAAAAGGGAATGAATTAAAAAATTAAAGAGCGAACTAACTAGAAGGGCTTTGTTAGGACCAACAGTGATAACACAGATTTAACGGATGAATACAATTAACTCAGCCCTCTGCTCTGGAAGCCAAGTGCTCTTAATGGCCCAGGCTACATTAGAGATTTTGGAACTGTAGAGGCATCAACTAGCAGAATTGTGTCACCATGCAGGGCCAGCCCCAGGGCTAGGAGTGGATGAGGCACATGGTTGGACATAGCCAAGCCTAAAGATTGCTTGGACAGTGGTGGGAGAAAAATGGAGGGAGTCAGTAGTTAATGATGCCTGGCACAAGGGTCTGAGGTGACACACCAGTGTCTAGTCTAGGCAACAGTGATAGGCCAAAAGAGGGTCCAAGTTCCAGAGGTTTTAATGAGCTAAAAGAAAAGGTAAGGTGGAACAAAAAGAAGGGAGAAAGGAAAAAAAAGATCTAGATAAACAGGAAAATGTAAACAAAGATTGGTATAATTTATTTTTTTAAATGTTTTCCCTTTAAATTTTTTATTGTTATGTTAATCACCATACATTACATCATTAGTTTTTGATGTAGTGTTCCATGATTCATTGTTTGCATATAACACCCAGTGCTCCACGCAGAACGTGCCCTCTTTAATACCCATCACCAGGCTAACCCATCCCCCCACCCCCCTCCCCTCTAGAACCCTGTTTGTTTTTCAGAGTCCATCGTCTCTCATGGTTCATCTCCCCCTCCGATTTCCCCTTCATTCTTCCCCTCCTGCTATCTTCTTCTTTTTTTTTTCTTAACATATATTGCAGTATTTGTTTCAGAAGCACAGATCTATGATTCAACAGTCTTACACAATTCACAGCTCTCACCATAGCACATACCCTCCCCACTGTCTATCACCCAGCCACCCCATCCCTCCCACCCCCAACCACTCCAGCAACCCTCAGTTTGTTTCCTGAGATTAAGAATTCCTCCTATCAGTGAGGTCATATGATACATGTCTTTCTCTGATTGACTTATTTCACTCAGCGTAACACCCTCCTGTTCCATCCACATCATTGCAAATGGCAAGATCTCCTTCCTTTTGATGGCTGCATAATATTCCATTGTATATATATATATATATATATATATATATATCACATCTTCTTTATCCATTCATCTGTCGATGGACCAAAGATTGGTATAATTAAGTTTTACATTTTTGTGGCACACTTTCAGATGATGAATTAGGCACAGGCTATGACCATGCAGATAGGCTATTGATATGAAATGAAAATGAAGAACACTAAAATTTGAAGAAGCCAAAGAACTTTCAGCTTGAGTTACTGGAAGGGATATTCAGAGCACAGCTAAGTTTTCTGTGGGGATGGCAGCAGTGAGAAAAAGAGAGGACTGTGGCTCGGATACTGAAGCCCTTCATGAGTAAGGACGTATAACCAAAAGAATAAGAAATAATCGTATGAAGGGCAAGTTGAGTATGATATAACCATGTTTCATGAACTTCACATAGGGCAAGCGTTTGTTGGAGAGAAATAGCAGTGAGAGGCTAAGAAAATATCCACAGTGCTCTGAGCCCTAGACACATGGCTTAACGAAAGAATGCACTTTGCTTTGGGAACTGTGACTTAAGTGGTATCCTCAGGAGAAAGGCTATCCTCAGTTAAGGCGAGAAAGAAAGTACCCTGTAAAACAGCTAATATTTACATACTCCCATCCCTTAAACCCCACCTCCAACACACACACACACACACACACACACACACACACACACACACACACCCTTCCCTTATATACTTACAATAGAAAAGTTCTAAGACAATCCATGTTCCTAACATCTGTATTAGTTGGCTCAGGCTGCCATAACAAAATACCATAGACTGGGTGGCTTAAATGATAGACACTTATTTTCTCAGGCTAGAGGCTGGAAGTCCATAATAAATGTGCCGTTTGATTTGGTTTCCAAGAACTCTCTTCCTGGATTGTAAAGGCTATGTGCTCACATGGCCTTTCTTCACGTGTGCACTTGGAAAGGGAGGGAGTAAGCTCTCTAGTGTCTCTTCTTATAAGGACACTAATCCTATCAGATCAGGGTTCCACCTTCTGAGCTCATTTAACCTTAATTATTTCCTAAGAAGCTCCATCTCCAAATATAGCCACACTACGGGTTAGAACTACAACACATCAATTTGGGGGCAATACATTCAGTGTGTAATAATCCAAAAACTAGGTAAAAATGGCCCCTGTTCAAAAAAGAACCTACATAATATTTCACAGATCAAAGACTTGACTTGAGAGCTCCAGAGGTACATCCCTGTGGTAGCCAGTGTTCTGATAAAGTGGGATTGTCAGCTCGCGTACTGTCTGAATAGGAATTTTAAGTAGAGAATGCAACAAAGGAAAAAAAAAAGTGATATGGCAAAGTGACAAAATTATATGAAAGAGTCCCAATTTTTATGACATCCTTTCAAAGGTGTTTTGGTTATTGTAATGAGAAAATGAAGCCCACAAAACCCATGGTCATTATTGGGAGTTTCTGTCACCTGAAAAGGGTCTTTCCACTACCCAACACTTACTTCTAGTTTCTGGATGTCTCCAATGACATACTCTGAGTTAACAAGGAAAAAGAAAAGCAGAAACTAAATTCCACTCAACCCATTACAAAGTCTGGTGCTATTAGCAACCCCCCTTAGATTCCATTTTTTATTGCAAAAGATAATTTGGGCTGATGTTGTCAACACAGTATCAGCTAACATAAGAGAAAAAAAAAATTGCTCCTCTAACCAAGGAAGTAAACTCACTGGCAAATGTGGTCAAGCAGTTACATTTTCTTTCTTGTTTACTTTTCTTTTTAGAATATTTCAAAGCTGGAACTCAGAAATCTTTTTTAACAGAATTGCTTTGGGTTCTTGTTAGGGATGTCACTAAGACAGCCTTTTACAAGGCACCTACACAGCCTTCTGCTTCCATGTGAAAAAAAACTGCTAGAAACACAATAAAATTTTTTCTTTCCAAGTGTTACAAAACTGGGAAAAAAGAGAACAGTCTGAGTTAGATTCTTAAAATGTGGTGAGATTAAAATGGCAATCCTTTATCAACTAATTATTAATACATGTTTTTATAAGAGACCAAATAAATTTTCAACTATTAAGATTCACAATATAAATAGCTGAGAAAACCAACTAGAGAAATTGCATTAGAAACAAGGATGTTTTTTTCATGATCTTGTGTTTAATTAAAATACTACAGTAAAAAAAAAAAAAGAAAAAAGAAAAAACCCTGATATGTCAAAGAGTTGTTTTAGGCTGATTCCTCTTTTGTGATATCCTGGGTAAGGAACATAGGACATAATCCAACTCAACTGCCAAATCTTTAAAGAAAAGTAAGTTGTTCCCTGCATAATGAATTATTAATGATGGCTACTTTAAATAATAAAGTCAGTGATGCTTGCCTTGGTTTATTGTGAATAAAAGTATTTACGTAGTATTATGAGAATAACAACTACAGGTTTTGACTGAACTCATGTAAAGGAAAAAAATCTTTTACTGCTTGTCTCAATTATAAACATATATTTTAAAAAATATATACTCTGGTGGGTATTGAAAAGTTGCTAGCGTGGTAGGTTCTAAGAACACTATATTCTGGGCACCTCTAGGAAATCAGTGACAGTTAACAAAATATCTACATACTTCTGTAAATTTTGGCTCAACTAAATAAAACCAAATCGTGCAGAAGTATATGGTAAAAAGAAAAAAAAAAAAAAGGATCTCTAATTTCCAAAACAGTTAAGTACAGCCTCCCCAGTGAAGTAGCTTTTCAGGTGTCATGTCAGTTCAGGAAAAGTTATTCCAGCCAGTCATTTCCAGGGCTTCTCTCTCTCCAAGATCAAATACGGTTTTATTTTCTGCTTGATTGGAAATACTTCCTAATACTTTGATTCATTTATTTAACAAAGTGAGGTCCCATTACGTACCTAGCACCCCGTTATAAAGAAAGCTCACATCAAGAAACATTACATCTACTCAGGGAGGGGGCCCCTGGGTGGCTCAATCTGTTGGGCATCTGACTCTGGCTCAGGTCATGATCTCCAAGTCCTGGTACCCACCCACCCCCCTGCACCTGCTCTGGGCCCCGCCAGGAGTCTGCTTTTCCCTCTGCCCCTCCCCCCACTCATGCAAAAAGCACAAAAATGTGAAATACGTGGCACTAAATATGTGGTGAAAAGGATATTTATGTTTACAGTATGAGAGGTGAAACAAGAAGGCAGAGTGTCAGCTTGTTCAACCTCAGCTGGGAATGTGCATGTCAGACACTCAAATTTTTCATCATTCTGCACATGTGCACGTCTGCAAATGACCACAAAAGAGCCCCAAGAACTGACTTTGGGGTTACAAATAAATTTCAGCAAATAAGCTAATTCATAAATATGTAATCCATCAATAGTGAGGATAGACTGTGTGTGTATAACACCACATCCTGACAAGAGAGAATATATCTTCTTCTCAAAAATACATGGAACATTCCCAAAATTGGACCATATATTAAGTCAAAACATCAATAATTTCCATCAGGTAGAAATATTACAAACACTTGAAATAAATCAAGATATTAAGAACAAAACCAAAAATTAAAAAGGTCCTTCCACCTAGAAATTAAACAACTTTCTATTAAACTCTTGGGTAAGAAGGAACAAATTATGCAATTCCTAGAAAATAGTAATTAAAACACTGCAAGTTAGAATATATAGTATTTGGTTGAAAAAAGTATTTAGAAAAAAATCTCAGAACACTTAACACTCATACCAATTTAAGGTCTCAATTATATTCCCAACTAAAAAAGCTAAGATAAAAAGGTTCTACATTGAATGATGGAGGAATAACTCCTACTGGACCAGGGTTCCCACAGATAATCATAAACTGAGATATAATATATAAAACTATCTAAAAGCTCTAGAGAGCAATAGCAAAAAGAAACTAAAGCTAGAGCAGAATTTACACTTAGATAAAAGAGAATGAGATGGAGTTTCCCATTTTACTAACATTATGCCTGAGGGCAAGCCACAAGTCAGAGGTTTGTGGTGTCACTAAAACTCAGAAAACCTGCAGTCTTACCTGAAGAACAAGAGGACAGAGTTCCAAACAACCTCACCAGCTGGAAAGTATGAAAAGATATTTCAAAAAGACCCAGAGAGAGATGACACTAAAATCTGCATACATCTACTCTACCCAAATCTCTGACTGACCTCTGAAATATGCATGAGTGGGGCATACTCCAAGCAGCCGAGCTAAAGCTAAAAAAAAAAACCTGAAAATTTTAGCTGCCTCTTACCAAAGTTATACTGCCTGCTAAAACAAAGAAAATCAATACTTCTTAGAGAATCATAAGAGAATCAAGAGTCTCTACACCATGTCAGTCACAATGTCCAGGATACAAATCAAAACTACTAGACATACAAAGAAAGAAGAAAATATGAGCCACACTCAAAAGAAACCTAAACAACAGGGCGCCTGGGTGGCTCAGTTGGTTAAGCGACTGCCTTCGGCTCAGGTCATGATCCTGGAGTCCTGGGATCGAGGCCCACATCGGGCTCCCTGCTCAGCAGGGTGTCTGCTTCTCCCTCTGACCCTCTTCCCTCTCGTGCTCTCTATCTTTCATTCTCTCTCTCTCTCGAATAAATAAAAATAAAATCTTTAAAAAAAAAAAAAAGAAAGAAACCTAAACAACAGATAGTCCCCGAGATGACTCAGTTGTTGAAATTAGTGGACGAGGATTTTAAAGCTGCTATTACAGCTATACTCAAAGACGTAAAGATGACTCTGCGCATGATCAATAGGGAATCTCAGGAAAGAGAAACTTTAAAAATAATCAAATGGAGAGTCCAGAACTGAAAATAATAATACCAAAATGAAAAAAGTCACTGGATAGGCGTAACAGCAGTTTGGAAATGAGATGGGAGAAAATATCAGTGAAATAAGAAAATAGACCAATAGAAATATTCCAAACCTGAAAAAAAGAAAATAGATATTGGGGAAAAAATGAATAGAACATTAGTGACCTGTCAAACAATATCAAACAGTCTCTGGAGACTCACAGAGAAAAGAGAATGGGTCAGAATATATACTTAAGAAAATGGCAGAAATTTCCCCAAAATTTGATAAAAGATAAATTTACAGATTGAAAAAGGTCAAAACCTAAGCAGGATAATACAAAGGATGCACCTTTAAATACATCATAATCAAATCGCTGAAAACCAACTAAAGAGAAAAAAATCTTGAAAAGAGCCAGAAAAGGGGCACCTGGATGGCTCAGTCAGTTAACTGTCTGCGTTTGGCTTAGGTCATGATCCCAGGGTCCTGGGATCAAGCCCCATGTAAGCTTTCCACTCAACAGGGAACCTTGCTTCTCCCTCTCCCTCTCCCTGCCACTCCTCCTCCTGCTTGTGCTAGGAAGGAGGGAAGGAAGGGAAAGGAAGGGAAAGGAAGAAAGATGAGGGAGGGAGGGAGGGAGGGAGGGGAAAGGAAAAAAAGAGCCAGAAAAAAATAACACATTACACACATAGGAAAAAATGGAGGTGAGAAGACAGTGTTCCTAGGAAATACAAGTATTGAGGAGTAAATGAGATTTATGTGTGCAAACTGCTCTCAAATAATTCACAAAAATAAAGAGAAAAAGAAAAGGAAGTGAAATGTTGAGGGAGTTTGAATAAGGATATATGGCAGTACACTGAACTATTCTTGTGACTTTTCTGTAAGTCTTAAATGATTTAAAAATGAAGTCATAATAAATATATATTATATATTTAATGTATATAAATACATAATATATAT
This sequence comes from Eumetopias jubatus, assembly GCF_037043125.1. Classification (NCBI taxonomy): domain Eukaryota; kingdom Metazoa; phylum Chordata; class Mammalia; order Carnivora; family Otariidae; genus Eumetopias; species Eumetopias jubatus. The sequence goes on along the minus strand of NW_028274814.1, from coordinate 58,897,211 downwards.
ATAAAATTTCCTGATACTGTCACCTGACAGAATATAGAAGCAGTAACACCCAGTAACAATGAGCACACCTGGCACCCAGATCTTAGTTTCTAAATCTCATTCTCTATAAAGTCAGGGCTCCTTGAAAAAATAATTGAATTGAGGGTTGGGGCAGGGAAGGTACAAGCCTACCCTGGAAAGCCTTATGTTGCCAGAAAAGGAAGTGCTCCAGAAACAATATGAGCATATTGAAAGGATACAGCAGCCAACTCAAAGGAGCTCTCAATCACCAAACTGTAACAGATTGAGCAACAAAATGTAATAGATTACAGCCTACAGAATTAAATATCCTTGTGTTCTGACACAGTTGAATAAATAAGTAAACTGAAGGAATATAGCTTCCCCACAATAAAATTGTTAAAATTGAAAGAAAGTAGAAGGAAAGAGAGAAATAGAGTATCAGCAACAGGCAAACATCACAATTAACTGCTGCAAGCAAAAACTGCTAATGGATGCTAGAATAGCACAAAAATCACATTTCAGAGTATCTCCTCCCACAAGATGCTTATTAATTAAAAGTAGAAAATGGGGGGGCGCCTGGGTGGCTCAGTTGCTTAAGTGACTGCCTTCGGCTCAGGTCATGATCCTGGAGTCCCGGGATTGAGTCCCGCATCAGGCTCCCTGCTCAGCGCATCGGGCTCCCTGCTCAGCGGGGAGTCTGCTTCTCCCTCTGACCCTCCCCCTTCTCATGTGCTCCCCCCTCATATGCTCTCTCTCTCTCTCAAATAAATAAATGAATAAAATCTTTAAAAAAAAAAAAAGGTAGAAAATGGGAGGGGCGCCTGGGTGGCTCAGTCAGTTAAGCGTCTGCCTTCAGCTTCAGGTCATGATCCCAGGGGCCTGAGATAAGCCCCCATCCAGCAACCTGCTCAGCGGGAAGTCTGCTTCTCCTCCCTCTGCTCCCTCCCCACTCCCCGCGCTAGCGTGCTAGAGCTCTCAGGCCCGCTAATAAAAAAATCTTTAAAAAAAAAAAAAAGTGGGGAGAAACTTGGCAGACACCACTTTAATCAAATGACTAAGGTTAAAATCACTAGTAAAACATATTAACATTTCATACCTCATGTAATACAATGAATGAAAAGGGCACATTAATTCTATAGTATTCTTAACAAAATATAGAGTAAAGGGAGAAAATAAATACGAAATGGGAGAGGCAAACTGAAGTGTCAGTATGTACTCAAAATTCACTCACAATTTCTAAAATATATTACATATAAATGTGTGCTTCCTTGCTCTGCCAGCTAAAAGGGCCTAGGATGTGATATCCCAGAACTAATGAGCATACCTAGTTCTCAGATTTAAGTTTCTAAATACCATTTTCAAAAAAAAAAAGTTCCTTGGAAAAATGGCTGATTCCAAGGCTCTGGAAGTTTCCAAAATTAGTCTGGAACATCTTATTTTACTATAAAGTAATAAAGTGCTCAAAACATGTTCTGGTACATCAGAAGGAGCCAGATCTGATGGGGCTCCCCCAAGCCAAATCTCAGACATTTTAACATCAATGTAAATAAGTATAGTAACAGATTATAATCTACTAAATAAAATAGAAGCCTAAGAGTCTATACTTAAAATACTGTTACATGAATGGTAGATGATATAGATACACACACATACAGACGGAGGATTCCTTACAATAAAATGCTGATATATGTGTATCATGTAACAGAACTGAAAAATGAGATTTGGCAGCCATCATAAAGATTGGTTTAGACAACTATCAAGTGTTGCTAAGTCAGGGGAAGGAAATGGGATGTTTGACAAGCAAGATAGTTACTCTTAAAAGTTTCTCTCTCTCCAGAGATTGCTTATTTCCCCCATAAGGGGAAAAATAAACACTACAAGGTGAAGACACAGAACAATACTTTGACCAAGTGATCAAAATCAACATCAACAATGAGTTCCTCAGATGTGATATCCTCATAAAGACACATCACTTTTGTAGTATTTTGGCTGGCGATACATAACCTCATTCTAATAGAAATATATCTAGAGAACACTAGATAAACCCAAAGTGGAAAACATTTTGTCACACACACACACACACACACACACACACAGAGCTGACTACTTTTGTTATGGAGTATTAATCTTCACGATTATCTGATGGTAGAGATTGCATCTTTGTATCTCCACCATCTATCACATTCCCTGATAATTAAAGCTTAATAAATGCTGATTGAATGGATACTCCCTGCCTAGACTAAGATGCTAAGTCCCAGAGAGTTTATTTATCTGTTTTTGGCCCTAATCACAGTGAAGATACAAAGTATAGTGGTTAGAAGAATGAATTTTTAAACTAAATAAATAGAATTTGTTTACTGAGTTACATAATATTCCACTCTCATCTCAAGTTTCTGAAAGCAAACTTTTTTCAAAACTTTTTAACACTATATAAAACCAGAGAATTATAAATTTAAATAATCACTTCACAGGAAAGAATGACCAATGGAAAAAAGTCTCTTCAACAAATGGTGTTGGGAAAATTGGACAGCCACGTGCCAAAGAATGAAACTGGACCATTTCCTTACAACACACACAAAAATAAACTCAAAATGGTTAAAGACCTAAATGTGAGACAGGAGTCCATCAAAATCCTAAGGAACACAGGCAGCAACCTCTTCGACCTCAGTCACAGCAACTTCTTCCTAGAAACATCGCCAAAGGCAAGGGAAGCAAGGGCAAAAATGAACTATTGGGACTTCATCAAGATAAAAAGCTTTTGCACAGCAAAAGAAACAGTCCACAAAACCAAAAGACAATCAACAGAATGGGAAAAGATATTTGCAAATGACATATCAGATAAAGGGCTAGTATCCAAAATCTATAAAGAACTTCTCAAACTCAAGACCCAAAGAACATATAATCCAATCAAGAAATGGGCAGAAGACATGAACAGACATTTCTGCAAAGAAGACATCCAAATGGCCAACAGATACATGAAAAAGTGCTCAACATCACTCGGCATCAGGGAAATACAAATCAAAACCTCAATGGGATACCACCTCACACAAGTCAGAATGGCTAAAATCAACAAGTCAGGAAACAACAGATGTTGGCAAGGATGCAGGGAAAGGGGAACCCTCCTACACTGTTGGTGGGAATGGAGTGGATGGAACTAGAGGGTATTATGCTAAGTGAAATAAGTCAATCAGAGAAAGACAAGTATCATATGATCTCATTGATAGGAGGAATTTGAGAAACAAGACAGAGGATCATAGGGGAAGGGAGGGAAAAATGAAACAAGACGAAACCAGACAGGGAGACAAACCATAAGAGACTCTTAATCTCAGGAAACAAACAGGGTTGCTGGAGTGGAGGTGGGTGGGAGGGATGGGGTGGCTGGGTGATGGACACTGGGGAGGTTATGTGCTATGGTGAGCACTGTGAATTGTCTAAGACTGATGAATCACAGACCTGTACCCCTGAAACAAATAATATATGTTAATAAAAAAATTTTTAAAAATAATCACTTCAAATACATAGTTACACATTTTGAAAAGTCTTGTTTTCTGCCCCCTCAAAAAAGAACCACCACCAAAATAAGTTGAAATAACAAGATTTATGGTACACTGCAGTTAGAACCCAACTTTATTGTTACAACCAATTTTTATTTACAGAATATAAATCTCTTCAAAAAGATACATTCCTTCATTTAATCAATGGTGAAAGGCCTTATTAAACAGAAATAAAGCCTAAACATCACTTATATTCAAACAGAAATACAAACAACTTCATTAAAAGTTTATGAACATACAGCAAAAATGTATTTTTACTTAAGCAGTTACATGAATGAGGCTGTTTTTAATTTTCTTCACTGGCAACCTCATTTTTATCCACAGAACAAATTTTACACTTAAATTAACAGTAGTAAAAATGTAAAAATTAGATTTTAAACATGAAAATATGCAATGAAAAACAGGAAGTATCTCCATTAACAGATTAACAAGTTCTCAGACACTCAGATACTTTCTGAGGCATATCAAAACACCTACATCAAAATTTGCATTCATTTGAGAGGTATCAATACATTTTCAGTGCTGAGACTATTTGTAGCACTTACAGTATATACAAAGCAGCATTATACTACTATGGTTCACATTTGATAAACACAAATTTAAGCTTTATGCCACAATTTTCCAATTCAACATACAGCTAACGCAGTTACAATTATTCATTTTGTTTTTTCTTCTGAAACTCAATAAGGAAATTATTACTTGAGAACATGGAATAATGCCATGTCTTATTTCTTATGATAACAGTATATTTTAAAATTCAAATACTTCGTATCATGGAAACTTCACCCAGCTGTAAAAAGGTTCCTCAATACAGTACAGTTAAAAAGTTTCCGCTTAGCAGATTTCACCAATTTATAGTTAGTTTAGTACACATAAACAACAGGGAATTTCTTCAGATTACTGGACAATAAAATTTCAGTGTGTCACTACCTAAACTGAAGTAGCAGCACACCACAACCATGGCAAGTAAATCTTCTCGTCTCCTCTACTGTTTTTTGGGCGTTTTCTCCAGGCCATAAAAGCTAGTTTACATGGATACTACTGGGTCTCAACCTATCTCTGAAAATTCCTTTATTAAAGAGTTTTGAAATTTAACTAATGAAACAATTCAAAGCCAGCTTCTTCTTACCCTTCACTAACTAGCTGAAATACAACATGTTTTCAATTTTTATAAACATCTTGTGTTTTGTTAAAATGATTAATGGTATTTATACCATTAATGGGTAAGATGTAAACAAAAATATGCCTATATTTAGGGATTGAGTATTTTACAGAGCAATTTTTCATAACTAGAAAAGCTGAAAGATTCATAATGAACAGAGATTTTACTTTAACCTGCTGTTTGATAACATCTATAGCGTAGTAAGTGCATTAAGTACAGGAGAAAAGAGAAAGCAGGTTTTAGGACAGAAACCTACAAAAAAAGTTGAATTTGGGATGCCTGAAACACAAAAGGGTATTTTTCTATAAGCCTGTCATTTTTTCCCAAAGAGTTGAAACCTTCTATTTCAAATTATGATCCAGAAATGAAAGTTGTTTGTGTAAAAACCGTGTTCAGAAAAATCTAATTCAAAAAAAAAGAAAAATCTAATTCATTATGTAAGATACCTTACTAATTTCAGTTTTCAAGTATTCAAGTAATGCAAACCCAAGCATTTTCTTTTATATCAACACATTTACAGACTAAGCTTCAAAGATGGGGGGGGAAATATCATTTAAAATAACTGATATGCTTTTCTGTCCAAAAACATCAAACCCAAGACATAACACTGTAATCACACAAGTGATATGTAACTGGGAAAAAAAGGTGCTCAATATAACTACATCTTTAAAAAAAAAGAAAGAAAGAAAGAAAAGAAAAGAAAAACAGATTGCTTTAATATGTAGCTAAGTTTCCAGTCAAAGGACATTCTAAATCTAATGAACTAAGGAAGAAAAATCAGAGCACATCAATTTTGAAATAAAGAGAAAGCTGCTTTACCACATACTTATAATTCATTTCCTTTGTGTATAATAATTACTTGTGTTTGCCTTTTGAGGAAAGTAGTGTAAGTTGCTGCCCATAACAAAACTCTCCTCCTAGCATAAAGCATTGGTAACTTTGTCTATCAATTGAATGACTGATTAATATTAGAAGCTTAAGTCTCTATCACTTTGGAATGCATCTAAAATGCTTATTAAAAGCAATTTAAAGCAGAAAATCAAACTGATAGTATTCTCATTCTTATTATGAAGGAATTAAAAATGATACAGAAATCTTTGTATAATATAAAAAAGGATAACCTATATAAAGTGAAGGTTTTTAATTTTTAATTGTGAGTGCTTGGGGGAATTTTTTTCCTTTAATTCTGGAAGCTTAGTAACATATTTATAAGCTGAAATAAATATTTGTAGTTCAGCAAAGATGAAAACAGCAGTCATTAAAAGATTACTCATGACTTACATCTTTTGTCTTTTACAATCCCCTAATGAACAACTTCATATTTAGAGAAGCCACATGAGATATGCTTAAGTTGAACCAAGAGCTATTATCATATCTCATATATATGGGATTTAGATTCATACAGAGACATGTAAAATTTCAAGGTTTTTTCTTCTTTGTAGAAAAAAAGTTAACAACCTTGAAAATAGGAAAGGATAATACTTCAGTCTGCAATCATCACATTATATTTTTAATTTGCTTTAGCTTAGAATCATGACTCAAAGAAAGGAGCTCTAGCAGTGTATTAATTTACTGCTTATAGGAACCTAATCTCACAAAAACTAATGGCCAACTAAAGAATGAAGAAAAGTCATATTAGGCACTGAGAGGCTAAATAAATAAGTACTGACATTAACAAAAACTGATAAACCCTATTTTTCCAGTTCCTCTTGTTATCCCACTGTGCAGCCAGAACTTTTGGCTATTTCCAGTCTAAAACCGAAGAGCTGAATCATTTGCTTACCAAAAAAAAAAAAAATCTACAAAAGAAAATGCAAAACAATACTCAATCTCATATGCAACATACAATTCACACTACTTTACAAATTTTTATTTACACCGTTTTATATACATTCCAGGCAGACCTAGTTGAGTTTTGTGCTCATGTTGATCTCAAATGACCATGTGAACAGTATGATTACTACCATATCTCTCTGATTTCCAGAAAATCAGGTGGTAGCATAGGGTCAGGAGGGAAAAAAAAAAAAAAGAAATATATATATATATATATATATATATATATATATATATATATATATTACTGGTCAGGTAAGATCATACAAGTATATAAGGAACAAAAGGAAAAAATGTGGAATTTTGCTTGTTAAAGCATCCAGGCCACTATGGTCTATTGACTAACAACGAGTATACATGAATGCCACTTCTCTAACAACCATTTTCGTTATTTACAAAATGAACTTACTACCAGCTGAGTTATTAGGTAAGGCATTCAAGTTCCTTAGCTTAACATAAAAAAGCAACAGACTATCTCAGCAAGCCAAAGGACAAATTTTAGAGGGTTGTTTTTCCTTTAGAATCCTTTAAATGGTCAATAAAAAGGGAAGCAATTTTGAATCCTCTTATTAGTCTGCAGCATGATCCCAAAAACCTGTACAATGATGGGAGCATCATTACACCCAAAATCTAGCCACAGAGTGGGGAAAATATCTTAAATGTCTCATTTTGTTTCCAGCTTCCACTGCATACTCCTAGGGCTAAAGTGAGAGCCTCTCTTCACCTTTACATTCAGTTCTGTATGAACCTCTCTGAGTATCACAGCTAGCAGCTATGCACAATCTACCAGCAAAGGCTCAGTGAATCTCTACTCAAAGTAGTTGGAAGAATATGGAGTAAAGTAGAAAACTGGTCTTCTCTCCTCCCATAGTTCTCCAAGATATATACTGTTGCACTTTAAGTAAAGTTAGAAAACAAAAAAAATAAAAAATAAATAAAAAATAAATCAAGGGTATTACATATTATTCATTGTCCTAAGAAAATGTTCCAACCACAGATGAAAATTCCACCAAAAACAATTCTTCAAGCTCACTCTAACATTATGTAAAAAGCTATTAATTGTTTAATTGGTTCCATTCAGTCAATTAGGTAAAATTCTATTGATCCTATAGTAATATGGTTTATAAAAACAGAAGTGAACATTTGTAACATTGGGGAGGTAGAAAACAAATCTTAGTCTAACACTGTTATAGACACAAGCAGATTTTAAGATTCTATTTATGTAACTAGAATTTACCATTTAAAATGGCCTTTTAAGTGTTTCTACTTACTTTATTAGCTTTAAACATCTTGAGATAATCCAAGTATTTTAAAGCACTTATCTGAGAATATAAGTCATTTGGAATAATACATCAAACTCCCCAGAAGATTTCTCAGAGGATATATTTGTAGTTGCATATTCTGAATATGCAGATTCATTAAGTCAACTTTGTACATGGGCACTTATGTGACCGAAGTGCAAAGCTTGTCAGACTAATTTTCTAAGTAAAGTTAACCATGACTGCTCAACTCCACACAGCAGCAAGCAGTCTTCAAAACTTGAAGCCTACTTATTGCAAAGATCTAACTTCCTTCCATATAATTGCCACCCTTTCATTCCCAAACGAAATAAAAAATACACAAACAAAATCAAGAGAAACTAGAACAGAAGCCCTCCTACCATGAATATTTCTGTTTAATTCACATTTTGTTAGATTTTAAGTGTATCAGATCAATGTCCTAAATGTTCCTTATTTCTTTTAACTGCTTTTAATTTTATTTCTCTGAAGCTACATATATCACGCAATCATTTGCTATCACTCTAAAGACGGAGCCAAACTAAAACATGAAACAAAGTCTTAAGGAATGAATCTTGAAAGGTAAAAAAGAATCTATCTAAATGCTATTTTCTTGTTCCCAAGTATGATAATCATTCTATCTTTGTTTCAAAAATGAGCATTTGTTCTACTAGCTAAACAGACAAAAACACAGAATATTTCAATAAGTAAAACAAAATTTTTGGTTTAAAAAAATGTGATATCAAATTTTAAGAACTAGCAACTTAAATGACCATATTTAGTATATGAAAACATTATTTAATGCAGATTTTGGTAACATAAAATCATATATCTATTCCAGGATTATAGGTAAATATTAATATTTATACTGCCAGACTATGTATGGAAAGGAGAATTTAATTTTAAGATATATTCCCCCCCAGAAAAACTTTCCAATATTCAATTCAAAAAGATGTACCACTAAACGTAGACAGTAAATGTAGTTTACCCTCATACACAGATACTTTTCTATGAACACCCTAAGCTATCTATACCAGTATCTGGCATTTCAAGAGTGAATGATTCATATTTCTTATAGTGTATCAAGATAAAAAGGTTACACTGAACACCTAGATTTTTTTATTAAAGTAAAACTTTAAAAAAATTTTCTCTGGAACATTTCCATTGCTTACACTCAACCAACAGATGAAACAGATGAAAGCAGTCACAGAATTATGTTAAATTTATAATAAATAATTCACATATAACATAGATTAAATTATCAAAGAAAGGATTAAACTGACATATTTATACCTTTTTGCAGATTTAACAAACTTCTAATCCACCACATACTGATAGCAGTAGGTATACTTCTTGACATCATTCAGTCTATTTAAAAAATAGATTGGTTGTTTAGAGGCATAATTTGTAAAGCAAGATAACCAAATTAAACAACAGAATTTTAACAAATATTGGCTTTTCAAAATTTCTTAAGAAAAGATACACAAGCATTGTTCAGCTACTTGAGAATAATCAAATCTCTTCTTTACTCAGGCACTTTTAATGCAGTAACTTCAGGCTTCATTTTAAAGTATTGGTTAAAACGAACAATTGCATACCTAGTGAGAAATGAATAACAACAGAATTAATAAAAAATGAAAAACTTAATCCTTCTTCATTTTCCACTCACCCTTCTAAACCGATTTTTTTTTTAAAGTTTTAGGATTTTTCAAAGGACATATTTTTAGTTTATTGCACCACCTACTGGACACTTTCCTAATACAGTATTTAAGAGATGATACCAGAATTTCCTTGCAGACCAATTATTTAAATGTATGCAACCCTTATAACATTTGACTAAAAATAATAACTACAGTGTACCCTATGGGTTCTACGTGTACATCGAAAGAGAAAAAAAAAAGCAGGGACAAATGTAATGCGTATAGCACAATTAAACTTACCCAAGGAAATCAAAATCAATAGTGGAGTATTTGGCTTGAATCAAAGCCCATAATCCCCAAAAGAAATGAGAAGCCTAAAAAGGAGAGAAGGAAAATCAAGAATTATGATAATATATTTCTCTATAAAACAATTATCAAATAATTAATGTTTCCCCTTTTCATCAACTCCATGCAGAATACTGTCTTGATGCTTTTTTTTATATAAAATATTTAAAACACAGGTAATACTAAAGTGTGCGGTTACCTGGATGGCTACAGATCACTTCTGTCCACACCAAAAGAGGTTAGAATATATTATAACTGCTTAAAACATAAGCGCCCAATTCCTGTAACTGCTTTGTGGAGACAGAGTTCGGCATAAGCACTAATAGATGTTGGTTATAATTGCTAACAGGCTTTCCTATAAAATACATAATTACCAAAAGACTTTGTTTTTTGACATAAAAAATATAAACAAAAAAGCCCAAATCTCAAAAACAAAAGATATATTTAAATATGAAAAATGTTCTAGACATAACATCTGAAAACAATTTTTACTGGCCCAACAATTCTGCATAACCAACCATGACATAAAGTAACATGATTTTACTTATGTCAGAGAAAAATGGGTCTTAAGACTTTAAGAGAAAAACAGATGAATGTGTAGGGACTATAAAATAACTACTTGTGTGTGTGCTTTATAATCTATTTCCAGTTAAACACGAAAATATTTTAAGATTCTGATAATCATAAAACTCCACTTCCCACGAAGTAGTCTATTCCAACTAGAAATATTACAACTAGAAAAAAAAAGTCTTAAAGACTTTATAAGGGTCTTATTTCAGCTAAATTCCCTATAGTAACAACAAAAGGTATCTAAAAAGAAATTACTCCACAGCCGTGATCTTGGTATGAAAACAACCAAACAACCCAATTTGGTAACGTAAAACAACACGGTGTATGAGAAAGGATTCTTAATTTGAACTGAGAACTGTGAGGGTTCAAGTTCAGGTCCTGTCACTAACTCCTTTTGCAACCTTCAATAAGTCACAAATTTTTAATGTCCAAATCATCACTTAAAATATGAGAAACTAGGGGCACCAGCGTGGCTCAGTCTGTTAAGCATCTGCCTTCAGCTCAAGTCGTGATCTCAGGGTCCTGGGATGGAGCCCTGCATCGGACTCCCTGCTCTGCGGGAAGCCTGCTTCTCCCTTTCCCACTCCCCCCCTTTGTGTTCCCTCTCTCACTGTGTCTCTCTCTGTCAAATAAATAAATAAGATCTTTAAAAAAAAAAAGATGAGACTCTATTAGCCATTCTGTATTCCACACAGGATTAATAGAAATTATACATATTAAAAAAAATTTTACCCTCTAAAGATCTCTTTACAGTATGTTGCTGTAAAAATATCTATTTTAAAATTATTGCATTTGTTTTTAACTTCCTCAAAAAAATCACTATCAGAATATATAACTTCCCATCAAATATAGAAAGAATAAACAATGTTGTAAAGAGTAAACACCTAAAGTACATGTACATGAAGCCTAATGGTTAACTTAGGGAAAAAAAAAAGCTGAGCTCTGGAGTCTAACTGCAAAAATTACTAGCTGTATGGCTTTGAGCAATTTAATTAACCCATCTGTACCTTTGTTTCCCCATCTGTAAAATGAAGATGTGATATTCATCTCTTCCAAAACACATGTGTGAAACAGAACTTTCTTTATATACTTTAACCAAACCAATATATTGCAACAGATGAAATGCAAAAGTAGATATAAGAATCTGGCTTTTATTAAGCCAGATACTACAGAGATTTGCAAAAGTTTAAATAATGCCATTCTTCTAATTGTTTTTTGTTTTGGAAAACAGTTATTTTTCATTTAAATGCTGTTTATGTTAACAAGTTTTTTTTTTAAAAGATTCATTGGAGCCTAGTCTCTATATCCAGTATGTAACAAACATTCAATAAAATGCTAATAAATATCATTATATAAATAAGAATGATAAAAATAATAAAAATTTTCAAAAATGGTCTTCTTTCTACCCAAGGATGTCTCAGGTATTGAGAAGTGAATTATGAGATGAGATGCACCTTCCTTCTTTTTAAAGTATAAAACAGTGGTTCTCAACCATGGGAGATTCCTGAGGCCCAAAACTATTTTTTATAATATTATTAATGTGTTACTTGCCTTTTTGACTATCTTAATATCTGCACTGATGGTTTAAAAAAGCAATGGTGGGTGAAGCTACTGGTACCTTACAATATGTCAAGACAGTGGTACCAAACATCCACACACACACACACATCATCACTACACACAGTAAAAGGCCAGTCTCACTAAAGAATGTCCTTTATGAAGCCACTGAAACTATTCACTTTATTGTATTTCTACCCAAAGGAGGAAGATTCTTTTAAGAAAAAACATTTATGACTGAGTTGTGAACTGAACTTGTACATCTTTAATGGAAAATCATTTTTACTTGAAAGAATAACTGATATTCGAACTAGTTATTAGACTTGGACATTTGGCAGATATTTCTCAGATTAAAAAAAGAGAACTTGTCATTTCAATGAAACTAATTGACAGTAGTTGTTGCCAATGATAGTCTTCAAGTATTCAACCTAAAATTAGAACTTTGGAAAATCTGTATTTGACCCTGTGAGCTTAACAGCTTCTCAATACAGTACTTAAAACTTTTTCTGATGATACTGATTGTGGTATCAATGGATGTGATATTTTTATATAAGATGTATCAGTATTTGTAAGATCTATACAAACTCAAATCAGTATTTTCCAAATAATACTTACTTACTAATGTTAAAACTACAAAATCACACACTACTAAAAGAGTCATTCAAAGTGCAAGGTAAACCAATGGATTATACTGTACTGGAGTACAAAAAGTTAACTGATGTTTTCAGACTGCACATTACAACTAACCTTTAAGAAATGATCACTTGCTGAGTTTTGGTGAAGTAGCAAAGAGAATATCCACAATTATCTGAAAAGGCAAAATATTCACCTCTTCCAACAACACGTGTGTGAAACAGAACTTTCTTTATATACTTTAACCAAACCAACATATTGCAACAGATGAAATGCAAAAGTAGTTATAAGAATCCAGCTTTTATTAAGCCAGATATTACAGAGATTTGCAAATGTTTAAATAATGCCATTCTTCTAATTGTTTTTGTTTCAGAAAATAGTTACCTCATTTATTTTGGCAGGGGGAACAATCGAGAGGGGTAAAGGGAAAGGGCAGAGAGACTCTCAAGTAGATTCCATGCTGAGCACAGAGCCCAATGCAGGGCTCAATCCCACAACCCTGATATCACAACCTGAGCCAAAACCAAGAGTCAAATGCTTAACGGACTATGCCACCCAGGCACCCCTAGAAGTTTATTATTTTAAAAAATATTTACTTAATAATTTGAATTTAATTTTCAATACGATAAATCTTCACAATTAACCTAAACAAACAAAAGCTCATAGAGGTCTTAAAAAAAAATCTTGAAGTGTAAAGGGGGAATCCTGAGACCAGAAAGTTTGAGATCCACTAGTCTAAATCACTTAGGTATATTTTAAGTGATACAAAAAGCATCTGTAGATGCTACTGTAATGTCCTCCTATTAGGCTAATTCTGTAAGTAGGAAAGACTGAAAGTGGGAAATTCTACACCTAAAAATAACATCAAACCAGCTCTTCCCTCCACCTCAGGCAGCATTCATTCATATAAATAAATGATTCTACACTAGACAAGAATTATACATAAAACTTTACAAAAATCTCATTTTGGCAGGTTAATACCTTTTACAGGGTGAAAAATGAAAAATTTATATGTAAAATTAGAGTCTTAAATGGATGAAAAGGAAATGCAGGAAAGAGTCCATTCATCATTTGTATTCCCCAAAATGGCAAAGAGAATATTTAAGTCCAAATAAAATAATGTAATGTTCTGTGTGATTTACCTATTTTTTTCAGATTTGGAATTTATAGATAGGTAAGTCTATCAAAGGGCATTTTAACTTCTAAGCTACTCATCTCTGTTGCAAAGAAAAATTCAAGGCTTTATATGATGAACAAATAACTAAAATGTATCCTTTCTGAAAAACCCCTAAAAACTCTTAAGATTTCATTTAGAAATAATCCAAAGTCTGAAAATAATGTGTCTAAAGACTCTGAACAGCTTTAAAAACCCATTATGTATACTCTAGTTGATTTTACAGTACAAATACCTACTTTTGTTTACCATCTTAATATTAGTTACAGTAAACAATCAATGACACGTGAAGTCTTTTAATATTTACAAGTCTGCTCATGCCCTCAGCAATAAACAAACATTTAACCAGCCATTTTCCAGGGCACCTGGGTGGCTCAGTCGGTTGAGCATCCCACGTGGCTCAGGTCATGATCTCAGGGTCATGGGATGGAGGCCTGCGTCGGTCAGGTTCTATGCTCAGGTTCCATGCCCACTAGGAGTGGAGTCTACCTGGGATTCTCTCCCTCTCCCTCTCCCTCTCCCCTTCTGCCCCTTTCCCTGCCTGTGTGTGTGTGTGTTCATGTGTGAGCATGCACACGCACTCTCTAAAAATAAAATCCTAAAAAACCCTCTTTTCCCCACTTATCATCTCAGTTTTCAGTTTTATAATGTATATGAGGTCTTTGTGACAAGTGATCAAAGAAGGAAGAGTCCCAAAGGAGGAAACGGTATTTAAGACATGTCCAAATGGAACAAGAGGAACTTGTCAGAGGATGCAGGGAAAAGGGCAGTCTAGGTAGGAAGAAATAATTATAAAAAAGCATATAGGCTTCAAACATCATGGATCGTACAGAAAACAAGATGATTCTGCTAGAGCAGAAATGGGAGGTGGAAAATGGGAAATAAGAATTTGAAGAATGTTATCATTTGGATTTCACTCTATAGGTCACAGGAAACCATAAAGTATGAACGTGATAAAATTAGATTCATGAATTAGATCTAGTTATTAAAAAGGTAACTTTTTAAATGACAGGATGAAATACAGATAGAAAAAACCTGGAGGCAAAGAGATCGGCAAAGGCTAACACAGGTGAGAGATTAAGAGCTTAGTCAAAGATCATACAATTAAGGAGAAAGGGTTAGAATTGAGAGAATCTTAGGAACTGGGAGTAACAGAACTTGGAAATAGAAAAAATGTGAGAATGAAGAGTAACTCAAAACGTAAAAGAAAATTCCTCCTTTCCTGGTTTCAGAAAACAGAATTCAGATGATATTTTAATTAAACCAAGACAGAATAAAGAATAAATAATGGGACAGAAGACAGGGTGCATGAAATAAAATTCAAGTTTGGACATACTGTGCTCAATTACAAATGGAACACCAGATAGAGGCAGATACTAATCGGGAGATTGGCAGAGGAAAGCAATTCAACTTGGGATCATTAACAGAAAGGACACTAAAAGTCATGGAATTAGGTAGGGGGACCTGGGTGGCTCAGTCAGTTAAGCATCTGCCTTCGACTCAGGTCATGATCCCAGGGTGCTGGGATCGAGCCCCAAGTTAGGGTCCCTGCTCAATGGGGAGTCTGCTTCTCCCTCTCCCAATGACCCTCCCCCCCTGCTCCTGCCCTCGCTCGCTCTCTCTCAAATGAATAAAAAAAAAAATCTTAAAAAAAAAAGTCATGGAATTAGATCACCCAATGAAAGTATATAAAGTGAAAGGAGAGGGGAGAGCCCATATTCAGGACACTAGGGAACACCAGTATTATGAAAGGATTGGGAAAAGAGGAAGAAAAAATAGAGTCAAGGAAGGAAACTGAGGAGGAAAACACAAATGAGGAGAACCAAGGAAGAATGGTTATCACAAAAGGCAATGAAAGAGAAAATTCTAAATCAATGGCAAATACTGTTAAATGATATGGGCAGAGTAAGTAAGATAAAGACAAAGTTTACAAAAAGATAAAGTCTAGGGCGCCTGGGTGGCTCAAATGGTTAAGCATCTGCCTTCGGCTCAGGTCATGATCCCAGGGTCCTGGGATCGAGTTCCGCATCAGGTTCCCTACTCCTTGGGAGCCTGCTTCTCCCTCCTCTCCCTCTCTTTCTCTGTCTTTCATGAATAAATAAATAAAATCTTTAAAAAAAAAAGATAAAGTCTAAACTGGACTTAGTAATTATGTCATTATTGGTAACCCTGACATGAACTTTTTTTTTTTAATAGTGAGAGGAGAAGACAAGACTGCAGTGGTCTGAAGAGTGCATGAAAGATGATAAAGAAAAAAGATTGAGGGTTTGCTTTTATTTCCCCCTACCTTCCCAATTATTTACTCATTCAAACACTTGAGACTGTGACAGACATTTACTAAACGACTGTGGGATGAAATTAAGAGTTGGTAAGAGAATTACATAAACTGGCTAGTGTAAAAAAAAAAAAAACCTACAAAAACAATCTTGAAAAAGAATGGCAGATTCATCAAATCTCAGGAAAATTAGTAATCTCAGTAAGAGGGGCTGAAGCCAAATGTGAGCATTCATCTAAATTTTGCTATATTCTTTCTATTCTGAAGATAGCAAAAGAGGCCCTGATGCAAGAAAGTAACCCACCTCAAAAGAGAGAGGATTCCAGCACAATTTAAATAAGAGGAGGAATTCAAAGAAACTTGGCTTCATAACTGGTTCTCAATGGTTTCTTAATGGGGAAAAACTGGAAACTGGTATGAGAATCTCAGAGCATAAACTTACTGTGTAATGATTACATGAAAACTAAAGATTATGTAAATTGAAGACACGCTAAATGAGCAGCATTATTAAAAAGGTACTGAAGTTTTTTGTCTCAACCATCCTCTAATTCTTTTTCTATAAGACCTTCTACTGAACATGTGACATTTCATGAATATGTTTGCTGTACATTTCATATATTCTTTTTTAAAAAACAGGTTAAATACTGTTTTTTTAATCAGGTTAAGTAAGTTTCCCTCCAATTCTAATTTGCTAAGTATTTTAAATAGGGATGGGCGTTAAATGTTACCCAAAAAGAAGTATTTTGTACATTATTTGCCCTTCCTAATTATAAGTACTTTGAAGAAATGCACTGTTTTATTCTTCTTTTAAGCCTCCAATCTACATGACCCAAAGTAATAATAATTACTAGATACCTGATTAATAGATATTTATAAACAATTTGATAATCAATCCAGAATTATTTTTCAATACCATGTATATATAATACAACCACAGTATCCAGAGTTGTTGAATTTTTACCATCAAAAGTTTACAAGGAACCCAAGTTAGCTCTCTAATAGTAAACAGTGGTTCTTTGACTAAGAATTTATAAGGTATGTGGACTTTTTGTGGAAATTAATAAATTCAACGCATTAGGAATAATTTATGTTAATGGGTGCATAAAAAATATAAATTATAGCAACAATAATATTCCTCATGTTAATATAGAAACTGGCTAAACAGAAGTATTAGGGTGATTCTAAAGCTCATTAAGTGATCTTGTGAGAAAAAAACCCTACATTCCCTACTTTAAGATCATGCTTAAATAGAATATAAAGAAACAGCAGGCATCCTAGGGCCAGCTGGAGAGCATGCCATTAGTTTAGTCAACAGTTCTACTGAAAATAGATACCAGAATAGAAGATGAATCAAGTTTCTGCACATCCTCTTACTTGAGATGTATTCTGAATGGCTCTGGGAAAATGCTGCTCTTAAGACAATGGAAACAGTACACCTATGAGCCATCAACAGGGTCTATTTGTAAAGACAACACAGCAAATATTCCCCATGTCAACTGTACCAAATTATATTAAAACTAAAAATAAGTAGCTAAAATAACTTCAAACTAGTATTCAATTTAATTGTGTAACACCTTAGCTGAAAGCTCATTCTAATTCATCACATTCTCAAAAGGTAATTTAAATGAACTATTTTTTAAAAAACAAATGTGCTTAAGAGTACAGAGAAGTGGGTCTTGAAATAACCGCTTATCAAAGAAGATAAAGACAAAATACTGGTTATGAAAACAATTCTACTGGTTCTTCCAATCTACTTTTAATATCTTAAGATGTGATGATTAACTGTACTGTGGAAAACCTCATTTCCCATAAATCTATTCTTGATTATATGTTTTTTGTAACATAAAGAGAATAGATATAATGTAAAGAAGTGCTTCACAATTAACCCTAACTCTAACTAGAATCATTCATTAAATTATTCCTGGGCATTTACCATGTGGGTAGGCACTGTCTTTCTAGAGGTTAGGGATATGTAAGTGAATGAAACAAAATCTCTGTCCTCAAAAGCATTACAACAGAGGAACTGTAAACAACAGTGTTTTGTCCTTATTTTGAACAAAAATGCACAAAATTCAAAATGGGAAACTGTTTTATAAGATGATGAAAATTTAAAAGCTTTTTAAAATTATATTAAGAATCTTACCAAAAAAAAAAAAAAACTTTCATTGTTTATATTTAAACTCACCAAAGCAAACTGATTGACCTGAATGAAGAGTATTTCCACCTCCTTTTCAGTAACTTCAGTCCCAAAGCCCTTAAATTCTTTGTAGGCTTCGAGGTAAGAACGCAGCCACTGGCCCTGTAGTTGCCTGTCTGGATAGAGACTATAGTCTACATCACTCACACCTGAAATGGAAAAAAAGTACTCTAAAGATTTTAAAAACACATTATCTTTATGTATTTAATAATCCCTAGAGGACGGGGCGCCTGGGTGGCTCAGTTGTTAAGCGTCTGCCTTTGGCTCGGGTCATGATCCCAGGGTGCTGGGATCGAGCCCCGCACATCAGGCTCCCTGCTCCGCGGGAAGCCTTCTTCTCCCTCTCCTGCTCCCCCTGCTTGTGTTCCCTCTCTAGCTCTGTCTCTCTGTCAGATAAATAAAATCTTTAAAAAAAAAAAAATCCCATAGGAATCCTAACTAGATGTTAATAGCATTTATTAAAATAAACCAAAAAATCATAATGTATTCCAACTTAAATTCTAAAACACAATACATTTCATCATCACCAACATCAAAAGTGCTTTTAATAAGCACTTCAGGAAATTCTTATGCACACTAATATTTAGAGCATTTCCTAGAACTACAGCTCTAAAAACATTTTTGACCATTATGCCCGGGGTAAGAAATACATTTTATATTGAAACTTGATATACTCTCCTAGTATTAAGTTCCACAAAACAATATGTACTCTAACTATACCTTCCAACTCTGATATTTTCTTCTTTTCTTTTCCATTCCTTGCTTTAAAATAATTACCCTGCAAATTTGGTTTTAAGATGTGCAGTTTGAAAAATGCTAACCTAGAAAATAAAGTTCATACTATTTTGCCTAGCACTCAACATTCTGCATAAGTTGATCCAAACTTTACTTCCCTGGTCTTATAACCCAAGCCCTAAATTCTCCTTCATCAGTTTTATATCCTACAAGCAGGTACACTCACCTTGACATTTTCTTCCTCCTTCCTTCAAATTCTACCTAACTTGCAAGCTTTAGCTCAATTTTTTCCTACAGAAAATCATCCTAGGATCACTGGAGTTTCCTCTTTCATAGCAGTGACTACCCATTATACTAACAAGGATATGGTGATATCTCATTATATGCACAGCTGTTTTCCCTCCCAAAGATATGTGAAAATATGTACAGCACATGTGTGGGGATATAGTATGTATATGAAAAGTCTGGTGTAGGAAAATAACTGAAAACATGTAAATTAAAATCCTCCCCAACTTTTTCCCAGTCTGATAACCTGAAGTATATGAAAATATAGAAATGCATGAACTTATACAAATATAAATTCAGCAATGAAAAGTTCCTACTAAGTATATACCATCCAGGGGGAATTTCCAGGGGGAATCTTTAGTTTTAGAACATGTCGTGTTTCTAAATATAGTCATAAAATGCATTTTAAATTAATTCCTTTTAATATAAACCTAAAACTTTTATACTTAACAGTGATAAAAGATGAATTTTCAGGGATAAATGGAATGCTTTTCAATTATTCATAGCCAAAGACAAAAAAACACAAATTATTGAGCTTCTTAGTCCTAAAGCTCAAGTATACAATGGAAATAACAAAGGCTTTTAAATGATTAAAAAAAAATTTTTTAAATCTTAGTTCTCTGTATTTTACTGTGATCTTGGTAAGTTACTTTCTCCATTTGTAAACTGGGAATAACCTAAGTGACAGGATTCTTGTGGAGGAAGAAAATGAGAGGAGATTTATAAAGCACCTTATACTACATCAGGTCTTACTCTAAGCCACAAGTATTATTTCTTTTCTTATTTTCCTTAAGGAATTAAAGAAAGGGTCATCTCTTCTCCTTCCTCCAGAAATAAAAAAAAAACAAACAACAAGGTCAGAAAAGCATTAAAAAATGTTGGTCCTACTCCCAGGTGAACTTCTCTGAAGAAAAACTACAAACCAAAAAAAAAACAAAAATTCTAAAAGTATCATTTCAAAGTTATATATGTTGTTCTATTAGTTAAGCCCTGGATTTTACCTGCAAATTCATTGAAATGATTTCCAATATCATATGCCAGGTAGTTGTATCCAGAATATTCATAATCAATGAACTGTACATCACCTATGTGAGACACAAAAACAAAGACATAAGAAATCATATATAAGATCAGAAAATCCCTATGCTATTTGTAATTAAATAGCTTCCAAAATTTTGTCTCATTGTATGTGCTTGGTTACATGCACTTCTGAGACAATACAGGGTAAGGCTGTGAATTTTATGGCAATGAGCTTTACAAAATTCAAATTACATATTGTCAACAGCTTCTTTGTGAACATTAATGTCCACTATATTAAAGTCAAAATAATCATTCTCCAAATTCAAACAAAAGCAAAATATCCCTTTCACCACAAGGGGGCATCAGTTACTTAAAAATTCAAGTTTAATTAGAAATGAATAGTTATCTTTGGAAATTAATAATCTGTGCAATTTTAACAAAGTATGATAGTCCAAAAGTAAACTGACAAGCTATTTTACATATACAAATCAAATATAAACTTTAAAAGACGAATTCTGTGAACCCTGCAGTTATGCTATGATACTTGATCAACTTAATATCCCTAATTTAAGAAATTGGTTGCTATAAACTCTTATTTTCCTGCAATGTTAGGTAAATAAGATTTCCAATCGCATACCTGAGCAGCATTAAGGTGGTTATCTTTTAAAAAGAATAAAAGTATAGTTGCTTATTGTAAACTTTTTTAATTTGAGAAATTTTTACATAAGCTAGATTCCTATTCTAAATTAATGCTAAATATATATGCATATTTCATTCCTTTTTTTCCAAAGACAATCCTGTTCCACCTGCCCAAGGAACATACTCCTGCTCAGGAACATTCATTTTTGAGTACTAAGTATTATAGAGAGTTTGTCTCAACAAAGATAATAGGTCTTTTAAAAGAGAGATAAGAGAAAAAGTTTAAGAGAGAGAGAGAGAGAAAGTTAGAGACATTAAAAAAATAAAAATAAAAATGGGTCACTGTCAACACCAGGCATCACAAACTCAAAGGCTTACGGGGCCATACAGTTAAAATGGATACACAAACAGAGATGGCTGTAAGAACAGTTCCTAAGCAGCTTATACCGAGAAAATGCATAGCAAATGCCTCATTACACATTTAAACGTCAAACTGAAGTAACAAAACAAACTCCTGGTCTACACACACTGGCATTTCCTAAATAAAAGAGCTTTTGATCTTGATACAGATATACATGTTTAATTTAGGAATATACGTTGATCATATCCAAACTCAGAAAAAGAGAATTACATGACACAAAAATATCATGGCAAATGGAATATTTTACATAAAAGCAAAAAAAATTTTAATGTAATTGCATTTAATATGTAATTCTAAACTTGTATAAATAAGTCTAGAGTAAATTAAGTAAGCATCTCCAGAGTATCAAAACCCAGTTATCAAAATCTACATGCATACTGACAAAATATATTTAAGGTTTTAAAATGTTGGTGAATACAATAAATCACTGCAATTGAACCACAAGTATCATAGTCTTGAATTCAAAAAACTATCCCACAGTCTTAAAGTTAACCAAATCACTTTACTAAATTGCAGAATGGGAAGTGAGAACATGTTTTAGAGTTTGTTCTGGGAATAAAAGGGTGAAAATCACCATCATGATAAAATACTCTGCAGCCATGAAAAAAATGTTCATTTTCAAAAATTATTTGATGACCAGGAGAATTACAAATGTTATATGAAAAAAAGATATAAAATAGTAAACACAGTGATCCAAATTATTAAAATAGTATGCCTGGAGAGAGAGGAAATAACATATAATGCATAGGGGGAAAAAGATGAATGGAAATTAACCAAAACAATACATTTCAACTGGTTTCATTACAGGTGATAGACAAGTGACCTTTTTTCCCTTGTATTTTAAATTATTTACAATAAACATTACTTTTAGGAGGAAAAAAACGACAGTTTAAAAAGATTAAGATGAATTCTCTAAACAAAACTGTCAATAGATAAGAGACTAATAAACACAATAATTTGGGATATACCTATCCAACCGGTCTTATGAAATCAGGATTCAAGAAGATTCAACAGGTTGCACAACTGAGCCAACCAAAACAGTTTTAATACACAGTTTTTTAAATCGTAGCTGTTGATCACTTTAACTCTTTAAACACAAATTCTTGTAGAGCTCATATTAACTGTTACATGCCAATAAAAATACACAGCCCAGTCCTGAAGCTTACTTTTGCCACATAAACAAAAGCTTCAATTTCAATTTTCAAAATTATATTTAGAATTTGGCAAATACAGTTAAAATGGCAGGTAAAAAATGCCTGCTTTAAATACAATTTAAATAAAGCATAGATCATTTTAACAAAAGTTAAAATCTGTTTCAGTATGAAAATTTTAGCAATGACTTTTTGTAGCAGCATTAATTCATTAAAACTAGCCTTTATTTTTAAATGCAATGTTGAGTTTATAAATAATGAAATTTAAAAAATAAGAAAATGAAGCTAACAAGATACAGATGAGGCTGTTACCAGGCTCCGTGCATGTGAACAAGTGATGCGATAAACCTCCAGTCAGTGCGTTTAAGAAGCACGGGGTGCGCCGCCACATGGCAGCAACAATGGCATACCTAATCTGTAGCAGATGAAGAAAATTTGGCAAACTCACATTTTACAAGACACAAAGCTTAAAAGGAAAATTTTTTTTAAAAAATCTGCATTAACTATTCTTTTTTCAAACTATTGCAAACAAAGTGGAACTCAACCTTAAATTTAATCTTCTGCAACAAAATAAAATTAAAGAGTCCTACTTCACTTATTTTGGGTGCCAGAAAAATCAAATTACTGGAAAATGCTTTCCTACTAACAGAAAATACACTGAATTTTTTTCTTATACAAACTTAAATTCTGATTTCTAAAATTTCCAATTGTTTATAGAGGAACATCCACATCACTATTAAGAATTAATAGCTCAGATGGCACGACTATCTTGTTAATTCTTTAAGACATGAATTTTTAATTGAGGTTTCAAGGGTGGAAAAAAAATGATACTCCTTAAAATTTTTTACAAAATTTTATGTGTATGTTAATTTTCTGAGGACATTCTCAATTTTCCAGATTCTCAAGGGATCCCTGACCTCTAAAAGAGTAAAGAAGCACTGCTTTAAGGGCAAAGCCTATGTTTTATCTTTATATAATTAGCACACTGACTACACCTAATGGGTGAATCATAAGATTAATGAATAAAATTATAAACCAGATTTTTCAAAAGCTACATTTTTCCTTTCATTACTTTATTTCCTGCATATCTTCACAGAAATGAAATCCACACATTACTGAGTTTAATTGTTCAAATCTCAGTGTAGTTGAAAACAGCCAATTTTTTAAAACCCAAAAAATTAGTTTATTTAACTAAGGCTATAAAATTCACATGCTACATTTGTTTGGATTCCCTTATTTTGTTGTTAAGGAGAAAAGGATAAAAATAAAAAGCAAAATAACCAATATGAGAACTTGAAAACCTTTTCAAGTCACTCTACTTGCTCTGCGGCTGTTAGGTAAGGCAGAAAGAGAACAAAGAGAAAAAATAACCACAATTACACTACTGTTAGCAAATTGCTTTTTCTCTTATACAGAGAAAGGGAATATTCTGCTCTGAGAAACTTTCCCTTCATCCCTCACTCCAGCATCCAGTAGTACCTGTGTATACCTTCACCACAGCACTCATCATTCTGAATGTAATTATGTTTCATGATCTGACTTCTCCATTACATGGACTATGGCTTCCTGGAAGGACAATAGGTCCCTTTCATCTTTAATCATGCAATCCACAGAGTAATTTCTAGCACACAGTAAGTATTAAAATGCTTATCAATGGAGGTTTTTGCATAGAATGCTGAGACAATGATAACACACATTATTTAAATGGGTGGTAGGGAAGAAGGAATAAGCATTAAACACTAAAAACAAAGTATGGCAGTTCTGACATTCTTATCCACGTATATGCTTGAACATATAGTGGGAATGAACGTATGAGTAAATAAAGAAAAAACACTAAACTAGTAACTATTTTAGGCAGCTCTTCCTTAAGAGTTTAGTTAATAGTTTAGGCTTTTACAGTCCATTTAAGCTTTTAATAACCTGATTTAAGGATAATTTATTTGATGCTAAATAGTAATCTAGAATACAAGTTAAAACAAGGTTAAGACTATCCTTCATAAAAACTCCACCTTGGAAAATACAGGTCACCAAATACAAAAATACATTTGTATTTACTTAAATTTTAAAACAAAACCAACAACAACAACAAAAAACTATGTCATTAAAATATCAATGAAACAACCAAACCACAATATCTTTGAATAATAACTAGAGTGGGTAAGATTCAGAGCCAACTGAGTGATTGAGAATGGTGCCTCACACATTTTCTCTTTACAGTGTGTAAACTCTAAAGAAAACCCTGGTTTACATTGTAATTCCCATAAAAAGCTTCCTTTTTCTTCCACTCATGTGTATTTCTTTAAATAGCTGTAAATCAGCATCTTGTATTTCACTGACAGGGAAAATAATCAATGACTGCCATTACTGAAATTTAAAGTTCTATATTAGATCTTTATATAACTTTTAATGAAGAAATGGGGAGAGGGAAAGAAATGAAACAGCTACCAATAAACATTCAGAGAGAGCACCAAGACATGAGAAAACATACTCAAAAGCTTTAGCAATTACTTCTAACATGGCAGCAGTTAAAGGGTTAGTGGAAATTATATTAGAATTGAAGTCAGTTAGTCTATAAGCAATATTACAATTTGTTCTACTTAATATAAATTCTTTTTTAAATTAATGATTAATTTAAAAGATGACTCACAGATCTGGAAGCAAGAACACTGCTTCCAGTTCTCTTATTATATAATAAATTCTATCATCATATCATTAAGTATTCTTCCCTTACCTTTTTAAGATGTCATTTCACCGAAGGCAAGAAATGGGGCCGCTGTTTACCAATCACCTAATTCCTGGCACTAACTTTTCAAAAATATTGACAGCTACCACATTACCTTCAGAAAGGAAGCTCACTGTTCTCCCATATTCCTGTGTCCTGTCAACTGACATGGTGAGAAGAGGTAGAGGCAGTATTTCTTCCTGTGATGCCTACCATCTCCTGTAACATTCCCAGGTGCAGAAGCCTATAAACTGCAGGTGCTCACAGTCTTTGTGTATGTGTGTGTGTATAAATATGTACTTATATATTCATACACACATACATATATACATTTTTAAACTTTACTCACTCAAGTTATAGTTAAGATAAAATCTGTAAGCTGTACTTAAAAGACAAACTGAATTGTCATCTCATACCTATGAGCCATAATTCCCCTAGCTATAAGACATAGTCAACCACTGGTTTATGGTAACTATTTTCACTTTTTCAGAATCAAGCACATTGTAAAATGCATCCTGCAAACATAATAAAGGGGTTGGCAAACTATGTATGCCCAGGCCAAATCCAGCCCACTGTGTGGTTTTGTAAATAGCATGGAACACATTTATTAATGTATTTCTGTGGCTGTGTTTGTGCTACAACAGAGTGGAACAGTTGCAACAGATCCTGTAATATGGTACACAAAGCCTAAAATATGTACTATCTACACCTTACAGAAAAAAGTTTGCCAACCCCTATTATAATAGCAGCAGCTGTGAGCTGCTAAGTACCTACTCCAATCTGTGTACTTTATACACATTATCTAAAATTTTGTCAGCAACCATCTGAAATAGATATTACCTCTAAGTTAGAAATAAAGCAAATTAAAAGTTCTAGATTATCAAAAAGTATAAGCAGTGCATAGAAACATGTTAAACATGCAGATTCCTAAGCCCATTTATAGAAATTCTTGTTCAGTAAGCCTTAGATGGGACCCCCAAATCTACATTTTTTTCCAAGTACCCTGGGTGATTCTGGTGCAGAAAGTCAAGGATCAAATATAAACACTTAATAAAGAGATAAAATGCAGGGCGCCTGGGTGGCTCAGATGGTTAAGCATCTGCCTTCGGCTCAGGTCATGATCCCAGGGTCCTGGGATCGAGTCCCGCATCGGGCTCCCTGCTCCTTGGGAGCCTGCTTCTCCCTCTGCCTCTCTCTCTCTCTCTCTCTCATGAATAAATAAAATCTTTAAAAAAAGAGAGAGAGATAAAATGCAGATGCCTGGCTGGCTCAATCAGTGGGGCATGTGACTCTAGATCTCGCAGTTATAAATTCAAGCCCCATGTTGGGTGTAAGAGATTACTTAACGATAAAATCTTTAAAAAAAAAAAAGATAAAATAATTTGTCTAGTATCACCTACTTCTATATGTGATTGAGCAGGGATGTGAACCTAAGTGTGCCTGGTTCCAACATGTACATTCTTTCTAACTTCTCTTAGTTGTAATTAAGCTCTAATACATCTGCTTTTAAGAGTTACTTAGGAAAAAAAAAAGAGTTACTTAGAAATGTTTAACCTGATGACAATAAACAAAATCTAAGTTATTATGGTTGAAAATTACATATGGAGACTACAAGTTGATCCAGTATAAATTCATGAAGTTTAACTAAAATCTGCACTTCTGAGAAATGAAGGGTCTGAAACATACTACAGAGAGATACTAACCTTGATGATGTTAAAGCCAATCCCTTAGCTTTCATCTTATTATGTTTACATATTTTTACCTCAAGTAGGTACAAAATAGTGAAGTCCTGAACTCAGATCACACGAATGACTTAACAAGTGATAACAAATTAAACACATCTGTGAATATAATATGCAGCTTAATCACTTATTCTATGTAGAAATTGTTTTAAACTCCAAAGACTTCACCCTTGGCTTTTAGATACTGTAACAAGTTAACCAGTTAAGGTAAAGAACTTTTGCAGTCCCTATTTCTAATTTTAATTATCCTCCTTGAGACTGCAGCTATAAGTACTAATGCTACAATCTTTTTGTTCATTAAATTTACTAAATTTATAGAGTTTACAATTTTTTAAGCACAAGGCATGGTATCTTCTCCTTATAACTAAAGGCAAATATGTCATAGTTATATT
This sequence comes from Eumetopias jubatus, assembly GCF_037043125.1. Taxonomy (NCBI): domain Eukaryota; kingdom Metazoa; phylum Chordata; class Mammalia; order Carnivora; family Otariidae; genus Eumetopias; species Eumetopias jubatus. The sequence goes on along the minus strand of NW_028274814.1, from coordinate 58,869,887 downwards.
ACTTCAAAACCATTAGCTAATTTGAAAGTTAGATAATACACAGAACAAAGCTCTTGCCACACTCTCATGAGTTTTAGATTCTTACTTGAACATTCCAACCGTATTTTCTTAATGCTATGTATCAACTAATCACATAGCAATTGATTCCTTTTTTTTAATGGATGCCATAAAGTCCAAACTTGCCTTCCTAAAAGACACTATAAAACCACTGGTAAGGAAAAAGAACATATCCATAACATACAAATATAACCACAAAGACAAGAAGAAACAAATGGTACACAATACACTCCTTGAAGAAAGGAAAACTCTAAAAAAATATATCAAAATAGTTACATTTGTTGAACTGTGAAATTCATTCTTCTGTGTAGGGAAGAAAAATTAGACACAAAAATATGACTTAGGTAACTCTTGGTAAAATAAGCAAATGACAATCTTGAAATCTTAAGAGTCAAACTGAAACAGAAAGATTTTGTTTGAAAATATGAGAACTTTTCATATCACTGATAAACAATTTAGATTGGCAACTGATTAAAAGTAAAAATGCGTTTTTTTAATACCTAAGACAAAGTAATCTGATTTTTTTGGTCCCTTATATTTTAGTTTTATAAGTTTGCTCTGTGAAATGAATATGCAAAAGAAACTTATAAAATAAAAATATGAAAAGTTAAAATATATTCCAAAGGAAGTAACAGATTCTCTGATTAACTTGCAGTTAAAAATAAAGCTGAGTGTCCACTTCAAACGTAAGATGAAGTCCCTCACTTGAAATTCCATTATATAGAATGTGTTATTTGGTCTTGCTCTGAACTTAAAAAAGCTAATACATCGCTTTAATGTATAACTAATACTTCTGTCTCACAAATGGCATTGAGATTTGGTTACTAGTATATAAAGTAATATATACATGGCAATTAGAAAAAATAAATGGACAATAAATAATAAAGGACACTGTCAAGTACTCCATGGTTTAGGACACACCTTAAGTTTTTTTAAAAAAATGCTTCCACACAAAGACTTCACAATATTCAAAATAAAGATGTCAGCTCAATGTATTCTTAAGAAATAGAATCTCTAATCCATACTAAAATATAAGATATAAAAGATACTCAAACATGTTTTTAAGAATATGTGCTTCAGTCTACCATCCTTGACAGTGCTCTTTGGTTGATTTTCTTCAAGTTAAAGTCATTTACAATATTAACAACCTTTGCATTAGAACAGTCTCAACTTAAAATCTATTAAGAATGGTCATGATAGTAATTTCATAGAATTATGACCATTAAATCAGAATTGTTTGGCTTTAGTATCTTCACAAAAACACATTCTTGACTGAAAATAATCTTCCAACTATAATGACTATACTCAAAACTGGTTTCCTTTAAAATGCAAGTTTCATAGTTTCAAACTTTTTGAATTAATAATCCTTCAACCAAAATCATATTTTCAAATTTCAATTTAGCATTGAAGGGGCATCTATGTTTTAGCAACCAAACCTCAAACCACTTTATCCAATAATATAATACAACCAGTGTCTCTTAAATATGGAAACAGAGATTTTGAATACAGCAAGATATGATCACAGAAAACATTTCACCAAAATGTATCACTATCTATACCTAAAAAAATGTTAAAACTATTTACCAAAGCTTCTTGATTACTACTTTAATAGATATAAATTTCAACCAGTACACGTAACATTTCCTCCACCTGTGGCTCTCTCCCTAGCATCAAAATATCGAACAAATCAGAATAAACAGGTAATAGAACACCTGATAATACTGCTGTCCTTCCCAATACTGAGAAAATCCTATAACTTATTAAGAGCAGTCCAATGTCAGTTGGTTTTTCAATAACCCCCATTATAAGCAGGTACATTTTCAAACCATGAATTACCAAATAGGTTTCACAGTTAAATTTAAAAAGTCATTTTATTATTGTTCATTTAAAATTCTTAACAAGAACCAAACTTTCTAAGAAACATATTTTATACAAATATATAGAGAATATATATTCCTAATTTAGCAGTTACCATGACTTTATAACATAAAGAAAATCTTTAAAGACTTCATGAATGTTTTTAATCCTTATATCTGAATTAAATTTACTGATACAAAGATCAAAGGACCACTAAGAACATCAAAGAAATCAACTTTACTTACTGCTAAGGTCAGATACCTACCTTGTTTCTCATTGTAGATTATATTCTTACACAATAGGTCATTATGGCACAGCACAACAGGTGAGCCCAGGTTGGAAAGAATCTCCTTCATCCAAGTCATTTCTTCCTGAAGAATCTGAGAGCTTGGGATATCACTTAAGAACCTTTTGTTTAAAAAAAAAAAAAAGTGTTATATATTGTTTATATTAATGACTTTTTTCAAGTTTAAAGATTAAAATCTATTTTTAGTAAATTCTTTCCATTCAATTGCATAGACTCCTGAATTAAAACAAGCCAATTATTATGCAAGTTGGAATAAAGGAAAATCTTTACTTAATGAGCTGAATATGAATAAAATGAAACTAAGCAAGTTAAAATGCAGGGCAGAAAAGCAAAAAATCTATTATTACAAAATTGGGGAAGGAAAGTAATATATATACTTAATAGCTAACATTTACTAAGCACTATTCTAAATGTTTTACATTTATCTCCAAGACACAAAGAGTTTAATAAAAAGAAGCTTAAGTATATTAAAGTTATAAAGACAGTTTATTAAAGAACTAAAACATCTATTTCAAGCTTTGAAGGGTGAATGCAGTACAAGTCAGCTAAATTTATCTATCAAAGTCAACAGACATGATCTACTATTGATAAACCTAATCAATTCTGATAATCATCAGATATTATCTATGACAATCATATCATAGAATACTCCATTATCTATTATAGAAATTGTCTCAGAGTAGTGAGACTGGAAAGTATGGTAGGTAGAGTGGCAAACAGGATTGGAGATCATGGCTTTTTAATTCTACACTCTTCTGTACTATTTATTACACTATATTTATATTCATTTGATAAAAATAAAATGAAACAAAAATAGAGTACTACCACTCATTCCTCAATAGCACCATCTGGCTTACAAAATTGCTGTTCGTTTATGCTTTCTCTTCCCTTAACACTTTAACCTTAGCTTTCTTCATTCTTTCTCTACAGTCTCTCAAATTATAGCCTTACTTTTCCATTTTACAATATGATAAAGATTCTCTATCAATGAACTTAACTTTAATGAATTTGCCTAATTCAGGTGGTTGCTGCCTGTATTTTCCCACTACTGTATTCTTCTCTACACACAGCTACCAAAAGTAATCCTTATACACTCTTTTCAAGATGGTAACTGTTATGGTTCAAAAATCTATTTAAAAGATACAGAGCTGAATAGAAATAATAGAACTAAAAGGATTGAACATGGTAATTACAACCATATACAAACAAAAAGGAACAGAATATGAAACAGATTTTTAATATTTTTTTTTAAAGATTTCATTTATTTATTTGATAGAGAGAGAGAGAGACAATGAGAGAAGGGAACACAAGTGGGGGGAGCGGGAGAGGGAGAAGCAGACTTCCCACTAAGCAGGAAGCCTGATGCGGGGCTCGATCCCAGGACCCTGGGACCACAACCCGAGCCGAAGGCAGATGCTTAACAACTGAGCCACCCAGGCATCCCCAGATTTTTAATATTTTAATTGTTTTTAATGTTTTAGTTGTATATCATGTATTAGGGCAGGGTGCTTTTTGCACGCTGTTCTACATACTTTGTATATAATAACTCAATTAACCCTCATAAAAAACTCTTAAAAGGTAAATATACTACTCTTATTATTTCTATTTTTATTTTGCCCAAGGTTACACAGCAGAACTTTTGCCCAGTTAACACAGTTAACTGGAGGAATTAAGGCTTCATCCTAGGCAGTCTGGCTCCAGAGTCTTGTACTCTTAACCCACACAATACAATACTGCCTCTGAACTCTGCATTATCTTAAGAAAATCAGGGGCGCCTGCGTGGCTCAGTTGTTAAGCGTCTGCCTTCGGCTCAGGTCATGATCCCAGGGTCCTGGGATCGAGCCCCCACATCAGGCTCCTTGCTTGGCAGGAAGCCTGCTTCTTTCCTCTCCCACTCCCCCTGCTTGTGTTCCCTCTCTCACTGTGTCTCTCTCTCTGTCAAATAAATAAATAAAATCTTAAAAAAAAAAAAGTCAAGAAAATCATACATTCCTTACTGCCACATATTTCATTATTTTTAAATTTTTCAATCAAATAGTTATTTCAAAAGAGGATTTTGCGGTTTTATGCTGTCATTTCTTGAGTATTTAGCACATTGGACACATTTACAGATGTTTGCCTATCCGAGTTAAAAGGGTATACTATTCCTATCAAATTCAAAGTTTGACAAACTACCTGCAAATAAAAACACATACACTGAGTGAATCAAACTAATCTCTGAAATAATAACTCAACAGAACAATACAGCTATTTTTCTCTAATGAATTATAATAAGTAAAAAGAAACAAGAAAAACTCTATAGGTCCTGCCTGTCTCTACTGTTCTTAAAATGAAAAATTCCTGAATACAAGTTGGGAGTATGTTTTAGATATAAAGGAGAAAAAAGAATTCCTAATTTTTGTACTAGTAGTAATCACTATAAAAACATGTCCATATAATTTAGATTCTAAATGCTAAGTTACAATTTTTTTAATAAAAAATAATGGAATACCTTACTTGGAACCTGGGGAGTCAGTTTTACAAAAGCTGAGTAAGACTCCAGTAATTGAATTTTCAACCTCATTATCTAGGACTTTAGTATAGTCTCAGTAAACTAAGACAATCCAAACTTTTTCACACTCTAATATTACTACATTGTCCCAATGCAAATCTCTAGGCCTATTTAAAACAGCTTTGAAAAGAATTCTTTTAAAAAGGGCTCCATGGCCAACTCATTCTGTGCAAAAAGCACCATTCATAGCAATCATTATATTATGTTTACTTCCAAATAATTGTTCTATATTTGTTTCTTGGCTGGTCACCTCTACCCACTCCCACCCCTACCCCAGGCTTTTGCAGGCTGTTTTTTGTTGTTGCTGCTGTTCTGTTTTGTTTTTGCATTGGCTGGGAGAGAGAGACAGTTATATTAATGTAGTGCCACCTAAGAGTCAAATAAATCAGTGCTAATTTAATCAAATGCAAAGACAGCAACCAAACCAGATTATATACACAAAAACCTTGTAAGCTATCTCTGAAACTTTATAGCAAAACAAGGTAAAACGATTTCAAATGTAAAAGTAAATTTACCTTTTATTAAGGTCTTCATCTGCAAATCCTGTGGGAATGAGAGAGAAATATTTTCCCATCTTTAGCCATAGATTAGATTTAGGAATCCAGCCATTGTGTGCATGGATAGCATGGATTTTAGCAAGCTGACGTGCTATTAGCCTGTTTGAAAACAAAACAGCATAAAAAGAAAATGTTAAGCATCATAGGGTTCACGTCTACTCATAAGTAAACTAACTTGGTGTGCATTCATTTTATAACACGATTTCATTCTTACCTAAGATTCAGAATAATTTGTCAAGTCAACTCTCACAAGGAGAGGCAAACAAATGTTTAAAGCATCAGTAGGAAGAAACACCTACAATCAATTCAGTGAATAAATACTGTGTCCAAAAGAGGATGAGTGTCTGGAAGCAGGTGGTCTATTCTGATTACATAAATAACGGTTAGGACCAATACACATTATAAATGATTTCAAGGCCCATATTAGACATTAATCAGAGACACATTTTGAATTTTGATCCTCTACAGTCACTGAGGTTAAAGGACAAAAGGGGACTAAAGTAAAAAGGTAACTGGGCAGATGAATGGGTTATAGAAGTTAATTTCTATAACTGTGTTAAAGACAAATTTCCTGAACAAACGTTAAGATTTTATGTCAGAATCAATCTTCTTGATTCAACAATAAAATTTGAAACTGTGTATACTTGTATCCATGCTATCTTTGTTATCTGTAGAACAAAGAACAGCAGATGCTAACATTAAGAATAAGTACACAAAACAGAAATAAGTTACCAGTCTATATAGACTAGTAGGTGAGAAAATGACTTAATAGTAATCTATAAATTAAAGAACTTAAAACTGGCTAATTTGGAAGATGCTCACAAGCTAATGTAATGCTCTTTTAAAATATATATATATATTATTTATTTATTTGAGGGAGAGAGAGATCACGAGCAGGGGCAAAAGGTAGAGGGAGAAGCAGACTCCCCACTGAGCAGGGAGCCTGAAGCAGGGCTAGATCCTAGGACTCTGGGATCATGACGTGAGCTGAAGGCAGACACTTAACTGACTGAGCCACCCAGGCGCCCTAATGTAATGCTCTTTAAGTACAGTTCTAGGACCTATTAACATTGCGCTACCTAGTAATGTCTGAGGCCCCACCTCAGATCCACTGAATCACAATCTTTGGGGGTGGGCCCCAGCACTCTGCATTCTAAACAAGACCTCCAGGTGATCTCAATCCACTGTAAAGTTTGAGAAACACTGATATATATCGCTTCTCGGCCTTTGGCTAAGATCAAGTGGAGAAACACTGATACAATGATCCAATTCTGCAGCTTGGCTCTATACTGAAATCAAACTGGAAACTTAATAAAACAAACAGAGGCATAAGTACTACCCCTAGAAATTTTGATTTAATTGGTCTTGCGTACAGCCAAGGCATCAAGATATTTAAAAGCTTCCTGGGGCACCTGGGTGGCTCAGTCAGTTAAGCATCCAACTCCTGATTTCAGCTCAAGTCATGATCTCAGGATCATGAGATCAAGCCCACAGCAGCTCCACGATGGGCATGGAGTCTGCTTAAGATTCTCTCCTTCTTCCTCTGCCCCTCCCTCTACCCCTTTCTAAAAAAAAAAAAAAATGTTTAAAAGTTTCTCAAAGGATTAAATATGCAAAAATATTTGAGAACTGCTCAATTAAGACAGAGAATCTACCACTGCAGTACTGTGATTACACATTTTTATACTACAGTGAATATTCTCTACCTGGTTTATAGTAACAAAAGAGTTCTGATGTTCCTTTAGAGAAACCTCCATCCCCTTTACTTTTACTTCATGTGGTTCATACAGAGCTGACCTCAATCCTAACTCTCTATCCTATCCACAGCACTAATTTTAGGAGTTAAGATGACACAGACTTCGCCCAGAGCATTCCATCCTTCTATACTTGTTCCACAATGACTGGTTCTGAGCATGCTACCCAAACTAAGCCAAAAGGATTTGATCTCAGGACTGTGACTGATGCTACTTTGGTTGAAGCTATTAGTAGAAGAACGTCCCTGCTCCCTACCCTCCTCCCACCATGACTAAACTGATCAGATAAGCCTGCAACTGCTGATAATTATAATTGCCATCCCTTTTTTTTAAGGTTTTATTTTCAAGTAATCTCTAGACCTAACATGGGGCCCAAACCCACAACCCTGAGAGCAAGAGTCTCACATTCTACTGACCAAGCCAGCCAGGTGCCCCAATAATTGCCACTTTTAAGGAAAATTTGCCAGAATATAAAGCTAACACAGACTAAAACAGAAGAGTAATACTCCCCTAATGACAATGTTACAGTCCCTTGACCCACCCATGTTTAAACTCAGTATTCTCAGTTGTATGTACCAATATATTCCTTCTTCTTCAAGTCAGTTTGAATTTTCCAATTATCAAGAGGCCTAATATATTATCAAAATATCAAAATCTTCAATCTTTTTAGGAATAAGTGTCTTGGGGGCGCCTGGGTGGCCCAGTTGGTTAAGCGACCGCCTTCAGCTCAGGTCATGATCCTGGAGCCCGGGATCGAGTCCCATGTCGGGCTCCCTGCTCAGCGGGGAGTCTGCTTCTGTCTCTGACCCTCTTCCCTCTCATGTTCTCTGTCTCTCATTCTCTCTCTCTCTCAAATAAATAAATAAAATCTTTTTAAAAAAGTAATTAAAAAAAGGAATAAGTGCCTTGGTTCATATCTCTCAAACAAATTAGCAAACAGTGCTTTACATAAAATTTAATTATTGTTTACTGACCTTCCACAAGGTCACATATTCATGTCTACAAGAATACATACACAGGGGTGCCTGGGTGGCTCACTCGTTAAGTGTCTGCCTTCAGCTCAGGTCATGATCCCAGGGTCCTAGGATCAAGCCCTGCATCGGGCTCCCTCCTCAGCGGAAAACCTGCTTCTCCCTCTCCCACTCCCCCTGCTTGTGTTCCCTCTCTCACTGTGTCTCTGTCAAATAAATAAATAAAATCTCAAAAAAAAAAGATAAAAGAAAAACATAATTACGGGCCTATTGTATAACCCTGATGTTCTCCTTCAAATCTAACATGGTATGAATACCAGAAAAAACTTATGTAAAAATTTAATCAACTGAAAACTTTACATTTAATAATGACAACATGAACTTCACATTCACATTCACATACAAAGATCCTATAGACTGATTTCCCATTTCACACCAATTTCCTATCAGTTACAATAAACAGTAAATGGACATAAACTATGAAGTTACAAAAGTAAAGTTTTCCAAGTGATAGTGATTTTTATCAAAAATTTATCAAATATATGGGGCGCCTGGCTGGCTCAGTTGGTACAGCATGTGGCTCTTGATCTCAGGGTTGTGAGTTTGAGTCCCATGGTTGGTACAGAGATTACTTTTAAAAAATATAATCTTTAGGGGCACCTGGGGGACTCATTCGGTTCAGCGTCTGACTTGATTTCACCTCAGGTCATGAACTCAGGGTCCTGGGATCCAGCCGCACAAACGGCTCCACATTCAGTGGGAAGTCTGCTTGAGACTCCTTCCCTCTGCCCCTCCTCCTGCTCACATGCACATTCCCTCTCTCTCTCAAATAAATCTTTAAAAAATTTATCAAATATAATTTTCTCCTCTAAACAAATTTCTGAAATTATAGATGAAATAGAACTACTTTTACATGAAATCTTTTAAAAGTCTGCCTAAACTAATATATACCTACTCAAATGTAAAACAAACTAAAATATTAATGATCATACTATAGCAAAAGTAATATTTACAAAAAAAGCTCTATCAAGGGATGCATGGGTGGCTCAATCAGTTACGCATCTGCACTGGGCTCAGGTCATGATCCCAGGGTCCTGGGATGGAGTCCCCGCATCAGGCTCCTTGCTCAGTGAGGAGGCTACTTCTCCCTCTGCTGCTCCCCCTGATTTTGTGTGCAAGTGCGCTCTAATAAATAAACAAAATCTTTAAAAAAAAATCTACATCAAAGATTTGGATACAGAGCTTAAGAGCTAATGATTAGTATCTTTTAAAGTAGATTATAAATATATTTGCCCTATCTATAGGTACACTGATAAAATTAGATTATATAAGGAACAAAATCAATATTAAATGATAGTATCATATCTATAATAGGTAAAGGTGTATTCAGTGTTATTTAAAATGTTTTGTAGCATTTTCCCATAGAATTCAAAATGGAATAGCAGCAAATAATAATAGCAATAACTGAGACTGTTTTGGGCACCTGGGTGGCTCAGTTTGTTAGGCGACTGCCTTCAGCTCAGGTCACGATCCTGGAGTCCCGGGATCCAGTCCCACATCGGGCTCCCTGCTCAGCGGGGAGTCTGCTTCTCCCTCTGACCCTCTTCCCTCTCGTGCTATCTCTCATTCTCTCTCTCTCAAATAAATAAAATCTTTAAAAAAAATAATTGAGACTGTTTTATCAACGCTATTGATAAATACTACCATTAAGTTATCTTATAAGGGACAAAGACTATTCTTTTACCTCTTGTAACACTCAGCACTTGGAGAAGGTACTTTAAAAGATACTCAATGAATGAGAGTCATTATCTTGGCAACAGACTCCGAGTAGATTTAGAAACTTACTGTTAATACCAAGGGATCCTCCCTCTATTAGATTTTAATCTACCTGACAATAAACCTATCTTGAATTTTTTCTAAATCTCATATAGTAAGAATTATAACAAAATTAATACCTTGCTATATAAAAACAAAGTGACCATCCATTTGAAATACTACTTGTTCTTCGACAAGACACATTTTGTGGTTTTTTTCTTTTCTTTTTAAGATTTTATTTACTTATCAGAGAGAGAGAGAGAGAGAGAGAGAGGCAGGCAGAGAGAGAAGCAGCTGAGCCACCCAGGCGTCCCTGCATAAGTTTTCTCTTAAAGTCTAGAATTCACGTCAATTTCTATGAATCTTAGAACTAGTGGTCTATCTTTTCTTAGCAAAATTAAGAAGAAAATCTATGTATAATACAAATATCTTCATGGAAATAAAAAGTATAGTTCAACCACAAGCACAGCAGCTACAGAAAACTAGGCCTTGCTAAGAGTTTTAAAAAATTAAGTCCTAATTACAAGTTCCATACTCATCTAAAATTTTTGATAAATTGGGCCTCAACAAAACATGCAATTTGTGAAGAATGTCTTTGTTAAGAAAAATAGTTTTTACTAATAAATGAATTCAACACAGTTGCAAAATACAAAAGTAACATGTAAAAATTAGCTGCAGTTCTACATTAACAATAACAATCCAAAAAGGAGATTAAGAGAACAATTTCATTTACAATAGCATCAAAAAGAATAAAATATTTAGGAACAAATTTAACCAGGGAGCGGCACCTGGGTGGTTCAGTCGTTAAGCGTCTGCCTTTGGCTCAGGTCATGATCCCAGAGTCCTGGGATCAAGCCCCATATCGGGCTCCTTGCTCAGCGGGAAGCCTGCTTCTCCCTCTCCCACTCCCTCTGCTTGTGTCCCCTCTCTGTCTCTCTCTTTGTCAAATAAATAAATAAAATCTTTAAAAGAAAAAAAAAACAACCAGGGAAGGTGAAAGACTTGTATATTCCAAACTACAAAACACAGCCAAAAAAAATTAAATACACAAATAAATGGAAAGACATCCCATGTTCACGGATTGGAAAACTTAATATTGTTAAGACGTCAATACTACCCAAAGTAATCTATAGATTCAGTGCAATTCCTACAAAAATCCCAGTGGTGCTTTTTGCATAAATAGAAAAACCCATCTTAAAATTCAAATGTAATTTTAAGAAACCCCCAGATGGCTAGAACAACCTTGAAAAAAAATAAAGCTGGAGGTCTCACACTTCCTGACTTCAAAACTTATTACAAAGCTACAGTTATCAAAACAGTGTGGTTCTGGCACAATGACATACCGTATAGACCAATGGAACAAACAGCCCAGAAATAAATCCTCAAGTTTATGGTAATGATTTTCGATAAGGGTACAAAGACCATCCAATGGGCAAAGGACAGTCTTTTCAACAGCTGCTGTTGGGAAAACTGGATATCCAAATGCCTTACATCATAAAGAAAAATTAACTAAATGAATCAAAATCTAAATGTAAGAGCTATAGCTATAAAACTCTTGGGGCACCTGGGTGGCTCAGTCGGTTAGGCATCTGTCTTCGGCTCAGGTCATGATCCCAGGGTCCTGGGATCTAGCCCTGTGTCAGGTTCCCTGCTCAGCAGGGAGTCTGCTTCTCCCTTCCCCTCTGCCCCTTACCCACTCTCATGCTCTCTTTTTCTATCTCCACTCACTCTCTCAAATAAATCTTTTAAAAAATTTTTAAAAAATAAAGCTATAAAACTCTTAGAAAAAAGGAAGAAAGCTTCATGACACTGGATTTGGCAATGATTTCTTGCATATGGTATCAACAGTACAGGCAATAAAAGTAAAATTAAATTAAACTATATCAAAATTTAAAACTGCATCAAAGGATAAAATCAACAGAGTGAAAAGGCAGCCTATAGAATGAGAAAAAATATTTGCAAATCATGTATGTGATAAGGCTTAATATCCAGAATATATAAAATACAACAGCTTGACAACAAAAAATAAACAATCCAATTAAAAAATGGATACACAGCGGCTCTTAGATGGCTCAGTCAGTAGAGCCTGAAACTCTTGATCTCAGGGTTGTGAGTTTGAGCCCCATGTTGGGTGCAGAGATTACTTAAGAATAAAATCTTTTAAAAAAAGAAGAAAACGAGTAAATTAACATTTCCCCCAAGAAGCCAACAAGCATAAGATGGCCAACAAGCGTAAGAAAAAATGCTAAATATGACGAATCACTAGGCAAATGAAAATCGAAACCTCAGTGATGTAACACCTCATAGCCATTAGGAGGACTACTATCAAAAAAGCAAAATAGTAAGTATTGGCAAGGATACGGAGAAACTGCAGCCTTGCGCACTGTTGGTGGGAATGTAAAATGGTGCAGTTGATATGGAAAACAATATGGTGGTTCCTCAAAAAACTACAAACAGAATTACCATATGATTCAACAATTCCACTTCTGGTTATATATTCAAAAATTGAAATCAGGGGTCTTGAAAAGATATTTGTACACCTATGTTTGTAACAATCTTATTCACAATAGCCAAAAAGGTGGAAGCAACCCAAATGTCCATCCATGGATGAATGGATAAACAAATCACAGTATATATACATAAAATGAAGTATTAGCCTTAAAAGGGAAGGAAATTCTGACACACGCTACAACATGGATGAACCCTGAAGACACCATGCTCAGTGAAATAAGCCCATCACAAAAAGCCAAAAGTGTGATTCCACTTTTATGAAATGCCTACAACAGTCAAATTCATACAGACAGAAAGTAGAATGATGGCTGCCCAGGCTGGAGGTAGGGGAGAATTGGAAAGTTGCAGTTTAAGGTATATAAAATTTTAGTTTTGGGGGTGCGTGGGTGGCTCAAATGGTTAAGCGTCTGCCTTCGGCTCAAGTCATGGTCTCCAGGTCCTAGGATGGAGCCCCACATTGGGCTTCCAGTTCAGCAGGGAGTCTGTTTCTCGCTCTGCCTCTCCCCCATGCTCATGCTCTCTGTCTCTCTCAAATGAATAAATAAAATCTTTAAAAATTTTAGTTTTGTAAGATGAAAATAATTGTGGAAATAGGTTGCATAATAATGTGAATGTACTTAATAATACTTAATGTTATACTTTAAAAACAATTAAGATGGTAAATTGTTATATGTATTTTACAGGTAAAAAGAAATTTTTAGTTCACTGCCCAGCAGCTCTACCAAAAAAAAAAAAATTTTAATTAAATAAATCAGTTATAAAAATATTGTTCTTAACAAGACTTGATTAATTTTTTTCTCCCAACCCCCTCAGAGAAATTGTTTTCTATCAGTAAATTTATATACAACTAAAAACAACTATAAAAAAATCTCTTCATTAATATAATTCTGCAATAAATAAACCATGAATCTTTATTTGTATGTATCAGAAGGTAATTAAAAATTACTTAAAGATTTCTGATTTTCACTATCATAGATTGGTCCTTCTTCTACCTAGTCTCAATAAATAAGGCTTCATCCAAAGGCAAGGGAAACACTGGCAAAAATGAACTATAGGGACTTCATCAAGATAAAAAGCTTTTGTACAAAAAAAAAAAGCTTTTGCACAGCAAAGGAACAGTCAACAAAACAAAAAGACAACAGACAGAATGGGAGAAGGTATCTGCAAATGTCTTATCAGATAAAGGGTGAGTATCTAAAATCTATAAAGAACTTAACAAACTCAACACCCAAAGAACAAATAATCCTATCAAGAAATGGACAGAAGACATGAACAGACATTTCTCCAAAGAAGACCTACAAATGGCCAACAGACACATGAAAAAATGCTCAACATCAGTTGGCATCAGGGAAATAAAAATCAAAACCACAATGAGATACCACCTCACACCAGTGAGAATGGCTAAAATTAACCACTCAGGAAACGACATGTTGGCAAAGATGCGAACAAAGGGAAACCTCATACACTGATGGTGGGAATGCAAACTGGTGCAGCCACTATGGAAAACAGTATGGAGGTTCCTCAAAAAGGTAAAAATAGAGCTATCCTATGACCCATCAATTGCACTACTGGATATTTATTCCAAAGATAAAAATGTAGTGATCCAAAGGGGCACCTGCATCCCAATGTTTATAGCAGCAATGTTCACAATAGCCAAACTATGGAAAGAGCCCAGATGTCCATCGACAGATGAATGGATAAAGAAGATGTGGCATATATATACAATGGAATATTATTCAGCCATCAAAAAAAAAAATCTTGCCATTTGCAATAACGTGAATGGAACTGGAGGGTATTATGCTAAGTGAAATAAGTCAATCAGAGAAAGACAATTATCATATGATCTCACTCACATGTGGAATTTAAAAAGCAAAAGAGAGCATAGGGGAAAAGCGGAAAAAATAAAACAAGATGAAACCAGAGAGGGAGACAAACCATAAGAGACTCTTAATCATTGAAAACAAACTGAGGGTTGCTGGAGGGGAGAAGGTGAAGAGATAGGGTCACTGGGTGATGGGCATTAAGGAGGGCACGTGATGTAATGAGCACTGAGTATTATAGAAGACTGACTGAATCACTGACCTCTACCTCTGAAATCAGTAATACATTATATGTTAATTAACTGAATTTAAATTAAAAAAAAAATTAGCCCCCCCAACCCAAAAAATAGTAAGGCTTCACTGCACTAACATCAAGGCAAATACTACCTTAAAATCCCATTCTCAGTAAAGCAAAACATTTGAAAATTTCAAGGCTTCAGAAAATTTTCTTAAATATCCACTAATACTAATTGTCCCCACTCTTGGAAGCTTTTAAAAAATTAAGAGCAAGGGGTGCCTGGGTGGTTCAGTTGGTTAAGCGACTGCCTTCGGCTCAGGTCACGAACCCAGGATCCTGGGATCAAGCCCCATGCCGGACTCCCTGCTCTCTCCCTGTCACGTGTGCTGTCTCTCTCAAATAAATAAAATCTTTAAAAAAAAATTTAAGAGCATTATAATAATAGGAATTTTTTAATTGAAAAATAATCCCTAAGCCTACCACTCTAACAGTTTATTTCATTTTTACATACTCCCTTTGGATTTTCACATAAGCCAATTATTGTGTAATTGCAGCCATAGTTCAGCTATTAAGCTGATTTTTTCTCTCTTAACCCTGCATCAGCCATTCTGCATATTTTAGACAGTATTCAAAATTATCATTTCAATAGTAGCATAATATTTGTGCTGATGTGCCTTGGTTATATCTGAATATAAGAGCTGTCATGACATAAACATATAACTTTCTTTTATGAATTATTATATATTGTCCTATTAATTTCCAAGAGAACATTACCAGTATTACTTCTAACTCACAATGTACCAGTTCCACTACAATACATTCCAGCACTGGAAGTCAGTGTTTTCTACTTATGCTTTTTGATAAATGTACAATGATTAATTTTAAACTGCATTTCCTCCTATTATGTCTGTTGCTGGGTGGTTTTTAATTAAACTGCAGGCAGGATTCCTAGCAAAAGGCAAGTTTCAAAGAAACACCTGATGAGAAAATTCCTAAACACCTGTGAATTTTTTTTTAAAGATTTTATTTATTTGACAGAGAAACAGCGAGAGAGGGAACACAAGCAGGGGGAGTGGGAGAGGGAGAAGCAGGCTGTCCCCTGAGTAGAGAGCCCGATGCGGGGCTCGATCCCAGGACCCTGGGATCATGACCTGAGCCAAAGGCAGACGTTTAATGACTGAGCCGCCCAGGCGCCCCCACCTGTAAATTTTTTAAAATTATCTGAATATCTTGGGGTGCCTGGGTGGCTCAGTCAGCTAGACGGTCTGCCTTTGGCTCGGGTCGTGATCCCAGGGTCCTGGGATCGAGCCCCACATCAGGCTCCCTGCTCAGCAGGGAGTCTGCTTCTCCCTCTGCCTGCCACTCTGCCTACTTATGCTATCTCTGTGTCAAATAAATAAATAAAATCTTTGAAAAAAAAATTTTTTCTCAATATCTCTGTAATACTTGATTGCCACAGAAAAGTTCAAATAAAACATATCATGATAAATTTCCATAAGCTGAATTACTAATTAAGTGTTAACCTGGTGCAACTCATCTTTACGTATCATACCATTCCTTCACAGCCTCTTCCATATGCTCTGCCTCTTCCTTTAAAGTCCAGTTCTGGGGCGCCTGAGTGGCTCAGTTGGTTGGGCATCTGCCTTTGGCTCAGTTCATGATCCCAGGGTCCTGGGATCAAGCCCCACATTGGGCTCCCTGCTCAGCGGGGAGTCTGCTTCTCCCTCTGCCCCTTCCCCCAGCTCATGCTCTCTCTCTCTCAAATAAATAAATAAAATCTTTAAAAATAAATAAAGTCCAGTTCAAATGTGATCTCAGTGAAACACTGCCTAATTTCCCAAGTATATGACAGTAAACGATCTGTATTTTTTTGAAAAACTTTTCTGTTCTTCTGTGTATACTATTTAGCATACTTTTTTCCAAGATTATTGTCTGTCACACACTGCAAATTACTTGGAAGGAGCGCAGGGACTGTCTGAATTCTTTTTCTTTCCCTAGACTAAACATAAATATATATCAGATTTTTAATATTCAAAACAGATACTCTATAACAATCATAATACAGGCAAGTAGCTATGTCTGAATGAACCATAGCAAGAAAGCTCTGTGGACTTTGATCTAAGGCTCAATCAACACTTACTGTTGGCTGCTTATCAGTTTACCTAATAACAATGGCTCAAAATGTGATAACTAATCCAAAATTAGCAATAAGCCCTATTAATTGATAAAGACCTTTTTTATCAAAAATATACAAAATTCATTTTTTAAAGGAGAAAAGCTAAATATATAAAGCACATTATCCTATATTTGTTTCCCTAACCTCTTCTTGGGGCTCTAGAATTATCATTCATTCAATTGCTGACTTGTTATTTTTTTAGAAAGTACTACCCTGTACTTACTTGAAAACAATAAAACATTCCTTTTTAAAATCATTTATACTTCAGCTATTTTATCAATATCCCCTTCCCTCAATTAGCTCTTTCTGTATTTTCTGTTTTACAGTAATTAACAAAACCTTCTGAACACTTAAATATCCCATGAGAGAATTACAACATTACCTGAAGTAAATTTAATTGCGAAATAAACTAAATAGCCAGTATTACTACTCACACTGTCAACTAACCATATCCTTACTGTCATCTTTTCCTTCCTTTCTCAACCTCCATTCGGCTTCTTTTTTTCAAAACTGTGAGTCAACTCAATGTTATTCATTGCAAGCCAACTGTAATAGAACTTAATTGAAAGTATTGCTATTTGGTCTCTAACACTATTTTTTTTTTAATGAAATGTGCATATGCCTGCATTAGTATCATATATTCTAAATAAGGAGATCTAACTGAAAGTATAAGAAAAGGCTTCTTCCAGTAGACCTTTTTTTAGAGCAGTTTTAGGTTCACAGCAAAATTGAGGGGAAAGTTCAGAGATTTCCCAAATGTCCCCTACCCAACACAAGCATCACCTCCTCCATTATCAACATTCTCCACCAGAGTAGTGCAGTTATTGCAACTGAAAAACCCATACTGACACCCAAAGTCCATGGTTTACATCAGGGTACACACTTGGTGATATACATTCTATGGGTTTGAACAAATTTATGACAGGTATCCACCATTAAAGTATCATACAGACATTTTCACTGCCCTAAAAATCCTGTTTCACCTATTCATCCCTCCTTCCCCACTAACCCTTAGCAATTACTGATCTTTTTAGTGTCTCCACAGTTTTATCTTTTTCAGAATGTCATAATTTAATGTAAACACGTTTATGACATGTATCAAATACCAAAGTGAGCTTTGGCAAACCTTTTTTTTTTTTTAAGATTTTTTTAAAGATTTTATTTATTTGACAGAGAGAGAGACAGTGAGAGAAGGAACACAAGCAGGGGAAGTGGGAGAGGGAGAAGCAGGCTCCCTGCTGAGCAGGGAGCCCGATGCAGGGCTCGATCCCAGGATCCTGGGATCATGACCTGAGCCGAAGGCAGACGCTTAACAACTGAGCCACTCAGGCACCCCGAGCTTTTGCAAACTTCAGTGTTCTTGATCAAAAACTGTAATTGAATAATTAATTGAATAGGCACCTGGGTGGCTCATTCAGTTAAGCATCTGACTCTTGACTTCAGCTCAGGTTATGATTTCAAGGCTGTGAAATCAAGCCTGTGTGGGGCTCCACAGCCAACGGCAAGTCTGCTTGAGATTCTATCTTTCCCTCTCCCTCTCCACTGTCCCTTCCCCATTTCACACTCTCTCACTTGCTCTCTAAAATAAATAGATCTAAAAAAAAAAGTCAAAAAAGACTATAATCTGTAATTATTCTCTTTCTACTTAAGATTACTTAAAATCAATTATGCAGGGGCGCCTGGGTGGCTCAGTCGTTAAGCGACTGCCTTCGGCTCAGGTCATGATCCCAGGGTCCTGGGATCGAGTCCCTCATCAGGCTCCCTGCTCCTTGGGAAGCCTGCTTCTCCCTCTCCCACTCCCCCTGCTGTGTTCCTTCTCTCACTATGTCTCTCTCTGTCAAAAAAATAAATAAAATCTTTAAAAAAAAATCAATTATGCAAAGCTTTCCTTTTAAAACAGAAATTCTATAGAAAGCTTAATGACAATTATTTAATTATATAAAATGATCCCAGATCAATAAATGGGGGAAGTCTGCATTTATTTTCTTCGAGTCTTTTCACTTCAACTCTACAAATTTTCTTAAGTTTTTTTTTAATGTGCTATAACAAAGGCCTTACTATTTTCCTTTATATTTTATGATCTTTTCTCAATAAGTAAAAAGATTAAGTTACTCATTAGTATCTTTTGGGATATACTTTTACTAGCCATGTGAATGACCTTACGCAATTACTTAAAATCTTTGCACTTTACTTTCTTCATGTATTAAAATGGGATCTTAATATTAACTATTCCCTGGGATTATTGTGAATTGAATTTATTAATACACATAAGGTGTTTTGGGAGGCCTGGCTGGCTCAGTCGGTGGAGTATGCAACTCTTGATATCGGGGTCATGAGTTCAAGCCCCATACTGGGCATAGCTTACTTAATAAAAAAAAATATTTGGGGTGCCTGGGTGGCTCAGTTGTTAAGCGTCTGCCTTCGACTCAGGTCATGATCCAACGGTCCTCGGATCGAGCCCCGCATCGGGCTCCCTGGTCCACGAGAAGCCTGCTTCTCCCTCTCCCACTCCCCCTGCTTGTGTTCCCTCTCTCACTGTGTCTCTGTCAAATAAATAAAATCTTTAAAAAAATAAATAAATAATTTAAAAACATATAGGGATGCCTGGGTGGCTCAGTCCTGGTTGAGTGTCTGACTCTTGGTTTTGGCTCAGGTCACATTTCAGGTTGTGAGATGGAACCCCGCTTCAGGCCCATGCTCAGTGGAGAGTCTACTTGGGATTCTCTCTCTCCCTCTCTCTCTGCCCCTCCCCCTCCAATCTCTCTCTCTAAAATAAATCTTTTTAAAAAAAATGTATTTATTTATTTGACAGAGAGACAGAGAGAAAAGGAACACAAGCAGGGGGAGTGGGAGAGGGAGAAGCAGGCCTCCCACTGAGCAGGGATTCCCCGACACAGGGCTCAATCCCAGGACCCTGAGATCATGACCCAAGCCGAAGGCAGACACTTAACAACTGAGCCACCCAAGCACCCCTAAAATAAATAAATCTTTAAAACACACACACACACAAAGGTCTTTAGAAGAGTGTCCAGCTCATATTTAGTGCTGTATCAGTATTAGCCACCATCATTACTTTAATATATCATTTCTCTAATTAATAGTAACATACCCATTACTACCTTTTTTAGTATCAACTAAAAATAAGTCTTGACTTTTTTAATTTTTTTTTTAAAAGTATGCAACTTTTTTTTTCAAGATTTTATTTATTTGAGAGAGAGAGAGAGCGAGAGAAAGCACAAGCCAGGCAGAGAGGAAGAAGTAGACTTCCCAATGAGCAGGGAGCCTGATGCCAGGCTTGATCCCAGGACCCTGGGATCATGACCTGAGCTTGAGGCAGCCACTTAACTGAGCCACCCAGGCACCCCAACTTTTTTTAAGATTTATTTGAGAGAGAACAAGCATGCGAGCTAGGGGGAGGGGCAGAGGGAGAAAGTCTTCAAGCAGACTCCCCACTGATGTGGAGCCCAATGCAGGGCTCGATCCCACAACCCATGAGATCATGACCTGAGCTGAAACCAAGAGCTGGATGCTTAACCAACTGAGCCACCCAGGCGCCTCTAAAATCTTGACTTTTTAATATAAAATGGTCTTTTAGAGGAAGTTAAAATAAAAACCAAAACAAGGGACTACTCATGGGTAGTAATTACCTAAAATCACTTAGTTGAGAAAGACTCTGAAATCTCATCTATGTTCAGAAGTAAAGAGTTCCAAGACTGATTAGTTTTGTCTGTCACAAACAAGAAGGGGGGTTTAGTGGTGGCAATAATTACTTGTTATGCCACATCTACATGCTGCTTGCGTACACTTTAAAGAATACTACATAATATGTTATAATAAATAGTACCTAAGAGCAAAAAAGTCTGAATTTTAAAATTCAGAAAATGTGTTTCTAAAAGCACAATAACGGATGCCTGGGTGGCTCAATGGGCTAAGCGTCTGCCTTCAGCTCAGGTCATGATCCCAGGGTCCTGGGATGGAGCCCCACAACAAACACCCTGCTCAGTAGGGAGTTTGCTTCTCCCTCTCCCCATGCTCATGCTCGCACACACTCTTACTCTCTCTTGCTAGCTCAAAAAAATAAAATCTTTAAATAAATAATAAAATAAAGGCATAATAAAGTCAACTGATTAGCAATAACCATAATTTGCCTAAATATTTTAATACTTTAATTAATGTCCAAGTTATCTGCCTAAATCAGATAAAATATGAAAAGTCTTGAGGAAAAAAAATTATAATAATTATAAAACCTAATATTTACATAGTGTTTAACATATGCCAGGCACTGTTCTAAACTTTTTACATATACTAACAACTCTAATCCTCACAACAACCCTAGAAGTAGGTACTATTATTCTCATTTTTTAGATAAGGAAACTGAAGCACAAAATGTTTAAGTACTATGGCCAAATTCACACAGCCCATAAATCTGAAACAGTCTGGTTTCTACTGTGTATCCTGAGTGACAGAGATATAATACCATATATAGAATTTCACATGGCTTTAGATTCCATAACTTTCCACAATCACTCAAAGAGAAAAAAAACTGCCCTGCCCTAGGCATCCAGCTTCCATCATGAGACTATAGAACAAATAAAAAGGAGAAATCTGAATATGAACCTCTGACCAGCAAACAGTAACCACTGCCAATAGTTCAACTAAAAGTTTAAATTCGGTGTGTTAAAGACAGTTTAGGAATATCAATGTCAAATGCATAAAAGTATGTGTTTTACAAAGGCAGTCAAGACTTTTACACCAGTAAAAGTATTACCCTTAAGCAACTTTCTTCTTAAATCTTTTGGACACTGACTCTTTATAAAACTAATATTTTTCTCCCTGCTTTAGTTATACTAGGAAGCTCATATGGCCCTTCTCTAAGAACCTTATAGAATATACTTTTTGTATCTGAATCTAACTCCAGCTTTTCCTTTGGCCTAATTTATGCATCTAATCACTTTTAATCCTGTTATATAGATGTATCTCAAACATGGTGAACAAGACAGGATTTATAGGGACACCTGGGTGGCTCAGTCAGTTAAGTATCTGCCTTCCACTAAGGTCATGATCCCAAGGTCCTGGGATCAAGCCCCATGTGGGGCTCCCTGCTCAGCAGGGGAGTCGGCTGTTCCCTCGCCCTCTGCCCCTGCTCATGTGCTCTCTCTCTCACGCTCTCTCAAATAAATAAAATTATTTTTAAAAAAAAGATTGAGGATTTATAAATAAATCTGATATACACACACACACACAAACCTAAAGACCACAAAAAATGTGACACAAAAGAAAAAACATATTATCTGTTAATCAGGATCCTTCAATACATTCTAAACGGTACACTCACATAAGGGAAAAGACTATCTGGTTAAAAACTGGGGTTTGAGGGGCGCCTGGGTGGCCCAGATGGTTAAGCATCTGCCTTCAGCTCAGGTCATGATCCCAGGGTCCTGGGATCAAGCCCCACATCAGGCTCCTGGCTCAGCAAGGAGCCTGCTTCTCCCTCTCCCTCTGCCTCTCCCCCTCCTCATGCTCTCTTTCTCTCTCGCTCTGTATCTCAAATGAATAAATAAAATCTTTAAAAAAAAAAAAAAAACTGGGGTTTGAGTAGATAGATTTCTATGCCAAAATATTTTTAAATATTATTTGAAACCAGTTTAAAATAGGTAAATAGTAGGCCATTCCATTCTCACCAGCGTTAATGAAGCAACTCTTAAAATATGGTCCAGGCTCTCTCTCCATAAATAAATAAAATTAAAAAAAAATAAAAAAGAAGGGGGACCTGGGACCTGGGTCCTGGGTGGCTCAGTCTGTTTAGCCGAAGCAACTGTCTTCGGCTCAGGTCATGATCCCGAGGGTCCTGGGATGGACCCCTGCATCAGGCTCCCTGCTCAGTGGGGAGTCTGCTTCTCTCTTCCTAACCCTCCTGCCCCTCCCCCTGCTCATGCTCGCACTCACGCTCACGTGCTCTCTCTCTCAAGTAAATAAATACAATTTAAAAAAATATATATGATCCAGGATCCCTAGAGACTCAAACCCTTTCAGGTTTATGAAGTTAAAAACTACTTTCATAAGATTTTATTCCCCTTTTTCACTCTAATTCTCTCATGAGTACATGGTGTAGTTTTCAAGAAGCTACATGAAGTGATGTGATAACGTTATCACCCTGACAGCTAACAATGTGTGCCTGATATTCTTGTATTCAAAAAAAGTTTTAATTTCTGACATGGTAAATACTGATAGCTATAACTCACAAAAACTCTTCAGGTCCTCAATAACCTTTAAGAGTTCTAAAGGGGTCCTGAGAACAAAATGTTTGAGAACTTCTGGTTTAAACTATGAATGAATTTGCAGTTTTCAAATCAAGCTCATTCGCTAGTTTTTAAGAGCAGAAAAAGAACTGTAAAAGAGTAATTTTGGAAAAATGATCTAGCATATGCAAGAAATTATTCTTACAGAAAACATACTGAATTAAATAAAGCTTAAAAAGTAACATAATATACTGAATTAAATAAAAAGTTTAAAAATTAACAGTGTTAACAGAATTAAAAAAGAGGGGCGCCTGGGTGGCTCAGTTGTTAAGCATCTGCCTTTGGCTCAGGTCATGATCCCAGGTCCTGCGATCAAGCCCCGCATCAGGCTCCCTGCTCAGCCAGGAGCCTGCTTCTTCCTCTTCCTCTGCCTACTGTGCCCCTGCTTGTGAGCTCTCTCTCTCTATGTCAAATAAATAAATAAAATCTTTAAAAAAAAAAAGAATCTTAGTAATCAAAAACTCTGAAAATATGAGCAACTGAATTACAAAAGTTAGTGATAAGAAATGTATAATGCTTTGGGGCTCCTGGGTGGCTCAGTCGGTTGAGCCTCTGCCTTCAGCTCAGGTCACAATCCCAGGGTCCTGGGATAGAGCCCCGCATCGGGCTCCCTACTCGGCGGGAAGCCTGCTTCTCCCTCTCCCACTCTCCCTGCTTGTGTTCCTGCTCTTGCTATCTCTCTCTCTGTCAAATAAATAAATAAAATCTTTAAAAAAAAATGTAAAATGCTTTAATCCAAGCACTACTTTAAAAAAATTAAGGGGACCACTTCACACCAGTCAGAATGGCTAAAATTAACAAGTCAGCAAACAACAAATGTTGGCGAGGATGCGGAGAAAGGGGAACTCTCTTACACTGCTGGTGGGAATCAAATTGGTGCAGTCACTCTGGAAAACAGTATGGAGGTCTCTCAAAAAGGTAAAAATAGAGCTACCCTACGTCCTAGCAATTGCACTACTGGGTATTTATCCCAAAGATACAACTGTAGAGATCCGAAGGGGTACCTGAACCCCAATGCTTATAGCAGCAATGTCCACTATTGTGGCCAAACTATGGAAAGAGCCAAGATGTCCATCGACAGATGAATGGATAAATAAGCGTGGTATACACACACACACACACACACACACACAATAGAGTATTACTCAGCCATCAAAAAAAAAAAAAAAAAAAAGAGGCGCCTGGGCGACTCAGTGGGTTGAGCAACTGCCTTCAGTTCAGGTCACAATCTCAGGGTCCTGGGATCAAGCCCCGTGTCAGGATCCTTGCTCAGCGGGGAGCCTGCTTCTCCCTCTGCCTCTCCCCCTGCTTGTGTTCTCTCTCTCTCTGTCAAATAAATAAATTAAAAATCTTAAAAAAAAAATGAAATCTTGCCATTTCCTACAACGTGGATGGAACTAAAGGGTATTATGCTAAGCAAAATAAGTCAATCAGAGAAAGACAATTATCATATGATCTCATTCATACGTGGAATTTAAGAAACAAAACAGAGGAGCATAGGGGAAGGGAGGGAAAAATAAAACAAAATGAAATCAGAGAGGGAGACAAACCATAAGAGACAACTTAATTACAGGAAACAAACTGAGGGTTGCTGGAGGAGAGGTGGGTAGGGGATGGGGTCACTGGGTGATAGGCATTAGGAGGGCATATGATGTAATGAGTACTGGGTGTTATATACAACTGATATATCACTGACCTCTACCTCTGAAACTAATAATACACTATATGTTAACTGAATTTAAATTTTAAAAAATAAAGTAAAATAAATAAATAAATAATTAATTAAGGTGAAGTCTTGATACTCTGCAGCAGACTAATCCAAAACGACATCTCACAGTCCTTTTTTTTGCAGAGTCAACAATGAGACGGCAGACAGAAAGGATTTTTTTTTCTTCAGCAAAAACAAAACAGAACCCTAACTAAAGTAAGTTTCTAAGGTAACCAAATAGTTGCTCAAAGAAAAAGGCAGTTTTAAAAAATAATTTCCTTAGTGCACTTAATACTCTTATTTTTCAAAAAGAAAAATTATTAGAAAAAGAAATGTACCTGAAAATGGCAGGGTTACAGACATGCTTTGGATCCAATGCTTCTCCCTGTATAAATTCATAGCACAGTCCGTTATTGAAGGTACAGTAGAGTTGCGGTGCACAGCCATGAGCCTGCAACACTCGGAAACTCTTCACTTCCTCATCTCGATCAACTAACAACTCAGTCTTATTGCCATAAATTCGCACCAGGACTACATCCTCCATCGTATTACTCACATAACAGCCAATAAGTTTATTTGTGATTCCATCTGTGAAAAGCTGCCAAAAAAAAAAAAAAAGAAAAAATGAGGGAAAAAAGCGATTACACACATTTAACGAATGAAATAGCAGATAGCTTAAAATAATTAAATACTAATTACAAGAAAATATCTACTTTTTAACATTAAAAAAACTTTTAAATACAATTTTGCCTAACGTGTGTATAATTTTAATTCCACTTAAAACAAAAAGGAATGCTATAATTCCTATAACATTATGACTTTCTTGATCCAAAAGTGTTAATTATTCAATCTCCAGTAATTCCACACAGTGTTTTGATACCTATTATATCTCACAGTATGCTTGTCCTGCAATCATTGCAAATGTGTGTGCATACACACACAATCTCTCCTACGTCTAATAAACTGGAAAGTCTCTGAAGACAGAAACACTGCCCTCCTCCAGCATGACATATAACATATAAAAGGTCTTTAATAACGTTCCCAAGTGTAATATACAAATACAAGGCTACCATAAGTTACACATTATGGTAAATATCCAACTTATAAAAATTAATTTTAAATGTTAATTTTAAAGGTTTCTTAACACAACATGCATTAGAAATTGTTTAAAGCATTCAGGTTATAATTCAAACTTGAATGCTATGGCTAAAAAAAAAGCACAAACTTAATCAGAGGAAGTGAGAGCTTAAGTAGAGATTTCTACAATATTTTCTTTTTTTTTTAAGATTTTATTTTATTTATTTGTGAGAGTAAGAATGAGAGAGCGAGAGAGAGCACATGAGAGTGGTAAGGGTCAGAGGGAGAAGCAGACTCCCCACCGAGCATGGAGCCCGATGCAGGACTCGATCCCGGGACTCCAGGATCATGACCTGAGCTGAAGGCAGTTGTTCAACCAACTGAGCCACCCAGGCGCCCTTACAATATTTTCTAAAAGGGACTTGGGGACTTTTCAAGAGCTTAAGTCAAGAATTGCAAGTTCTTTTTTATATCTGAGCACAAATGGTACATTTAAAAAGCAAACAGATGATTAGCAGTATTAGTTCAAATCCACTCAAAATTTGCAACTTTTGGGGTGCCTGAGTGGCTCAGTCATTAAGCGTCTGCCTTCAGCTCAGGTCATGGTCCCAGGGTCCTGGATCAAGCCCCACATCGGGCTCTCTGCTCAGCGGGAAGCCTGCTTCTCCCTCCCCCACTCCTTCTCCTTGTGTTACCTCTCTCGCTGTGTCTCTGTTAAATAAATAAACAAAATCTTAAAAAAAAAAAGCACATGATAAAATTTAATACTCATGTATGATGAAAACATTTGCAAACTAAGAATAAAATGAAAACTTCCTTGGAGCCCCTAGCTGGCTCAGTCCATATAGTGTGCGACTCTTGATCTCAGGGTTGTGAGTTCGAGCCCTACATTGGGTGTAAAGAGCACTTGAAAATACATACATACATAAGTTTAAAAGAGGAACCTTCCTTAATCTGACAGAGTATCCAAAGAAAACCTATGGGGCACCTGGGTGGCTCAGTCGGTTAAGCGTCTGCCTTCGGCCCAGGTCATGATCCCAGGGTCCTGCGATCGAGCCCCACATCAGGCTCCCTACTTGATGGGAAGCCTGCTTCTCCCTCTCTGACTGCCTGCCGCTCCCCCTGCTTGTGCTCTCTCTGTCAAATAATTAAAAAAATAAAAAAAAACAAAGAAAACCTACACCTAACATCATACCTCATAATAAACTATTGAAAGTATTCTCCCTAAGACAGGGAACAAAATAAGGGTGCCCACTCTCACCTATTTCAACATTGTGCTGGACGTCCTGGCCAGTGCAGTAAGGCAAAAATAATAAAAATTAAAATTAAAAAAAATAATAATAATAAATAAAAGAATAGGAAAGGAAAAACAAAACTATCATTATTTGCAGACAGAGAAAAAGCAAAAAGCATACACATTAAACATAAGAATTAATGTTTGAAAAATTCAATACAGATCAATTGAATTTCTGTATACCAACAATCCTTTTTTATTAAGTTATACCTTTTATAATAATATCAAAAAAAATCAAATTCCTAGGGGAAAAAAAAATCAAATGAAACATGCAAGATCACAACACTGAAAATTTTAAAAAGTCTGAGAGAAGGGGTACCTGGCTGGCTCAGCCTGTAGGGCATACAACTCTTTTTTTCTTCTTTTTTTAAAGATTTTATTTATTTGTCAGAGAGAGAGAGAGCACAAGCAGGGGGGCAGCAGAGAGAGGGAGAAGCAGACTCCCCGCCAAGCAGGGAGCCCAATGCAGGACTTGATCCCAGGCCCCTGGGATCATAACCTGAGCCAAAGGCAGACACTTAACCAACTGAGCCACCCAGGCATCCCAGGGCATGCAACTCTTGATCTTGGGGCCATGAGTTCAAGCCCCCCACTGGGGAAAGAGTTTACCTTAAAAAAAAAGTTTGAGAGAAATAAAAGGACTAAATAAATGGGATATACATTGTTTATGGATTTTAAGACAGTATTATTAATGATTTTACTTCTCAAATATCTATAGATTCCACAAAGTATCAAACTCTCACCCAGTTTCTTCTGTAAAAATTGAAAAGCTAAGTCTGCAACTTATATGACATTTTAAAAAGTCAAGAAAAGTCAAGGCAATTTTCAAGAACAAAGTCAGAATCCTATACCAAGGACTACAGTAAGTATATCACATACCAACACCCATAGCAATTCATCAGGTTCTATGCCTGATGATGTGTGCTTTTTATTATCACTTATCCCAACAAGAAACAGATTTTTATTAAAAAGAGTTACTGTAATATTCAGATCAGGAAGAATGTACTTTCACAGAATCTTCTCATTACCTTCAATTCATAGTAATCTTAGAGAAAATTCCCCAAAGCTTTATGGTTTTCAAACTGAAAAGAGGGGCGCCTGGGTGACTCAGTCATTGTCTGCCTTCAGCTCAGGTCATGATCCCAAGGTCCTGGGATTGAGCCCCACATCAGGCTCCCTGGTCCATGGGAAGCCTGCTTCTTCCTCTCCCACTCCCCCTGCTTGCGTTCCCTCTCTCGCTATGTCTCTCTCTGTCAAATAAATAAAATCTTTAAAAAAAAGAAAAAGAAAGAAAGAAATATACAGGTCCTTCGGCACTTTCTCTAATTTCTACCTTAGTATTTTTTTAATTTTTTTTAAAGATTTTATTTATTTCTGAGAGAGAGAGCGTGCACGTACATGCACATGAGTGGGGGGAGGGACAGAGGGAGAAGCAGACGCCCCACCAAGCGGGGAGCCTGATTCGGGACTCAATCCCAGAACCCTGGGATCATGAACCTGAGTCAAAGGCAGACACTTAACCGACTGAGCCACCCAGGCAGGCGCCTTCTACCTTAGTATTTTGAGGAGATACAGATATAAATAAAGATATACAGATGGTCCCCAACTTACGATGATCTGACTTAAAATTTTCCAACTTTACAATGGTGTAAAAACGATACACATTCAGTAGAAACCACAACTTCTGAGTATGAATTTAGGGCTGGCAATATGCAGTATGATCCTCTCTCTTGATGATAGGCAGCAATAGCTGCAGCTCCCAAGCAACCACACCATCATGAGAGTAAACAACCGATACACTTAGAACCACTCTGTACCCATACAACCATTCTGTTTTTCACTTACAGTACAGTATTCAATAAATTATATAAAATATTCAAGACTTTGTTATAAAATATGCTTTCTGTTAGATGATTTTGCCCAACTATAACCAAGTATCAGTGGTCTTGGCATACTTAAGACAGGCTAGGCTAAGCTAATGATGTGCAGTAGGTTACATGTGTAAAATGCATTTTCGATTTAGGATATTTTGACTTACAATGGGTATTAGGATGTAACTACATCATAAGTCAAAAGATACACATATACATATGAAATTAAATTAAATTTCTTAGCCTAGGGGCGCCTGGGTGGCTCAGTTGGTTAAGCAACTGCCTTCGGCTCAGGTCATGATCCTGGAGTCCCAGGATCGAGTCCCGCATCAGGCTCCCTGCTCAGCAGGGAGTCTGCTTCTCCGTCGGACCCTCCCCCCCTCATACTCTCTATCTAATTCTCTCTCAAATAAATAAATAAAATCTTTTAAAAAAAATAAAAATTAAAAATTAAAAATTAAAAAAAAATTTCTTAGCCTATTACATGCATACAGATATCACCACCAAAGGAGCAAAAAAAAAAAAAATCTTAGGTATTACAATAGTTTGTAGACCATCAAAACTCAACCCTACAAAATCCTATTCTTTGGTACATAATTTCTGTTCGGTAGAAATCAATAAAATTTTTAATTAATTTAAGCTTTCTGTTTAGAGAGTAATTATTAAAAGGGTTGAGAAACAACAGCCTAGAACATAGACATATTCAATAAATGTTTGTTTATGCAGACTGATTGTAAAATACCCTGGAAATGACCAATTTGTAGAATGAGAACACTATGGCCTAGATAAGTTCCCTTCCTTATCCAAAGTTACACAATGGCAGAACAGGTTAAAAAGCTGGTATCATGACGCTTAATCTGTTTCAAGGATATCAAGACCCACCCTCAAGTTCACTAGCATGATCCTAGACTCACTGTAATATTGCTAAAGCATTATTTGGGGAAAAAAATAAAGAAGGGGTTAGAGATGATAAATCCCTGATGCTAGGTATTTGCCAAATTACCCGGAGTATTAAACAGCAGGCATGTTGCCATCTGTTACAGGAGGTAAAAGTAAATGAAACCTAGCAATGACAGATCTAAACCCAGGAGTTTAGTCACTGAATCCACAATAAAATGCAAAATGAGAAACCGGCTAAATGCACAATTCCCTGGCTATTGTTAGCATAGTACCTAGAACAGAAAGCTAAAGACACTTAGGGCAGACTGTGACGTTACACAGACCCAGATTCCAACTGGTCCAATGCAACATCAAGCTGCTAACCTCAAAACCAACACAAAAGAGAAAAATCACACTGAACAGTAGATTTACAGCTGCTTACCAAAATGACTCAGGTGGCAAGGAGAAAAAAAAAAATCAGGAAACTACTAAAACCAGGGGATATAGCGTAAAAGTTGTCTCATTTAGTGGCTCAAGCTAGCTCCCTAAAAAACCTGTATTAATATGGCCCATAAGAATGGTTAAGAAGCAGTCTATGGTTTGAAGACCATGACATGTTTGCATTAATGCAGGACCCACAGCTCACTACTGACAGTTCTTAATGGCAGTGACTAACCCAAACAAGAGTGCTATAGTCTGGTACAATGAATGAAAGTGGCTAGAAAGTTTGTTTATCCTGAGGAGGGGAACTGTCCTGTCCTTTGCATGCAAAGTGAAGTAGCTGATATGCTATCATGCAGGCCACACTAGACCTGCTTTATAGTGACCAAGATTTTCAACCATTTAATATGTCCCAGCCCCAGGTCATGGTGAATACTGTGTGATAAAGATTACTCCTACTGGGACGCCTGGGTGGCTCAGTCAGTTAAGTGTCTGCCTTTGGCTCAGGTCATGATACCAGGGTCCTGGGATCGAGTCCCGCATGGGGCTCCCTGCTCTGCAGGGAGCCTGCTTCTCCCTCTGCCTCTGCCTCTCTCTCTCTGTCTCTCATGAATAAATAAATAAAATCTTAAAAAAAAAAAGATTACTCCTACTACATGAGCCCCCCTGTAACTTTACTATTACCAACACAAGAAACTATTCAGAATATTGGATCAGATTTGCTGTCTCAAGCTCACCATCATGAGTCTCAGGAATAATACCAAGAAAATTAGAATGGTTCACTAGCAAGTGGAAAAGATAAGGAGATGGCAAATCTACTTCCCAGTTGAATGGAAGTTTTTAGTGGTTATTGAAAAAGCAGATAAATAAAACAGATACTGATGGGGCACGTGGGTGGCTCAATTGGTTAAGCAACTGCCTTCGGCTCAGGTCATGATCCTGGAGTCCCCGGATCGAGTCCCGCATCGGGCTCCCTGCTCAGCGGGGAGTCTGCTCCTCCCTCTGACCCTCCCCCCTCTCATGCTCTCTATCTCATTCTCTCTCTCAAATAAATAAAATCTTAAAAAAAATAAAAATAAAAAAAAACAGATCCTGATGAGGTTGAAGCAAAAGTTTTTAACATTATTATCAGAGATTTATCAGAGACTGACTGACAGGAGCTGCTACCAGTCTCCCAGCATTGAAGGGCCCCTAACAAATCCACTCTATTTACTCTAGTTTGGGAGACCTTAAAAAACCAGAACATGAAGAAAATACAAAGATGATATTAAGAATGTGCCACCGGGGCGCCTGGGTGGCTCAGTTGGTTAAGCAACTGCCTTCGGTTCAGGTCATGATCCTAGAGTCCCAGGATCAAGTCCTGCATCAGGCTCCCTGCTCAGCAGGGATTCTGCTTCTCCCTCTGACCCTCCCCCCTCTTGTGCTCTCTCTCATTCTCTCTCTCAAATAAATAAAATCTTTAAAAAAAAAATGTGCCACCAATGTGGGAATTAATCAAGATAAAAAATGATTGATGGTAGGATCTACCTCAGTAGCCAGGGATCCAAGACCAATGCAAATATGTGGGTAAAATGGCCTAGAGTTAGAGAGAAGAAACTTTTTTGAGATTCCTTGATATGGAAGCCCAACGCATTGAATCTAACACCTATGTGAGAGACTCTAAAAGGAGCAACAGTTAAAACTGGAGATATGGGGAGGCTACTATTGATGGGAAAGTTTGGATGCAAATTAGAGTCTTGGAACAGATATTATATGAGGTGGTTTTGTCTCCTCTGCCAGAATGCATTACTGAACAGATTATGTTTTATAGGAATGCTTCCCTTATTTACTATTGTAAAACAGAAGACACATAAATTTACCCTTCAGTCTGGACTTATGACCATATCAATTGGGAACTTACAGAATTGCCCAAACCTGCCACAGATGCTATTTACAGCAATACAGAATACCTGGTGGGCAAAAAGAGTTTATAGCTTTAATGACACAGAAGTTAAACTGGTATCAATAAACTTGAAGGTCATCTTAAGACCCCCAAAACACTAATCCAATACCTTCTTTCAGTATGTGGCACTGTCCTGCAACTACAAACCCTGAGATGATAAAAATATTAAACTTTATTTAGCCACTGTGAAATTTCTTTAGTCCTAAGGATGACTTAAGATACCAAGCAGGGAACTTGTTTTGACATGTATTTATGGTCTAGGATGATAATTACTGAATTTAAATGAATAAACTCTCTCTGGCCAATAAAATAGTAAAGACAAGCTTCAATTAAGATGATTACTAAACAAAGTAAAAAGTCTAGAAAGGTGGAAATTAATACTTATCAGTTAACTGTTTTGTAGAAGAAACCACTGGATTCCATCATCTTCCAAAATAACAAAATTAAAAGGAATATAATAAACAATACCATTTTCATGTATCCCACTGGCAATGTTTAAATTTGGTATCAGGGATTGGACAAGGTATAAGGAAAACGTACTCTCCAACACTGTGTTGAGGAGTATATATTAACACAACTTTCATGACAGTTTAGCAATATTAAAGTGAGAAACAGCCTGATAGTTTTATGTGTAAACTTGGATTGGCTATAATACCCAGTTACTCAAACACTAATTTAGATGCAGCTGTGAAGTATTTTGTAGAAGCACTTAACATCTACAATCAGTTACATGGGTGGGCCTCATCCAATCTTTAAGGAATGTAAAAATAAAACAAGTTTTAAGTGTCCCTGAAGAAATTCTGCCTTAAGACTACAGCATTGGGCATCTGGGTGATTCAGTCGATTAAGCATCTGACTCTTGGTTTTAGCTCAGGTCACAGTCTCATGGGTGGTGGGGTTGAGCCTTGCACTAGGACTCCACGCTCAGCAGAGAGTCTGCTTGAAGATTCTCTCCCTCTACCCCTCCCCTAACTTGTACACACACATGGGCTCTCTCGCTCTCAAATAAATAAATCTTCAAACAACAACAACAAAAAAAGACTACAGCATTGGGGCGCCTGAGTGGCTCAGTTGGTTAAGCGGCTGCCTTCGGCTCAGGTCATGATCCCAGGGTCCTGGGATCGAGTCCCATGAGCAGGGAGCCTGCTTCTCCTTCTCCCTCTGTCTCCCGGCTTGTGCTCTCACTCTCTCTCTGTCAAATAAATAAATAAAATATTAAAAAAAAAAAAAAGACTACAGCATCAACTCCTGCCTAAGTTTCTAGCCTATTATCCTGCCCTACAATTCAGACTTAGCCTCGACAACTGGTATGAGCCAATTCTTTGAAATAAAGCCCAGACAGCATATATATATGAAGTTCTGTTTCTCTGAATGACCCTAACTGGCACAGTTTTTAACCTTATAATTCCACTAATAAAGTTTAGGGGTGCCTGGAAGTTTCAGTCAGAGGAGCATGTGACTCTTGATCTCAGGACTGAGTTCAAGCCCCACATCGGGTGTAGCAATTACTTAAATAAATTTAAAAAAAAATTTACTCTGAGGACATATTTAGAAAAGTTATCCAAAATATACATATAAAAGCAGTTCACGCAATACTGTTTTTAATATGCAAAAAATAAAAATAAAATAAATAAAAATAAAAACAATGTTGTTTAAAAAATATGGGCAGGGGCACCTGGCTCAGGCAGTTGAGCCTCCAACTCTTGGTTTCCACTCAGGTCATGATCTCAGGGTCGTGAGGTCGAGCCCCACATCAGGCTCCATGCCCAGCAGGGAGTCTGCTTGAGCTTCTCCCTCTCCCTCTGCCCCTCCCCCCACTTGTGCAAGCATGCATATGCTTCACACTCATGCTCGCTCTCTCTCTCAAATAAATAAATGCTTAAAAAAATATGTGGGTAGGGGCGCCTGGGTGGCTCAGTCGGTTAAGCGTCTGCCTTCAGCTCAGGTCATGCTCTCAGGGTCCTGGGATGGAGCCCCACGTGGGGCTTCCTGCTAAGTGGGGAGTCTGCTTCTCCCTCTCCCTCTGCCCCTCCTCCCCACTCATGCTCTCTCTCTCTCTCTCCAAATAAATAAAATTCTAAAAAAAAAAAATATGGGGCAAAAATATGGGGCAGACTACCTATACTTATGACATAGAAGGATGTCTAAGATATATTATTTTAAAATGCAACATACAGAATGCATTGTTGTGTATACAAAAGGAATATATTTATATTTACTGATATTTATTTTTTTAAGATTTTATTTATTTATTTGACAGAGAGAGAGAGAGAGAGCACAGCAGGGGGAGTGGCAGGTAGAGGCAGAGAGAAGGAGGCTCCCCACAGAGCAGGAGGAACCCAATGTGGGACTTGATCCCAGGACCCCAGGATCATAACCTGAGCCGAAGGCAGTCGCTTAACCAACTGAGCCACCCAGGCACCCTATTTACTGATATTTATTAACAAAGGTAGGTATGTGCCCTAACAAATCCACAATCTGCTGATTTTTAGAAGTTCAAAAACTGCTCACCTAATTACTGTGGGGAGAATGAATGACTTGGAAGTTGAGGGAGTTAAACTTTTTATTTTTCATCTTATAGCCTTGTATCTGTTTTAAGTATTTTATTAAGAACATATGTTATTTATGTTTTTTAAACAAAGTCAACAGGCTTAGATAGGATATGAACCTTTCTAATTTTCTACTTTATACTCTTCAGAATTTTTAAACTTCATTTTAATAATTAACTCACATGATGTTTAACATGACCAAATACTATATTTATAGCTATCAAACATTGAAGTCAATAACATACCAACATCATGCGAAAGTGAAAGAAAGGCAGCATGAAAAAAAGGAATACAAAATTGTACATATGGTATGATATGTATGAAAAGTAGAAGATAACAAAAAAACAGTTGATTTTTCAAATAAAATATGGATAGTAAATGGTTTTTCTTCCTAGTCAAAGTTTCAATATTGTAATATATCTTTTTAGTAAAACTAAATTATTTCATGTTCATGTCCCTCATAAAAGGAAATTCATACACTTAATATATTATTTTCTCATAATACTGACTTGCAAAGAAATGACTATTTCAAAATACTGTTTAAAAAAAAAAAAAAAAAACTGCTATTGTGACTACCACTAGAGGGAAGGAGAGATTAGGACCAGGAAGGAAAAACGGTGATATTCTGGGTTGCTGATAATATTTTATTTCCCAGGGTTTGGGTTACACAGTATTTGTTCTACAAAAAAACGTATGTTTCATGCATTTTCCTGTATCTTTGTTGTATCTCACGATTTTTAAAAGGGTGATAAAAATGTATTTATGGCCAATCTGTTCTATCAAAGAGCAACTCCTGAGAAGACAAAATCATGAGAAATAACCTGATTCCTTAAATTTAGGTCTACCATTACTTCCCCATCTTTGTCACCCACAGAAGAAAAAAACTCTTAAACTTCTCTTTTCCCTCACCTGCAAGCCATTAACTCCTGCATATTTATTTTCTGAAATGTCAAATCTGTGCTTTATTTTCATCTCCCAGGCCACTGTCCTAATTTGGGTGACAGCACCTCTTGTGTAAACTAATGTTAACAGGCTCTCCTAGGTTAAGTCTTTCTCAAACATTTTTTATGTGATACTCAGACAAAAATATACATTTATCTAATTTAGTACATACTTTCATATGAAACTAAAACAAGCTTCACCAAGCAGTCCTTACCTTATTATTTGCAAGACTCTATGATCTATCCTATCACTTTTAACTCACCTTTTTAAACTGTAGTGGTGAGCGCCTGGGTGGCTCAGTTGGTTAATCAACTGCCTTCGGCTCAGGTCATGATCCTGGAGTCCCAGGATCGAGTCCCGCATCGGGCTCCCTGCTCAGCAGGGAGTCTGCTTCTCCCTCTGACCCTCCCCCCTCTCATGTGGTGTGTGTATATATATATATATATATATATATACACACACACATATATATATATATATATACACACACATATATATATATACAGTTAATAAATAAATAAACTGTAGTGGTTTCAACCCAGTATACTGATTTGACATCCAATTAGTGTGGGGTAACCACCAGTTTCAAAACCAATGTCCTAAGCGATCAATTATTCCCCAATTCAAAACATCTCATTCAACTATTGCTGCCTTCAATACAGCCTGCCACTGCTCTAAATAATACACAATATAACTCACCTGCCTAAAAATATTAACTGGCTTCCCAATATATCCTAGATAATAAAGTACCACCTCCTGCACAAAAACTTCACATCTAACAACTCCCTTTCTCAAAACTTAGTCCCACTTCTTTTCTTGTTCACACTCCATTCTGCCCAAAATACTCATGGTCTAGCTGTGTTTCTTTTCCCTCAGAGTATAGCTTTGTGAAAGTAGCCTTCATGCCCAGAAATGCTTCCCCATTCCATGTGACCATATCTTTCCTTCAAAGCTCAGTTCAGGTATCTCCTCCTCAATGAAGCCTCCCCTCCTATATTTTCCCATGCCTACCTTCTGTCATAGTTAATTGTACAAAAGAATGCTGCTTAAAATTAGCATCATGCCTGCTATAAAAAATATATACCAGGGGGCACCGGGGTGGCTCAGTCAGTTAAGTATCAGGCCCTTGATTTTGGCGCAGGTCATGGTCTCAGAGCGTGACGTTGAGCCCGGCACTGGGCTCTTTGCTCATTGAGAGTTGGCTTCTCTCTCTCTCTCTCCCTCTCCTCTGCCCCCTCCTCACCTGCCCACACTCTTGCTCTCCCTCTCTAAAATAAATAAATCTTTTAAAATATATATATATACACATACACACACACACATACATATGTCAGAATTACTGAATTTTAGGAGATTACAATTGTTTCAGATCAATTATTCCACTTACAAATGGGGGGGTTGCTGAGGGAAATGGAAGGGGAAGAGTTGGAGGCATGTAGTATTAAAAATACTATGCATAACTTTATGTATTTCATTTCTCAGGATATTCTACTATTAGTAGTAAAGTAGTAAAAATTGGTGTAGTAAAATTACCATTAGTAGTAAAGCAATATTAGAGTAATATTATAGTAAAATTCTATTATTTTCTGCTAGTCTACTATTTTCCAAAGTAGATAATAATCCCATTTCACAGAGATTTAAAACTTGCCAAAGGTTACAAATAGGTGGTATCAGGATTCAAAAACCATCCTCTTTCCACCACATTATGCTGAGGCCCCAAAGAGAGATCAAGTTGTTTGTTTAGTCCAAGTCACACAGCCATTAATACCTGAAAATGAACTAGCATGTGAGGCTTCTTTTTAGTCACATTTTTTTTCAACATTTTATTTATCTGACAGAGAGAGAGATAGCAAGAGCAGGAACACAAGCAGGGGGAGTAGGAGAGGGAGAAGCAGGCTTCCCGCGGAGCAGGGAGCCCAATGTGGGGCTCGATCCGAGGACCCTGAGATCATGACCTGAGCTGAAGGCAGATGCTTAACAACTGAGCCACCCAGGCGCCCCTTTTAGTCACATCTTAATAAAAGACATGGGAGCTTATTACATCCTTGGGGAGCCTCGCTGTTGGTAGTGTCAACTCCTGCTGTCAAGGTCATGAGTTCAAGCCCCCCGTTGGGTATAGAGACTATTTAAAAATATACATTTATATATATGTATATATATATACATCTTTGATAGGAGCCTATCAAACATCATACATCTCTCTTAGCTATATTCAACAAAGTCTTAGGGCCTACCACCCACCAAATACTTTATTATTATAAAACACTGAAAATGGAAAACTGGACCTAAATGCTGATATTAAAAGTTATGTTGAATAAAAAACTATGACCTCTTAGATTTATCTACTGGATTCAAGATTCTTATAAATATCATGTCCTTCTGGCACACTTAATACGTTACTTAAATCTACCTAAGACTTTTCAGAGATTTCTATCACTTAAAGAACAAACTCTGTTTTTTTTTTTAAGATTTATTTATTGATTTGAGAGACTGTGTGGCACAAGCGGGGGGGGGGGGTGCCTGCAGAGGGAGAGGGAGAGAGAGTATCTCAAGCAGACTCCACACGAAGTGTAGCCTGGAGCCAGAAATCATGACCCAAGCTGAAATCAAGAGTCAGACGCTCAACCTACTGAGCCACCCAGGCACCCCCAAACTCATCTTTTTAAAAACAGGAAAAAAAAAAAAAAACCCACCTGGGGGCACCTGGGTGGCTCAGTCATTAAGCGTCTGCCTTCGGCTCAGGTCATGATCCCAGAGTCCTGGGATCGAGCCCCACATTGGGCTCCCTGCTC
The DNA here is from genome assembly GCF_037043125.1 of Eumetopias jubatus. Taxonomy (NCBI): domain Eukaryota; kingdom Metazoa; phylum Chordata; class Mammalia; order Carnivora; family Otariidae; genus Eumetopias; species Eumetopias jubatus. The sequence continues at coordinate 58,831,479 of NW_028274814.1, read as the reverse complement.
TGCGGGAAGCCTGCTTCTCCCTCTCCCATGCCCCCTGTGTTCCCTCTCTCGCTGTGTCTCTGTCAAATAAATAAATAAATAAATCTTTAAAAAAAAAAAAAAAAAAAAAGGGCGCCTGGGTGGCTCAGTTGGTTAAGCTACTGCCTTCGGCTCAGGTCATGATCCTGGAGTCCCAGGATCGAGTCCCGCATCAGGCTCCCTGCTCAGCGGGGAGCTGAGAGGTCAGAGAAGCAGACCTTCTCCCTCTGACCCTCCCCCCTCTCATGTGCTCTCTCTAAGTAAATAAATAAAATCTAAAAAAAAAAATAAAAAATAAAAATAAAAAAACCCACCTGAAACTAAGGTAACATTGTGTGTCAACTATACTTTTTAAAAAAGGGGGGGGATTATTAAGTTAGAACACTAAAGGAGACATAGTTTAAAAGAACTATATATATTTTGGTTTTGATTCTTCATTTAAAATATTATTAAAGGGGGGACGCCTGGGTGGCTCAGTAGGTTAAGCATCTGCCTTCGCCTCAGGTCATGATCCCGGGGTCCTGTGATCGAGTTCCACATCGGGCTCCCTGCTCGGCGGGTAGCCTGCTTCTCCTTCTACTGCCCTCTACTGCTCCCTCTGCTTGTGCGCTCTCTGACAAATAAACTCTTAAAAAATAAAAATAAAAATAATAAAATAGGGGTGCCTGGGTGGCTCAGTCATTAAGCAACTGCCTTCGACTCAGGTCATGATCCCAGGGTCCTGGGATCGAGCCCCACATCGGGCTCCCTACTCTGCGGGGAGCCTGCTTCTCCCTCTCCCACTCCCCCTGCCTGTGTTCCCTCTCTCGCTGTGTCTCTCTCTGTCAAATAAATAAAATCTTTAAAAAATTTAAAAATATTATTAAAGGGGCGCCTGGGTGGCTCAGTTGGTTGAACCTCTCCCTTCAGCTCTAGCCACGATCTCCGGGTCCTGGGATCAAGCCCCGCATCGGGCTCCGGGCTCCTCGGGGAGCCTGCTTCTCCCTCTCCCCGCTTGTGTGTGTGCGCACTCGCTCTCTGTCAAATAAATAAATGAAATCTTTTTTTAAAAAATAAATATTATACGAAATATCAAATGTCAATATTAAAATAAGAGGGATTATAGGTTTTCTAATAGGGTATTTTAGCGACTATCTCCAACATAGCTAAGTAAAGAAAAGGGGATAGGAAATCTGCTATGCAGCTACACAACCAAACACAAATACTGGTTTCCAAAATAGTATATGTATGCTTAAAAAATAATTAAAACTATGCATGCAAAAACATGAAAAACTTGTAGTACAGCAGAAAAAAAACCAGTATGCTTTTTAAATGTTCTTCTGTAGTCTTTGCACATGAATATGAATTTTCATTCCAAAAACACTATGTTGTGATTGTTTTATCTTCCCTATTAGACTGGGAATTTCAATAAAATATTATGAAATAAAAAGCACTGTGACTGGTACAGTTGCTTCTGATTTACTCTGCCTACTCTAAGTAGGGTACACTCCAAAAAGCTTACCACCCCTTTTATATTTTATTTTTTCAATCTTGTGTGAATAGGAAAACCAAAAAATTAACTTGTCGAAACCCCACGTAAAAAGAGATATAGCAGTTCATGTGTCTATAAGTTTTGGGCCCTGTATCATTTTGACTGCATCAAAGTCTTTTTTGCTTGCTTCTGGATTTACCAGTATGTTCCGAATAGTTCAGCTCAGACGTAGTAGCCAGGTAAAATAAGTATTACTAGACTAAGCTTCTAAGGTATATTAGAAGCATATTTTAATTACATAAAAATTTTAGAAAAAAATTTTCTTTGAAAAAAATGGGCTATATACCAGTATTAATCTGTTGAATATATGATACATACTTCCCCTTCTGAAGTGTTAAGTATGACTGTTTTCTTTATACTTCAAAGGAAATAAAAGCAAATCTCAAAAGAAATATTCCCATTGAGATTTACTAAAGAAATCGTGAAGCATCATAAAAAAGAGTTTGGGGGTGCCTGGGTGGCTCAGATGGTTAAGCGTCTGCCCTCGGCTCAGGTCATGATCCCAGGGTCCTGGGATCGAGTCCCGCATCAGGCTCCCTGCTCAGTGGGGAGCCTGCTTCTCCGTCTGCCTCTCTCTCTCTCTCTGTCTCTTATGAATAATTAAAATCTTTAAAAAAAAAAAAAAAGAAGAGTTTGGAATGACAGAATATGGGAGTCAGATTTTCTCAAGGTGAGAAACCACCAATGAATGACCACCAATTCAGAATAACAGCTGTCTCAGCTTCTGGATCAAAAGCATTGTTTGCACAGGGAAGGATTGTATTTCTAACTCATAATCATCCTTACAGCAAAATAAGTGGTAGTATTTACCTTCACTGACAAATAAGTAGTTAGTTTGGATTAGGAGGCCAAAGGCCTTAAAGTCAAAAGTTGATGCATAGGAGGGGAAGAATGAAGGGGGGGCAAATCGGAGGGGGAGACGAACCATGAGAGATTATGGACTCTGAGAAACAAACCGAGGGTTCTGAGGGTGGTGGGGGGATGGGTTAGCCTGGTGATGGGTATTAAAGAGGGAACTATTGAATGGAGCACTGGGTGTTATACGCAAACAATGAATCAAGGACCACTACATCAAAAACTAATGATGTAATGTATGGTGATTAACATAACATAATAAAAAAAAAGTTGCTGCATAGATAAAAGGTAGATTCAATCCCAAGTACTTTCTGACAATCAAAAAGTTTGATGTAACCACATTTGTCCCTTTTTCACCTATACCCTGGCTTTATTTCACTGAGTTTCACCTTAAAAAAGAAAAAAAGTATCTACCTAATACACTTACTTGTAGAATGAAATGATAAAATCTATACATGACCTAACTCACAACCTGGCATATTGGTACTTGAGCGTAGCTATTATTACTGTTCTACAGACAAATACATCATCAGTGGAAACACCAGTTTTCAAAGCTTCAAATTTTAAAGTCTCTACTTAAAAAGTAGCATAGTCTGCCAGTACCAAAGTTTCCCAAGAAGCAGCACTGCCTTTAATTAATACCTATTTAGTTTATAATTGACTGCCAGAATATAAATCATTTTAATAAATATAAAACTCTTCTGTAGTAAGAGGTAATGAATAATAAACTAAAGAAGTTCAGAGTTTCAATTTGGAAGTTTCGATTCTGGAAGTTTCAATTAATTTAACTTTCTTAGCATACTAATTTTTTTAAATTACACATGAAAATCATTCTGAATTGACTATGTCCTGTTTAGTTAGCTAACACTCCCTTAAAATTTCAAAATTTTTGTCTAACAATTTTCTATCCCAAAACATATGGGTCCTTTCAATATGCTCAAAACTCTTCTAGGCAACAAGAACTGAAACTAACACTTCTGAAAGCCCAAGTGTCAGGAACTGTTCTGAGCCCTAGAGCACCATTCATGTTTTATTCATCTTTGTATAGGTGACTACTTTAGAATCTGAGATACTGTTAAGTCAATAACACTGAATAGTCAACACAGTAAAGCAGATAATTGAGCTACTTCTTACATTATTGCTCGGATTTGAAACAAACACCAAATATCTCAGCCTTCAAAATTATTAACTATTTTGTGTATGCAAGGAAAATGGAGGTTCACTGCCGTATATCCTGAACCTCTAAAAGTTAAAATACTCAAATGTCATACATACTAAATCATAACTTAGAAATAAGTTTTTAGAAAACACCTAGATCCCTAAGGATTTTTTTCTCCCAATTTTTGTTCTATGAATACAATGGCACACTGATCGATCTAAGATCAAATATGGTTAATTTTACTAACACGACTAAAAAAATTCAGAAATATCGATTCAAATAAAATATGTGTAGTGCTACCTAAGAAATCAATCGAGTAATGCATGACCATGGTTATTACTTTGAAATCGAGTACTCGCCAATCCGAGGATTTGAGAAGATAAAACGCAGGGTGAGACATCAATGGGAGTAAACCGCCGGGGAGGGGGAGGGGCGGGAAGGGAAAGGAAAAGATCAGAAGGATTAATTACTGCATTATCTGTGGAAGGAAAGAAGGTACCTAGGGACGACTGAAGAGGACCCCTGGCAAGGGGAATGGAAAAGGCTCCTTTTGCAGTTAGTAGGGACAGGGGAGTGGGAGGAGGGGCAACTATCAACAGGAATTTTCCCGGTGTGAATGGGTGCGTCACTTACGTAGCTGCTTCCAGAAAGAAAATTTGCCCTAAGGACAACCTCAATAAGCATTTGTGAAGGAAGGGGGAGTGACCTTCGTAGGTTTGATGGAGGAAACACACGGTCACTTCCCAAAGGACTGAGGAAGAAGACGTTCCCGTTGGTTCTCCCCGATCATCAAGGAACTGAAGAGATTGTGAGAACCCCCCCCAACTCAGGGCCCAGTCTGAGCTGTGAGAGACCCCGTGCTGAGATGTGGGCGTTACCTGCAGGGTCACCTCCTGAGGGTCCCAGTGCGGCCGCAGGTGTTGCAGGAGGCTGAGGGCCCCCTCCCGGCAGCGCTGCTCCTCCTGATCCTGAACCGTGACGTCCAACTTGGGCACCTCCGGGGAGCCGTGCGGAACGTGGATGTAATTGGCCATGGCCCAGGCGACGGCAGAGACTACCACCACGACGACGGCGACGGCGACCACGAGAACGGCGGGCGCCGACAGGCTGGTGGATCCTTCCGTCCCGGGGCGCCCTCGCAGGAGGGCTAGGGGCACTCAAACTGACGGGCGAGCGGTAGGAGAATGGCTGGACGCGGCACTTTAGCCGACCCGGGTCTGGACAGCAGCTGAACTGAGCAGAGGATGTTCACGGGAAATATTCCGCTCCTCTGCGCTCCACCGCCAGCGACCGCGGAGCATGCCGGGACTGGCCTGACGCTGGCGTCATGCGCAGGGCGGGGCCTCGGTCTGCGTCAGAGGCTGAAGACGACATTCTAACCTCAAGCACAATGGGCCCGCTACTGTGAGCTCGATTTTTTAGTCATAAAACACTCAGCCAGGTTTCCTACTAGTCCGAAAACGCAGGCTCCTCCTCGGGCATGAGCCTGATTTCTGACAAGACCCGAAAGGCTGTGAAGCTTTAGCTCAGCTGATCAGGAGCGTTTGGGGGGCTGGGTTTGAGTTCCGGCTGAGTTTTTCAGGGAAGCGAGGGGCATGCCCTGAAATAACCCCCGGAAAAGTCTCTGAATTTGGCCTGAGTATGGGCAAGGGGGATTAACTGGATCGCCCTGGTCGCAGAGCTGCTCTCTACTGTTGACCGCACAGTTGGTTGGGCAACTAAATTCCCATCAATTGTATACTGAGATCATGGTATTTGGGGCAAATTTGAGATATTTGTGTAAAACAACGACAGGACTTCAAGATTTATTTTTAAGGCCAAATGTTTGACCATACTGAGAATTTTTTTTTTTTTTTTTAGATTATTTATTTCGGGCGCCTGGGTGGCTCAGTTGGTTAAGCGACTGCCTTCGGCTCAGGTCATAATCCTGGAGTCCCTGGATCGAGTCCCGCATCGGGCTCTCTGCTCAGCAGGGAGTCTGCTTCGCCCTCTGACCCTCCCCCTCTCATGTATTCTCTCTCTCTCAAATAAATAAAATCTTTTTTTAAAAAAATATTATTTATTTCACCAAGAGAGAGAACATAAGCAGGGGGAGCGGGAGAAGCAGGCTTCCCACTGAGCAGGGAGCCTGATGCGGGGCTCGATCCTGGGACCACTACCCAAGCCGAAGGCAGACGCCTAACGACTGAGCCACCCAGGCACCCCATACTGAAAATTATTGAGAGCCAGGAAAAACAGGTTGTAGTCTAGGATGAAGATGAAGGGAAGGGAAGGAAAGAAAAATAGTTTTGAGACTCAGCACTACAGTGGCTCCATGCCTATTTCAGGGTATTCTTGCATGGACCTTAAAATAACTACCTTAAAAACTTTTAGCTTCCAAGTTTTATAGCAGCTGTTTCCCCTGTTAAGGTAATATCGGAAAGTGGATAATCCAGAAGTAATTTACTGGGACCTCCTAATTTTCTTTATGATTTAGGAAAATGATGTAAGATGTGACTTATTACTCTGTCTTCCCTGAAATACTTAGGACATGGTGAATATGTTTAGTAGTGGTAAATTAAATCACTAACTGGATTCAACTTAATTAACATTCAAGTGCTTAATTGCCTCCTTAACAGAAGTTTACATTCTGATTTTTCAGAATGAACCTACTTAGTTTTGTAAATCACAAAATAAATAGCTCACTATCAATAAGGGTAAACTCATAAACTAAAAAGAATAAGAGGGGTGACTGGATGGCTCAGTTGGTTAGGTGTCCAACTCTTGATGTTGGCTAAGGTTATGAACTCAGGGTGGTGAGATCAAGCCCCCAAGGGGGAGTCTGCTTGAAATTCTCTCCCTCTCCCCCTCCTTCCCACCACATGTGTGTGCTTTCTCTCTCTCTCTCTAAAATAAATAAATTTTGGGGCACCTGGGTGGCTCAGTTGGTCAAGTGTCTGTCTTCAGCTCAGGTTATGATCTCAGGGTCCTAGGATCCAGCCCCGAGTTGGAGTCCCCACTCAGGAAGGAGTCAGCTTTTCCCTCTCCCTCGGCCCCTCTCTCTGCTCATGCTTTCTCTCACTCTGTCTCTCAAATAAATACAACCTTTAAAAACATAAAAAAATAAATAAAATTTTTTTAAAAAGCAGAGAAACAAAATATAGTGTTAAAATACAGCAAGGGACTTGAATCAACATTTTCTAGACTTTGGCTTTTTTTTTTTAAATCACGTACTATAAAAAACATTACACAATCCTTCCAATTTGGAGAGAAATAATATACTAATACTTTCACATTTCAGATAGTATCTCTTGTATTTTTGTACAATTTATATGTATCTTATACTAAAAGAGTTGACATTTCAGGAATTTTAGAAATATATTTTGAATTATAAAATAATAGCAAATTATTAAAAAATTATTTTGAGGGGCACCTGGCTGACTGAGTCAATAGAGCATGCGACTCTTGATCTCGGGGTTGTGAGTTTGATCCCCTTGTAGGGTGTAGTGATTACTTAACAATTAAATCTTAAATTATTTTGAGAACTGCACAAGTTTGTAATTTTAAGGAAGCATCCATTAACAGGAAAAAAAAAACAACTATTAGGTACCTAAGAATAAAACAAAAGATGTGCAAGGCCTTAATGGATAAAATTATATTAATGGACAAATCTTTTCATAAACTTCATACAAAGGTCTCAGTTTTCACTGAACTAATCAATAACTATAATGTATTAATAATTAAAATCTCAACAGGGTTTTTCACAGAATGTGTTAAAATGACATTAAAACTCATACCAAAACTTAAGGTCCAAGAAAAGCTGCTATAATTTGTGGTGGAAGGAGGGTTGCAGAATAAGTTGGGAGAACCCCTTCTGCTAGGATTTATTATGTAACAGTTTAGGAATGGGCAAATAGACCAGTAGTACCCAATAAAATTTCCAGAAAAAGACCTACACATATATGAGGTGGCATTAAAAGTTAGGAAAAGATGGGCTAGTCAATAACTATTACTGGAATAATTGCCATTCAATTGCCATTCAGATGAGGGAAAACTTATCCTTCCAGATTATGTATAAAAATTAATTCTGGGGGCGCCTGGTGGCTCAGTCGTTAAGCATCTGCCTTCAGCTCAGGTCATGATCCCAGGGTCCTGGGATCAAGCCCCACATCAGGCTCCCTGCTCTGCGGGAAGCCTTCTTCTCCCTCTCCCACTCCCCCTGCTTGTGTTCTCTCTCTCTCTGTCTCTCTCTGTAAATAAATAAATTAAATCTTTTTAAAAAATTAATTCTGGAAGATTAAAAACCTTAATGTTATAAACAAAACTTTATATAAGAGTGGTGCCTGGGTGGCTCAGCCGGTTGAATGTCCCACCCCTGATTTAGGTTCAGGTCATGATTTTGGGGGTGTGGGATTGAGCCCTATGTCAGGCTCCACACTCAGTGGGGGGTCTGCTCCTCTCCTTCTCCCTCTTCCTCTGCCGCAGCTCATGCAAACATAAGAGCACCCATTCTCTCTCTCTAAAATAAATACATAAATCTTTATATATATAAGAAATGTCCATTCTTATCAACTTGATCTATATATTCGATGCAGTTCCAATGCAAATCCCAACAAGTTATTTTTGTGCATATTGACAAACTGATTGTAAAGTTTATATGGAAAGGAAAAGGACCCAGATTAGTCAATGAAATACTGAAGAAGAACAAAGTCATAAGACAGACGCTACCCAACTTCAAGACTTACTATAAAGCTACAGTGATCAAGACAGTGAAGTATTAGCAAAGAATAGACAAATTAATGGAACATGATAGTGCAGAAATATATTCACATAAATATAGTTAACTGATCTTTGAAAAAGGAGCATAAGGCAATTCTTGGAGAAAGGATAATTTTTTCAATAAATGGTGCTGAAAGGATTTGATGTCCATACACAAGAAAAGAGGAATCTAGACATAGACTTGATATCTTTCTGAGAGTTAACTCAAAATGGATTATAGACCTAAATGTAAAACAAAACTATAAAATTCTTAAGACAAAACATAGGAGAAAATCTAAGTGACCTTGGGTTTAGATACAACATCAAAAGCATAATCCATGAAAGAAAAATTAGTGAGTTGGACTTCATTAAAATTAAGAACTTTTGCTCTGTGAAAAACAGTTAAGAAAATGAAAAGTCAAACCACATGACTGGGAGAAAATATTTGCAAAACACTTATCTGATAAGAGACTTGTGTCCAAAGTATATAAAGAACTCTTAACAATAGGGGAAAAAAATTTTCAAAATGGGCAAAGGAGGGGGCGCCTGGGTGGCTCATTCCGTTAAGCGTCAGACTCTAAATTTCAGCTCAGATCATGATCTCAGGGTCATGAGATTGAGACCCATGTTGAACCTGCTTAAGATTCTTTCTCCCCCTCTCCTTCTGCCCTGCTCCCTAAGTGCTCTCTCTTCCTCCCTCTTTCTCTCTCTCAAATAAATAAATCTTAAAAAAAAAAAAAAGACCTGAGCTGAAATCAAGAATAAGAAACTTAACTGACTGAGCCACCCAGGCACCACAGGACTGATAAGTTTTTTATAATATAATTGCCTATGTAATATGATCAAAAAAGAACTATTATTCAGAATACCACTAATAAGAAAACCAAACCACTCAATAGAAAAATGGGCAAAGAATATCAATTCTCAGAAGATGAAATCCAAACAGCCAATAAGCTTAGGAAAATAATCAAAGTAATGCAAATTAAAACAATAATGAGATACCATTTTATATCCATTAGATTAGAAAAAATTGAATTCCTATAATGCCAATTTACATTATTATTTTCTTTCCAATTGTACATTATTGATGGGAAAGTAAATTTATTGGAAAAAAACTTTGGAGAGCAATATTGCAATATTAAAGTTGAAGATAGGTAGGTATTCTTTACCACTCACAAATTTCCAATTTCAGATACATACAAAAGTCCCACACATATACATGAGAAAGTGTGCAAGAATGTATACTGCAGTATTGTTCAAAATAGCTAAAACTCTCAACAACCTAGCTATCCTTCATTAGGGAAATGATTGAAGATAGATAGATGGATAGATAGATAGATAGATAGATAGATAGATAGATAGATAGATAGATAAGGAATATCCCACAGTGGGGCGCCTGGGTGGCTCAGTCATTAAGTGTCTGCCTTTGGCTCAGGTCATGATCCCAGGGTCCGGGGATAGAGCCCCACATCGGGCTCCCTGCTCGTCAGGAAGACTGCTTCTCCCTCTTCCACTCCCCCTGCTTCTGTTCCCTCTCTTGCTGTGTCTCTGTCAAATAAATAAATAAAATCTTTAAAAAAAAAAAAGAATATCCTACAACAAAATAAAGATGGCAGGTGGAATATATGCATGTATTTATGCATAACAGTGGTGCTAGAAGTCAGAAATCAAGCAGTGGCTCTTGGAATCCAACAGCACCTCTGGTTAGTTTGCAAACAATTGGTTTCTCTGTCTCTTCTCTTTCCACCTGTTTTTATCTCTATTTTGCTTCTTTTTTTTAAGATTTTATTTATTTAGGGCGCCTGGGTGGCTCAGTTGGTTAAGCGACTGCCTTCGGCTCAGGTCATGATCCTGGAGTCCCGGGATCGAGTCCCGCATCGGGCTCCCTGCTCAGCAGGGAGTCTGCTTCTCCCTCTGACTCTCTTCCTTCTCGTGCTTTCTATCTCTCATTCTCTCTCTCAAATAAATAAATAAAATCTTTAAAAAAAATTTTATTTATTTATTTGACAGACAGAGACACAGCGAGAGAGGGAACACAGGCAGGGGGAGTGGGAGAGGGAGAAGCAGGCTTCCTGCCGAGCAGGGACACCTATGTAGGGCTTGTTGCAGGGCTCGATGCAGGGCTCGATGCAGGGCTCGATGCAGGGCTCGATGCAGGGCTCGATGCAGGGCTCGATGCAGGGCTCGATCCCAGGACCCTGGGATCATGACCTGAGCCGAAGGCAGACACTTAACGACTGAGCCACCCGAGCGCCCCTCTATTTTGCTTCTAATCTGTTTTTGCTTCCTTGTGATTTCTGCCTACTGGTTTTTCTCCATGTATGTCCCTAACATTCAGATCTTACCCAAAAATTGTTCCCAGGAGGTCTTCCCATTGCTTCCTTTATCACAACAAGTTCTTTTTTTTTCCTTAAGATTTTATTTATTTGAGAAAGTGTATGTGTTGTGAATGAGTGGGGGGGAGGGGCAGAGGGAGAGGGAGAAGCAGACTCCCTGCTGAGCAGGGCTGGATCCCAGGACCCTGAGATCGTGACCTGAGCTGAAGTCAGACACTTAAACAACTGAGCCACCCAGGCACACCCCAAGCTGTTTTATTTTTTAGGTGTCACTTAACACCATGTAAGTTATCTTGAAATCAACAAATTTACTTTTTTAGAATTTATCTTTTGTACTACAATGTTACCCCCAGGACAGCAAAGCCACAGTCTATCTCGTCTATTGCCACACTGCCTGAAATAGTGCCTAGAACATAAAAGGTACTCAATAAATAAATGCTTAGGCTGGGATGCCTGGGTGGCTCAGTCGTTGTTGGGCGTCTGACTTTGGCTCAGGTCATGGTTCCAGGGTCCTGGGACTGAGCCCCACATCGGGCTCCCTGCTCAACGGGAAGCCTGCTTCTCCCTCTCCCACTCCCCTTGCTTGTGTTCCCTTCTCTCTGTCTCTCTCTCTGTCAAAGAAATAAATAAAATATTTAAAAATAAAACAATAAAAATAAATAAATGCTTAAGCCCACCTAGTTAGCTCCTGAAATTCTGCCAATCTTACATAAGAATAGCCCTCAGTCAAGGGTTATATTTTCTCATCCCCATAGAGTACTCTGATTATGTTGAGCTGTTCTACCTGATCACTTCCTAGACCACAGGCCAGCCCATTCATTATCTCTGGCTTTGGAACAAATTCTTTGCTGCAGGGTATCATTAAATCTGCCCAGCACTTTGCAACAGGTCTAGAGTATAGAAGATAGTTATGAAAATATAACATCCATATAAAATGTCTGACATGTTTTAATCCCCTTCCTGTATTTAGCATGACATTGGGGTCTCCAGTACCTACTTATCTCCCACTCATTCTTCAGAGCTTACCTGTCCAGCAATCATGTTCATGAGGCTGAAGGGGAGCAGAATTTACCATCTCAAAATATGTCACTTTGGCATGAGGATTATTTTGAGCTAAAGGCAATCAAAACCCAGCAGATTCAGGAAAAGCTCTTTACCTCCCCCTCAACTGCCTAAATTTACATTGGAAAGGGGGCCTGTACTGGAAAAAAAGCTATTCCAGAGGTACCTTTTTCCCTAAGAAACTTACCTGCATAGCAGGGCAAGCTTTGTTTTCCAAACATTTCTTCTGACTTCCTATGAATGGCCTTCCTCCCCTTTGTATTCCCAAACCACTATCCCTTTTCTTAGCTCAGGATGTTACATGAGCCTCGATTACCAGACTGTCCTTTGAGTCTCCCTATCTTTATAGGGCTCCCATATACATAATTTTGTTTGTTTTTCTTCTGTTAATCTGATTTATATCAATTTAATTTAGACCAGCCAAAGAACCATAGAATGGATGAAGGGAAAAATTTTCTATCCTTATAAAGCCTATCTGGATTTTCCTAGTCCAAATTTACTTCTCTCTTTTATACATCTTTTAGAACACCTAACAAAAATTCTGCCATATGCCACCCACATTGTAGATGTAAGTCATAAAGATTGTGCTACACATAAAAGACTAGTAAAATGTTTATAACTTGTTAAATAATGAGCATTTTGTATGAGGGAATGAAAGGATCATTGAATATAATTCCAGAGGCTCTGGTCATAATTTTTTTAATTACAGTGGAGTTAACTTTAGTTACCAGAGTAATATCATAAAGAATTTGCAGGGGTGCCTGGGTGGCTCAGTCGGGTAAGCGTCTGCCTTCAGCTCAGGTCATGATCTCAGGGTCCTGGGATGAAGTCCCACATCAGGCTTCCTGCTCAGCGGGAGTCTTCTTCTTCTCCCTCTGCATGCCGCTCCCCCTGCTTGTACTCTCTCTCTCTCTGTGTCAAATAAATAAAATCTTTTTTAAAAATTTAAATAAATGAACTTTTTAAAAAATGTAAAAGACATGAATACTCTGTTCTATTCCATCACCAGAATGAAAAAGGAAGAGCTTCTAAATGCTTAGGTTTTCAGAGATGCTATATAAAAATGAGCCTGTACCTGTTCTGCACTTCACAACTTTAAGACAGCCTAAGGGGTCTGGCCATGTATAAAACTACAACAGCCACATTAAACATCTGAGAAAGGCTGTGCTACTTATATGTGTGCTCAGTTATAAGAGCTAATTAATATTTAACTCTATAAAATATGTCTATTGGTGCTTGTTCTAGCTTGCCTGTCTTTCATATTCCTAGAATTAGATTATTACTCCATTATTTCACATAATAGATGAAGTCCTTGAGAGCAAGAATTGTATCCTTTTCGTCTTTACATCATCTTCCATGGTCTCAAGGCAGTGTCTTGCATACTGTAAATTACAATTATGGATTTAATTGAACAGAGAAATTTTCATTTTAATTTTAACCATCTAGGGACGCCTGGGTGGCTCAGTCGGTTGGGCATCTGACTTCGGCTTGGGTCATGATCCCAGGGTCCTGGGATCCAGCCCCGCATTGGGCTCCTTGCTCAGCAGGGATCCTGCTTCTCCCTCTGTCTATTGTTCCCTTGCTTGTGCTCTCTCTCTCTGACAAATAAGTAAAATCTTTAAAAAAAATTTTTTAACCATTTAAAATATATAAGAGGAAAAACTTTTAAAAATCCGTATGGTGGTGAGGCACTTAGCTGGCTCAGCTGTTAGAGCATGTGACTCTTGATCTTGGGGTTGTGAGTTTGAGCCCCATGTTGGGCAGAGAGATTACTTTAAAAAAATAAAATAGGGGCACCTGGGTGGCTCAGTTGAGCATCTGCCTTTGGCTCTGGTTATGATCTCAGGGTCCTGGGATCGAGCCCCCCATCAGGCTCCCTGCTCAGCAGGGAGTTTGCTTCTCCCTCTCCCTCTGACCCTTCCCCTCCTTCGTGCTCTCTCTCTCTCTCTCAAAATAAATAAAATCTTTGAAAAATGAAATAAAATAAAAGACGATTTGTTTAAAAAAATCTTTATAGGAGTAATGAAAGGGGATGCACCTTACCAAATGTTCAATCATTTCATAAAGCCATAAATTGTGAGGCTGAGGGTGCCTGGGTGGCTCAGTTGGTTGGGCGACTGCCTTTGGCTCGGGTCATGATCCCGGAATCCCGGGATCGAGTCCCGCATCGGGCTCCCTGCTCGGCGGGGAGTCTGCTTCTCCCTCTGACCCTCTTCCCTCTCGTGCTCTCTATCTCTCATTCTCTCTTTCTCAACTAAATAAATAAAATCTTTAAAAAAAATTGTGAGGCTGACACAGGAATGAATAGATCAAAAGAAAAAAGAAGAGAAAGAGAAAAAAACAAGTATACATAGGTAGCATGCAATCAAGGTAATATTTTAAATCAATGGGGAAAGCAGACTAATTTAAAAATAATATTGAGATTATATTTTTCATAGAATTTGATGAAGTGGGTTTAGCAGTCCTTATTATTGTTCTTCAAATGTTATTAATTAAAAGTTCACAAGTATTGATCAATACTTTATCTTAATTCTATAAATCAGTGGCAAAAACATCACCTTACACATAAAAGAACAGATATTTAGCCTACTTAAATCCTGTGTTTTCTTTTTAAATCCATTTTTTCCTAGGATTTAGCTGATGATTGGCATTTAATAGGCACTTAATAATAATTTGTCAGATGATAAAATAGGTAATAGAATAAATATGTTCTGCATTACAGTTTAAAACAATTTTTTCAGGGACGCCTGGGCGGCTCAGTCGGTTAAGTGTCTGCCTTCGACTCAGGTCATTATCCCAGGGTCCTGGGATTGAGTCCCACATCAGGTTCCTTGTTCAGAAGGGAGCCTGCTTCTCCCTCTGCCTGCCGTTCCCCCTGCTTGTGCGTTTTCTCTCTCTCTCTCTCTCTCTGACAAATAAATAAATAAGATCTTCAAAAAAAAAACAAAACAACTTTTTCAGACTCCTAAGGTATACTGATTTGAATAATCACTCTATATTGTTTTACTACCATTCCACTTTCCCAGATGTACCTAATTAGTTTAACATCAATTCCTAAGTTAAACATTTAATATCTCTCCTCTTATGCCTACTCCATATCCCATAAAGAGTGTTTAAAACAATATTTTGATAGTTGTAGGTAAGGATTTCAGAGCAACTCTGTGTGCACACAAATTACAAAAGGCTAATATCTACTACCTGTATAATCACCACATATGAAAAACACACAAGTAAGGACCACTTACTGCAGCTTCAGATTTTCTCTATCTTGTCCAAAGGACATAGTTTTGCTTTCTAGCTCTTTAAAGCATATTACACAGAGATTAGAGAGGTAATGAAGGAGTTTAAAAGGATTTGAGATTTGTAGTTAGACATCCTGCTATAGAATTTGAGAAACTTATTTAATCTTCTTGATCCTCAGTTTCCTTATCTGCAAAACAGTAATAATAACAGTGATATCAAGAAGATTTAAATAGATTTAAATACATGGTTGTCAAATATTCAAAATAATGGCTGGCCCTAATAAGGGCTCAAATCTCAAATATGTTGTGAGTCCTTATTACTAAATGTTTATCTGAACTAAATGAAATGGTACATAATAATTATTACTAAATGAGATGGTTCTGGGCACCTGGGTGGCTCAGTCAGTTAAGCATCTGCCTTTAGCTCAGGTCATAATCCTAGAGTCCTGGGATCGAGTCCCTCATGGGGCTCCCTGTTCAGCGGGGAATCGGCTTCTCCCTCTCCCTTTACCCCTCCCCCCCGCTCGTGTGCTCTCTTTCTCTCTCTCTCTCAAATAAATAAATGAAATCTTTAAAAAAATAAAAAAATAAAAAAATGAGATGATTCTATTATTACTCAATAGTAGAAGGTAAAAGACTTTCTTAACTTAACCCAGGGGAATTGTTCCAATGTTTTGACATTAGTTCAGTAAATGAATTTCAAAACCCAGAACTGAGTTATGGCTTTGGGGTCTGCCTATCCCAAGGACGTTTCTTTCTTCTTTCAGAGCTTAAAGGAGAATATTCTGTAAGGAGAGTATCAAGAACCTACTTTCACTGGCCCTTTGTAATCCACTAGGTCTGCTCATGTTACTCTCCTCTTCTTCCCATTGTATATTTTAAAGCTGCCCTGAGTAACATGACCTGGAAAGAGAGCACAATAGCAAAGAATGAGGAGTGACATAGTGACTGGTGGCTCGGTGATAATGTCGGCAAGTCACCTAAATCCAAAGCAGATGCAGAGGTTGGCCATTGTTTTAGAGGATTTATGGATATGAAAATTCTGAAGATTGCTGCTGAAGAGTTAAATAAAATACCAGGTGTTTTTGTTTTTGTTTTTTTACTTTGTTTTGTTTTTTAAATGAAGATGGGCAGAATGATCCTTATTAATCGTAAACTGGCAAGATAAACCAGGATGCCCACTAGATAAGAGCTTATCAGGCAATTCAGTAATATAACAATCCAGAAGACCTTCAAGTATAGCAAAGCTAAATCCTGATGGTTTAAAAAGGACAAAGCCTACTGAACTAATTAATTAACTTTTATGATGGTGTCAGGCCATTAGTGACAATGAGGAAACACTGGATTTCATGTATTTGGACTTTGGTAAAATGTGATTCTTTCTTCTTGTCAACATGTTAGGACCATAAGGCCTAGAATCTGGTATTAGGTAGTAGAGAGAATTGCACAGTAGAGAGAAAATTGACTGAATATCTTATCCAAATAGTTCACAGTACCACAGCTGCCGAAATATGCCAAATGGGGTTACTTAAGGATCAGTCCCAGGGATTTTCAATCTATGTGACAAGTATGAGACATTTTACAAAAACCAGGAGTAGTGGGGTGCCTGGGTGGCTCAGTCGTTAAGCGTCTGCCTTCGGCTCAGGTCATGATCCCAGGGTGCTGGGATCAAGCCCTGCATCGGGCTCCCTGCTCGGCGGGAAGCCTGCTTCTCCCTCTCCCACTCCCCCTGCTTGTGTTCCCTCTCTCGCTGTGTCTCTCTCTGTCAAATAAAAAAAAAACAAAAAACAAACCAGGAGTAGTTTCTACCCACTCCTACAACTTTGAGTCAGTGTCCAGAAATAATAATAGCTAAACCAAATTACACCTTCTTGACCCAAAGCCATATGTCTGAAACAAATATATGAGAGGTGACCAATACACAGACCTTCAGATGGAAAAAAAATCAAAAGTTGGGTGGGGGGGAGGGAAGGAGAAGAGGCAGAATGGTAGAAAAATCCAATTAATATAAAGTTTCCTAGTTACCCATAAAAGAAATATAAAACTTATGTATTATATAGACACGAATTGATTTTTTTTAAATATTTTATTTATTTATTTGTCAGAGAGAGAGAAAGAGCACAAGCAGGAGCAGTGGCAGGCAGAGGGAGAAGCAGGCTCCCTGTTGAGCAGGGAGCCCGATGTGAGGCTTGATCCCAGGACCCTGGGATCATGACCTGAGCTGAAGGCAGACGCTTAATGACTGAGCCACCCAGGCACCCCAAATTGATTCTTTTAATGTTAATTGTACTTTGTGTTGATCATAAAATAATAAACATTAAAACAGAACACATGCCAAGTCATACAAAATCAAAATTATTTACCTGTGGTTGAAAAGAAAGGTCAAAAATTAAGAAACAAAGAAACATCCTTCTAAATAAAAACTGAGTCAAAAAGGAAATTTAAAATACATTAACGATATTTGGGAAATAATTGATATGAAAACAATATACACAAGATGGGCTGCTGCTAAATCAGAACTTATACTTGTGGGTTAATTTATGACTATTTTGTCATCAAAATAGGAAAAAAGATAATAAGCACTGTGTTTATCATTTTAAAACCCCCTGGGTGGGCATCTGGGTGGCTTAGTCAGTTAAGCAAGGACTCTTTTTTTTTTAAGATTTTATTTATTTATTTGAGAGAGAGAGAGAATGAGAGATAGAAAGCATGAGAGGGAAGAGGGAAGAGGGTCAGAGGGAGAAGCAGACTCCCCGCCGAGCAGGAAGCCCGATGTGGAACTCGATCCCGGGACTCCAGGATCATGACCTGAGCTGAAGGCAGTTGCTTAACCAACTGAGCCACCCAGGCTTAGCCCTAAGCAAGGACTCTTGATTTCAACTCAGGTCTTGATCTCAGGGTCATGAGTTTGAGCCCTGCATTGGGCTCCACACTGGGCATGGAGCCTACTTAAATAAACAAACAAACAAACAAACAAATAAATAAATAACATTAAAACACCCTACGAAAGGAAAAGTGGGGGCACAATGAGACCCATAAAATCAATCTCTCTCTGAGCTCAGCCAAGGCTATCTTAGTTAGAATATAAAAGTGTATGGGGTGCTGGGTGGTTCAGTCAGTTAAGAGTCCAACTCTTTTTTTTTTTAATTTTTTTATTAGAGATTTCATTTATTCACTTGAGAGAGAGAGAAAAAACATGAGTGAGGGGGGAGGGGCAGAAGGAAAGGGAGAAGCAGACTCCCTGCTGAGCAGGGAGCCCTGAGCCAAAGGCACACACTTAACCAACTGAGCCACCAAGGTGCCCCTAGCGTCTGCCTCTTGATTTTGGATCAGATCATGATCTCAGGGTCGTGAGATTGTGCCCTGCATCAGACTCAGTGCTGGGTGTAAAGCCTGCTTAAGATTCTCTCTCTCCCTCTCCCTCTGTTCCTCCCTGCTCCCCCGCTGCCCCCCCCACAGCTCACACATTCTCTCTCTCTCACGCTCTTTCTCAAAAAAAAAAAAAAAAACGTAAATGGGATCTATACCCCTCCAATAACTAGTATGGAAGAAAAAATATTTTTTAAAAGATTATATTGGCAATTGCAACAAAAAGAATAAATTACCCAGAAGTAAAGATGTGCAAGAATTATTTTTCCTATAGTACATACTAATTTTTAAAAACTACAAAATACTAATATGTAAAAAGAAAAAAATCCTGTATTTTTTTCTACTCAGCAATAATTATCAATAACATTAGCTTCAGATGATTTGGTTAAAATAATTTAATCAAAATGGCAATTAGCCAAAACATATTCCCAGTAACTTTAACTTTCAAATGTGATGCCCCATTTAACAATTTGTCAGTATTTATTTATATTATTTTTATTTATTGTTTAAACCATGGAGATTTGGAAAACTGTATGTTAACCTCAATAAAACCTAGTCTATTCTGAATGATAGTTGTGACTTAAAAAGTTTTCAGATTATTGCACCAAAATGATTAAGGTTTGGGAAACATTTAAATGGCTTTTGAGACTTCATGGCATAAGATAAAATCTAAATGAATCAAATTATTTGTATTGGGAAGCTAGTCAAAATTTTACAATGATTTAAAATGTCTTTTGGAACCTCTGAAATGGAAACACGATTAAGAGACCTTTTGTGAAGCAGATAAAATGAAATTGGTCGTCAAATAATATCACTGTGTTAAATTCTGCCAAGTAACTGGTAGAATTTACATGGGAAATGTTCCTTTGAATCCCATTTGAAATTCTAGAGCCTGAAGTAAAAATGATTCTGACCATTAAGGGTTAAGCTATATAATTTAGTTGTTAATTATAGGCCTTTTACTAAAATTCTCAAATCCTAAAAGCTCTAAAAACCAAAAGTTCTTTTTGACATTTGCCACAGACTAATTAACAATTCAGAGCTAAACTGAAAACAAATTTCTTATAGTCCTCATTCATTCCACTTTGTGTGAATTCGTAAGTTTAAATCAGGTATATTCATTTCTTTGCTTATAAGGAGGTTCCCAGACTCTGCTGGAAATGTTATACAAATTTGCCATATGCTCTTATTTACCTTTCTAAAATCAAAATTCTGAATTCCAAAACACATCAAACCTCATGGATTTTTGATAAGGGGTATGGGCTTGTAATATTTAACATTTTTTATAATGTATATTCTGTACCAGACTACTCTAAATGCTTTATTTATTTTAACTGAATTCATCTCACAATTCTTATAAGAAAGGTACAGTGGTTATTTCTATTTTACAGATGGGGAAACTGACACAGAATGGTGAAATAATTCACAAAGCTAGTAAGGGGTGAAACCTAGATTCATATCACTGCTCCAGTCAGACAGCTGGACTAGCTCAGCTGGCTTTTGAAGCAGAGGTCAAGACTTACTTAGCAGGTAGGTAAAACAAAGCTAGTTTAATGACTATTCATACTTAGTTTTCTCATTGTAAAATGAGAATGATATTACTAACTAGCTTATCAGATTATTACCTTGATTAAATAAGACATGTAAATCGCTAAACGCAATGGCACATAGTATCTACTCAATATGTTTGCTATTGTTAACAGAGTTGGTCAGATTATGTCAACCTGAACTACCAATCACAATGGGGACTTCGAAACGCTTAAAGGCAATTTAAATTTTGCATCGTAAAAAGAAAATATCTGGGATGCCTGGGTGGTTCAGTCAGTTGTGTCTGCCTTCCGCTCAGGTCACGATCTCGGGGGTCCTGGGATCAAGCCCTGAGTCAGCCTCCCTGCTGGGAGTCCGCTTCTCCCACTTCCTCTGCCATTCCCCCTACTCATGTGCGCACAGATGCGCGCGTGTGCGCTCTCTCTCTCTCTCAAATAAATAAATAACATCTTTAAAGAAAAAAAAAGAAAATATTTTTTCTGTGTTCATAACTTTATTTTTTTTAAGATTTTATTTATTTATTCATAAGAGACAGAGCGAGAGAGAGAGAGAGAGAGAGAGAGGCAGAGGGAGAAGCAGGCTTCCCGCGGAGCCGGGAGCCCAATGTGGGACTCGATCCCAGGACCCTGGGATCATGACCTGAGCCGAAGGCAGACGCTTAACCATCTGAGCCACTCAGGTACCCTGTGTTCATAACTTTAAAAAAATAATTTTTTTTCTTGTGCTGTGGTTTATATAACACAGTGACACAGAGTAGATAATAAATATTTCTTTAATGAACAGTGTTGAAAGTTATAAAGAGGTAACCACGTTTCAAATTGTGAAATGTTGTTTCTGAGTCCATACAAGATACATATCACTGAAAGACTTGGTTGATAATGTTAGATAATAAAATGTTAATGAGTTCATTGACTTCCTATAAACAAATAGTAGAGTCCACAGTACATATTTCATTAGGGTTGTGCTGAAGAACATCTTACCATACTTACCTGGCAAGATGTGCAATAAAGAGAAAAAAGAACAGAGCTTTCCTTCCCATTCTAAGTTCCTCAGGCCACAAACTGGCTGACATAGGGGAAGGGAGACACTCTGGTGAGGAGAACCCAGACCTAGTGGGTCAAACTAAGTTGAATTTTAAATAACTGAATATGACTGGAAAGCTCTGGGATCTGACTGAGATGTCAGTAAGAGACTAATCAGGGGATTTTGATTGAAGAGTTGAAGTCATTTAGAAAAATGTAAGTTTTATGTTCACACCATACTGAGGGGAGACTGCTTATTAAACTAGTTTTTTTTTTAAATATTTTATTTATTTATTTATTTGACAGAGAGAGACAGCGAGAGAGGGAAACGCAAGCAGGGGGAGTGGGAGAGGGAAAAGCAGGCTTCCCGCGGAGCAGGGAGCCCGATCCGGGGCTCGATCCCAGGACTCTGGGATCATGACCTGAGCCGAAGCCTGACGCCTAACGACTGAGCCACCCAGGCGCCCCATTAAACTAGTTTTTGTTTTTTAAAGATTTTATTTATTTATTTGACAGAGAGAGACACAGCAAGAGAGGGAACACAAGCAGGGGGAGCGGGAAAGGGAGAAGCAGGCTTCCTGCTGAGCAGGGAGCCCAATGTGGGACTTGATCCCAGGACCCTGGGATCTGAGCTGAAGGCAGACGCTTAACAACTGAGCCACCCAGGGGTCCCATTAAACTAGTTATTGTATATTTTTCTGGTAAAAGGGCTTTGAAAAACTTTTAGAGCCCTTAAAGATTTGAAGAGCCCATAAGATACTTCAGAATAATTTATAATATATATGAATCACCTGACATTAACATTCGTAAAAAATAACTTGTATACCAAAACTGTTACATTATTTATTTCACTTAGCTATATCATGCTAGAATACCAGTTGTGAACTGTGTTTAATAATTTATCATAAAAACAGTGGAACACCTAAAATATGTCCTTCCTTTGATTTGTACCCCCCAAAAAACTCCTACTCATATTTCAAGATCAGTACAGACCAATAAAATGAAAAGGCAAAGGTGTCTGGTTGTCTCAGTCACTAGAGCACATGACTCTTGATCTTCGATTGTGAGTTGAACTCTATATTGGGGGTAGATGTTACTGAAAAATAACATCTTTTAAAAAATTAAAATAAAATGAAAAGGCAACCTTTGGAAGGGTAGAAAATATTTGCAAATTATGTATCTGATAAAGGATTAATATCCAAA
This sequence comes from Eumetopias jubatus, assembly GCF_037043125.1. Classification (NCBI taxonomy): domain Eukaryota; kingdom Metazoa; phylum Chordata; class Mammalia; order Carnivora; family Otariidae; genus Eumetopias; species Eumetopias jubatus. Next base: position 58,809,397 of record NW_028274814.1, on the reverse strand, counting down.
GAGCAGATTGGTCAATGCTTGGGAGGAGGGGGGATGGGGAAAGAATAAGTGAATATGGTCAAAGAGCACAACTTCTAGTTATAAGATGAACAAGTTCTGGGGATCTAAAGTACAGCATGGTGACTGTAGTTAACAATACTGTATTATATACTTGAAAATTGCTAAGAGTAAATCTTGAAGGTTCTTATTACACAAAAAAGTAACTTTATGAGGTGATGCCTGTGTTAACTAACCTTATGTGTGTTAACCAACCTCATTTCACGGTATATACATATACCAAATCATCATATTATACACCTTAAACTTACACAATATTATATGTCAATTTATATATCAATAAAGCTAGGAAAAAAAGAAAAGGAATTGTTTGGAACTAGATAGAGATGGTCATTGCATAACATTGTGAATGTGCTAAGTGCCGCTGAATTGTTCAGTTTTAAATGGTTAATTTTGTTATGTCAATTTCATTTTAATGAAAACAAAAAGTAAAAGACCAGTACAAATGTTGCCTTTAGTAAAGTCACAAGTAATATGCTTCCATTTCATCCTGTATTATAATTATCTATTCATGTTTCTTTCCCCCTAACTGGATGTATGCTCTGTAAAGATAGAAACTACATTTATTTGTTTTTGTATCCCCTGCCTAGAACAATGTCTGCCACATAGTAGGCACTTAGAAAATGATTGAGTTAAAAAATAAGTTGTGATAGAAATAATCTATGAGAGGCGTTTTAAACAAAATTTTGATATCAGTGGCAAAATAGTACCCAATTATATGTCCTGTACTGTTTGTGTTTTAGACCTGTGACAAATGAAAATGTCTTTTCTAGGTGAGAAAATAAATTGTGTTCTATGGTTAACAAGATTGAAACTCATCTCGACTTTGAGGAATAAACAAATCAATTTGGTTTTAATTGTAAAAAAAAAGAAAATGATTGAGTTAATTAAAGAATTAAATAAGTTATATGTATTTCTCATCATGAAAGTTGAAGTTAAGTTTTGGATGACTACCACATTTTGGAAAAGTCATTGATGTTCCTGAGCATGAAGTGCTGAATGTGCCAGGTTATTTAGACCTTTTTCATAAGATTACAGGAGATTTACCTAACAGAGCTGGTAATTGACTTCATTTCTCACCAAATTACTGACACTAATATACCTGTTAAAATTATGAAGAACATCTAAGTTGTGTTGGCTTTTTAAAGATAACTTTGTTTACTTCAGGCTGTGACGAATTTATTACTGTGAAGTCAGTGAAACAGTTCTAAGAGATCTTAATTTCCCGGTAACGTGATAGCGAGCTAGATGGTGGAATATGACCTAAGACTTGCAATTCTACACGATTGTTTAACTTCTTCAAGTAACTCATTAACTATTTGTACTGTGAATATAAAATGCATGATGATTTTGAAGTAACTAAATAGACTGATAAGTGTTTATGGAAATAGGAAATTCTTCATAATTTTATGCTCTTAGAGGGCTCTACTGCTTGTGAGTTGTCTTTCATTCACTGGAATGTCCCCTCAAATATTTCCTTTGTATGTAACTATTCCAGCCTCAGATGTGGTGTGGTTAGGGTTGTAAAGCCTTCATTTGAACTTTGTTTTGTGATTCATTTCTCATAACAATGGAATTTTCAATTTGGCACATACTCAAATATGTGCTAGGAAATATTCTTCAAAGAAATAAACATAGTGATGCAGTGATGAATTAAAAAAATTTTAGTAAGAAGCAAAGTTAATATTGTTTAGTTTAGATTCTGATACATGATGGTATACCTTTAGGATTTTAACTAAAGTAACATTGGTATTAATATAGTTATTTTCTCAGCTTTACAACTCTGTTACAGGTCTCCTCCTATCTGTTGACTTAGATAAATTGTCTAATATAGACATAAAATTTCCTCAAATAAAGGTGAATATTTTCAGAAAAAGTCTTGTTCATCTTTTGTCTCCTGACAAAAAAAGGAACCTGGACTAATTATTTTACAATTTAAGAGTATTTGAACTGAACTGCTATTAAAGAATCTTCTTTGTTGGGGCACCTGGGTGGCTCAGTAGTTTAAGCGTCTGCGTTAGGCTCAAGTGAGGTTAAGCGTCTGCTTTCGGCTCAGGTTATGATCCTGGGGTCCTAGGATCGAGTTCCACATCACATCCGGCTCCCTGCTCAGTGAGGGTCTGCTTCTCCTTCTGCCTTTCACCCCAATGGTGCGTGCTCTCTCTCTATCTCAAATAAATAAATAAAATCTTTAAAAAAAAAAGAATCTTCTTTGTTTTTTTGTTTTGTTTTTGTTTTTTTTAAAGATTTTATTTATTTATTCGAGAGAGAGAGAGAATGAGAAATAGCACGAGAGGGAAGAGGGTCAGAGGGAGAGGCAGACTCCCTGCTGAGGGGGGAGCCCGACATGGGACTCGATCCCGGGACTCCAGGATTATGACCTGAGCCGAAGGCAGTCGCTTAACCAACCGAGCCACCCAGGCGCCCTCTTCTTTGTTTTTGATACATAAGTATGTTTTCCACACATGGATGAGTATCTCAACAAAAGAAATAGTTCCACTGAACTGAGTTCAAATCAGCCCCTTATAGGATTGTTATTAATTTATAATGTCATTAAAATAAAGACAAAAGAATAAATACTCTTTTAATGAGGGTGTGGATAAATATAACCTGAAAATCTAGGCTGATTATATGTGTGCCTCCTGGGAGTTAAAGTAATAGGTCAGTTACTAGTGTACAACTAACGTTTATTGAACATTACTCTATGCTAGCCAGTGATCTGCACACTTTGTGAACATCACTAATCTTCACAAGCGCTCTGTGAGAGAGAACCATGAGGTACATAGCTCTCTTCAAGGAGAGAAAAAGTTTTAACTAAAACTTAGCAATATTAGGCTATTGAATCTATTCTTAAAAGATATTGCCAGGGGCGCCTGGGTGGCTCAGTTGTTGAGCGTCTGCCTTCAGCTCAGGTCATGATCCCAGGGTCCCCGGATCGAGCCCGCATTGGGCTCCCTGCTCAGTGGGAAGCCTGTTTCTCCCTCTCCCTCTCCCTCTCCCACTCCCCCTGCTTGTGTTCCCTCTCTCGCTGTGTCTCTCTCTGTCAGATAAATAAATAAAATCTTTAAAAAAAAGATATTTCCAATTATTTTCTCTTTTTTTAAGATTTGATTTATTTATTTGTCAGGGAGACAGAGAGAGAGAGAGCACAAGCAGGGGTAGAAGCAGGCAGAGGGAGAAGCAGGCTCCTCGCTGAGCAAGGAGCCGGACGTGGTGGGGCTCGATCCCAGGACACTGGATCATGACCTGAGCCACCCAGGCGTCCCTCCAATTATTTTCTTTTTTTTTTCCTTTAAAGATTTTATTTATTTATTTGAGAGAGAAAGATCACAAGCAGGGGGGAGGTGTAGAGGGAAAAGCAGACTCCCTGCTGAGCATGGAGACCGATGTGGAACTTGATCCCAGGGCTCTGGAATCATGACCTGAGCCAAAGGCAGACGCTTAACCGACTGAGCCACTGAGGCACCCCCTCCAATTATTTTCAGTTGTAGTTTTTGTAGAGGCTGCTTTTAGGCAACAGGCTTGAGCAATGGAAGCTTGAGCGGGGCCTAAGGGCCCACAGGGACCACCAAGCTGAAGGCAAACAAGCTCATTAAGTGACCTACCTCAAAATAGCCATAGTCTGTAACTAACCAATGGGCTACTTACAACCAGGCACCATTACCAAAAAAGGGAAAATTCCATATCTCCCCATACTTCCTCACTCTGCCCTATAACCGGGGCCCCTCACCATGTGGCTGATAGTCTCTCCTTTGCTGTCCTGCCTGCCACTCCATTGCGGTGTATTCGATAAACTTCTATGTTCTTCATTCTGCCTTGGGTGAAGACTTTCACTGACGGCTCCACGAGCCCCCATCTGATCGGAGCGTCCCACAGTTTTACAAATGACGTGTGATGTCGCATCTGAAATCCTGCTGTCAGTTCTGAAAGAGAACAAAGAAGAGCATGGTTGAGAAGAAGAGAAGGTTGAACAGGTTAGTAAAACATTTCCAAATGTTGTTGCTTATGGAGAAGTTAACATCATGTGGCTCTGTGGCCTAGAGAAGACTTCTATAGCTATCTTTAGATATTTGAAGGGCATTTTTTACAAAACAGATTAGATCTATTTTTGTGTTGCTTCAAGGCACAAACAAGATAAATGAGATGGGAAAGGGAGGGTGTGTGAGTGAATGGGGTCCCTTTGTATGCCTGAAAGCACTCGAGATTACCATTACCAGGAGAGAGAGTTTGTTTTTGTTCTTTTCTCTTTTTTTAAGATTTTATTTATTTGAGAGAAAGAGAGCTCGAGAGAGAACATGAGCTGTGGGAGAAGCAGAGGGAGAGGGTGAGGCAGCCTCCCTGCTAAACAGGGAGCCCGATGTGGGGCTCGATCCCAGGACCCACGATCTGAGCTGAATGCAGACTCTTAACCAGCTGGGCCACCCAGGCACCCCTGTTTTTGTTCCTTTAACATGTATTTCAAAATATAAAACAGCTTTATCAAAAAATGGGAGGAGGGGAAGGGAAGAAAGGGAGGAAGGAAGGAGGGATAAACATAAGGATAATCTATCACTTTAAGAAGTCAATGCAAAGTAATGTAAAATGTCGCCAGGATGCAGGGGTGCAAAAACACCTGGATCCAGGAGTCCCAGAAAGCCTAGGTTCGGCCACTCGCTGCTCACAAAATCCAGAGGCATAGAGACAAGTGATGGTGAGACAGGAAAGGAATTTATTTCAGTGAGGCCAACACCAGGAAGACAATGGACTAATGTCTCAAAGACTGTCTCTGAAGTGCTGAAATACTTCGAGTTTTGTATGCGGAAAATGTGGGACAAAGTTGGTGGGTACAAGCAGCTGGGCAGTAAAGATCAGGTCATCATTGTCATGGATGGGGTCTTGCTGCCTCAGGACAGGCCTTAAGGGGATACTTGCCCACAGGGTCTTTTGCCAAAATTAAGAGATAAGCTGGAAAGAACTTAATCAATTAGAAAGTTTGAGGGGGGCATGGAGGGAAGTAGTTGAAGACCTCTTTCAGAGATGATAGTCATTATTTTCTGATGACAATAGGAAAGATTCCAATCTTATGATTTGACAAGCATAATAAAAATCAGAAAAACAATCACATAAAAAAAGCACTAAGAGGGGCGCCTGGGTGGCTCAGGTCCCATGATGTCAGGGTCATGAGATTGAGCCCCATGTTGGGCTCCACGCTGGGCATGGAGCCTGCCTAAGATTCCCTCCCTAAAAAAAAAAAAAAAAAAAAAAGGAAAGAACGAAAGAAAGAAAAGAAAGTAATCAATGACTGAATAAGTCTTTTCATAATCTGAGAGAATCTCCAAAGAAGATAAGCTGGGTGAAGTGATAGATAACCGTAGCATGAGAGAGAAAGAAGAGCTGCAAGCAGTGGGAAAAACAGAAGTAGAAGTTTTAAAGCAAAAAGAGTTTGGTCCATGGGAGGCTCAGTTGGTTAAACGTCTGCCTTTGGCTCAGGTCATGATCCCAGGATCCTGGGATCGAGCAAGGTTGGGCTCCCTGCTCATCAGGGAGTCTGCTTCCCCTCTCCTTCCCACTCTTCTCCCTCTCCTCCCCACTCATGCTATCGCTGTCTCTCTCTCTCTCTCTCTCTCTCTCTCAAATAGACAAATAAAATCTTTAAAAAAAACAACAACAACAATAAAAACCCCAAAAAACCCAAAAGGCGGTGTTTATGGCTGGAAGGTAGTGAAGGAAAAGTAGTGCAAGAGGTGTTTGGAGATGTAGGCAAAGGCCAAAGTATATAGGCAAGAAGTGGATTTTATTTTAAGTGGAATGGGAAGAAACTGAACTTTTTTTTAAGATTTTATTTATTTATTTGAGAGAGAAAATGAGAGAGAGAGAGAGCACATGAGGGGGGGAGGGTCAGAGGAAGAAGCAGACCCCCCGCTGAGCAGGGAGCCCGATGTGGGACTTGATCCCGGGACTCCAGGATCATGACCTGAGCCGAAGGCAGTTGCCCAACCAACTGAGCCACCCAGGCGCCTGAAACTGAGCTCTTTTAAACAAAGGAGTGATGTGATCTAGTGCATGTGTGAGGAAGATTCATCCACAGAAGCACTGGGGGCAGGGCAGAAGCAGAAAGACCAATCAGAAACCTGTAGCAGGAATCCTCCCTCAGTGTGAGTGATCTGATTGCTGTTGGGGTGGCACAGTGGAAAGAGGTGGATGATGACATTTGCCTGGAGCCAAACAGCAGAGCAGCTTCAGACTATTTGAGTGTCAGCTGTACCCCTGGCCCTGTGTTAGATAATGGGCACTCAACAGTGAACAAAAGTGACACAAACCCATGTTAGTGCAGAGAGTAGAACCATGAACACACACACAAGTCCCTATATGGTGTGCTGGAGGGTAAGAAAATGGAGAAACAAAGCAGAGAAAGGGGAATAGTGAGTAGCTGATGGGCCATTTTAAATGCTACAGTTACTTTTGTGCAGTTTGTGACCTTTGACTTTGGAGATTTACATTTTTGGAAAAAAGAACAAAGTGTATCTAAAAGCAGAGTTAACAGGGCCAAAGAGGCATAAGGGTCACTAAGGGTCCTATAGTCCTCCATGGAGTCAGTAGTGAGATTCCCGCCGCTCCCAAAATCAATAGGCTCAGCTTCCTGCCAATATTAGTGGTCACATACTTTGTTTTGTTTAATTTAATTTAATTTTATTTTTTTTTAAAGATTTTATTTATTTATTTGAGAGAGCAAGAATGAGAGATAGAGAGCACGAGAGGGAAGAGGGTCAGAGGGAGAAGCAGACTCCCTGCCGAGCAGGGAGCCCGATGTGGGACTCGATCCCAGGACTCCAGGATCATGACCTGAGCCGAAGGCAGTCGCTTAACCAACTGAGCCACCCAGGCGCCCAGTTTTGTTTAATTTTAATTCCAGTATAGTTAACATACAGTGTTATATTAGTTTCAAGTGTACAATGTAGTGAATCAGCAATTCTATACATTACTCAGTTCTCATCATGGTAAGTGTACACTTAATCCCCTTCTTTCACCTATTTCCTCACCCACCTCCATGCTGGGCATGGAGCCTGCTTAAGATTCTCTCTCCCTTTCCCTCTGCCCCTCCCTGCTTGTGCTCACTCTCTTAAAACAAAACAAAACAAAACAAAACAAAACAAAACAAAACACTAAGCCACTAAGCAATAAAACACCTGGGAACCACCATCTTTGGGTAATTTGAAAAATAACCAACACAAAGGGAAAGAGGAGCCCTCCCCCAACCCCCCCGCCCCACCGCCCCGCTATATTCTCTAGGCATTTTTAGAAAACATGGAGTGGTTCCATTGTCCACATACATGCAAATCTACAAGAAAGGTGATATTGTGAACATCAACGGAATGGACACTCTTCAAAAAGGAACACCCACACACGTTACCATGGCAAAACTGGAAGAGTCTGCATCGATCAGAAAAGAAGGAAGCAGAAAAGTTCTTGGGTTCAACTGAAGCTCCAGCCTGTTTCGCCCAGAGAAACACACTTTGTGAGAACCAATGGAAAGGAGCCTGAGCTGCTGGAACCTGTTCCCTATGAATTCACGGTATGATAAGCATAAAAAAAATAAAAGACCTCAAGACTGTAAAAAAAAAAAAAGAAAAAGAAAAAAGAAAAAAATTGACAGTATAAAACATAACTTTCATCCTATAATTTCTATGCATCTATCCTGGTGAAATATTTTAAACAAGAAAGAAACCATGATTACAAATACATTTATCACAATGGATTTTAAGTAGTAGAAGAATGGAAATAATATAAGTCCAATAATAGAACAATGCTACTTTAACTACAATATATGCGCTTTATAGAAACTTATGGTATCAATGAAGGATAGTTAGAAGAAAGGCAAGCAGGGACAAGGGCCCTCCCCCAACGCCCCCTCCCCCCGCCTCCCCACCCCATCCTAAGAGGAAAACTACCCTTAAAAGGAAAAAGAACCCATCTGTTATTCTAGGCTTTTTACTCAGTGCCCCAGCTTTGAGTCTTCCTGTTGGGGGGACTTACAACTTGAATGTGACAGAAAGGAAGGGAATGGCCTTGGGCATCCTAACCCAGGCCCAAGGGTCAGTTCAATAGCTGTGGCATATTTATTTATTTATTTATTTATTTATTTATTTATTTATTATTTTTTAAAGATTTTATTTATTTGACAGAGAGAGACACAGCAAGAGAGGGAACACAAGCAAGGGGAGTGGGAGAGGGAGAGGGAGAAGCAGGCTTCCCGCCGAGCAGGGAGCCCGATCCCAGGACCCGGGGATCATGACCTGAGCTGAAGGCAGACGCTTAACGACTGAGCCACCCAGGCACCCCGCTAGTGGGATATTTAAACAAAGAGCTTCAACTGGTGGCCTGTGGCTGGTCAGCATGCCTTAGGGCAGCGACGGCCACCGCCCACTTGATCCCTGAGGCTACAGAATACCACTCTGGAAGGAGCCCTCCATCCTGACTGGGTGTGATAGGTGCATGGAGGGTTAATCAGATTAAAACAGCCCACACTAAAGAGCCCATAAAAAAACCCTAGATTTAAACACCAAATTGCCAACCCTCTCAGGTCCCCTTCCTCTACAGGAGCTTTGTACTATTGCTCAATAAACTTTGCTTTGCTGCCCACCACTCTTCGTCTGGTCTACCTCTTCATTCTTCGGTGTGACCAAGAACTGGGGATGCTAAAGGAAAAGAAATTCTACAACACTATCATCAAAAAGGTGTTTTCTTTTTTTTTTTTTAACATTTTAAATCCTTTAATGGTTTAAAGAAAGGAAGACATATGACACTGAATGCTAAACAGGTCTTTTGAACTTCTCTTGGGAATTTAGATAGATATTTAATAGTAGATATATATTTATATATTTTACATTTTACATGTAGGCCGGAGCTGTCTAAAATATCTCTTCATAGTAGGCTATAGGAATCTATCAGGAGATAGAATAAAATAAGGTCTGAGAAGATGCTCAGTTTATTAGAGTATTTCTTTCTGCTTTGACAATCAGCAGGGATCATAAATTTGAAGCAAATCGTGGCTTTTCTGCCTCTGGGTCTGTAGTTAAGACTGAGGAAGACTCGGAAGAGCAGCTGCTGGTGGAGGGGGTGCGGGAGGGGCTCCGCGGTTAGGGGGAATGGCTCCCGAGGACATCTGTCGGAACAGGGTGACTCGCTGGGGGACGGTGCCCCTGCCCCCAGCCTGGAGGCCTGGGCCGTGAACGGCGGTCATGGGCTGAGGGATGGAGGCCAGGGACTCGCCCACAGTGGGATGAGGTCTGGAAATGAGAGTGGAAACCTCATGGGGCAGCGAGGGCTGCGAGGCGGACAGGGGCCGGACTTCTCGGGTCAGGCTGGTGTTGTGGAGCGCCTGCGTGCTCCTGTGCACGTCGTTTTTCGGCGTGGAGCCGCCGGGTGTCTGTGGCTGCGGGGGCGGCTGTGGGGGCTGCGGGGACTGCTGGAGCTGCTGCTGTGTGAGTGACAGCTGGGAGGCAGTAGGGGAGGCGTAGTGGAAAGTTCGAGTGGCCAGCGGGCTCTGTACGGGAGGGCTGCAGACTGCAGTGGTGTAGGAGCAGGGCGACAGGACGGCGGATGGCTGGGGGGGTCTGTGTGCTGGGGCTGGGGGAATGCAGGTTGCCGTGGGACAGACTGGTGGCTGTGTACACCGGCGGAGACTGTGTCCTCATGCGGGAGGTCGGAGTCGTGGAGGAGGTGGAATTCAGGGCTGTCATCTGGGGATAACTGATTGGAGCGATTGCCTGCACCATCTCTCAGTCATGCTTCACGATCTGCTTCAGGATCTCATTCTCCTGATTGTTGAAGATGCCAGTGTTCAGATCCTTCTGGAACTTTGGCAGAAGAATGGAATTTTTCTTTCCTATCCGATCTAGTCGGTCAACGGCAACGGTCTCGAAGGCTCGCCTCATCATTGGATATTCCTCCAGGACCTCATTGAAATTGTCCACAGAAAGTGAATAAAGTCGACATTATGTATCAGCGCGAACACTGGCAGTGCGGTGGCCCTTGGTCAGCAAGCAAATCTCTCCAAAGTAAGAGCCTTCTGTCAGCTTCATTTCTTTACTGGATTTTGTGATGACACCAGCAATGCCATGTTGAATGAAATACATTTTTTTACCCACAGCTCCTTCTTGTATGATGTAATCTCCAGGTTGAAACACCTCAAATCTCAACTTGCTCCGCATGGCAGTCACAAAATTGGGATCAGCATTAGCAAACAGAGGCATGGTAGCCACTAGCTTCCGACAGTTGAAGTTGACGATCTCCTCTCTCAGAGGATCATTGAGTTCATTGAGAATGTTTTCCTCATCAAAGATTTTGCCTTGGTATCTGTGTTCATAGTAGTTGTGTATTTTCTGACGCATATCAGCTGGTAACTTATAGAATGACATGTTTTGCTCCATTTGCTTATACTTCTCTTGATACTGCCACCTGGAGGAATCCAAAGACTGGATTAAAGCTGTGGCATGGCCGACAAACATGGCATAGCAGGTGGCCCCAACGATCATGCTTAGCATGGTAATCCAGAGGTCCGACATGCTGACTGGGGCCTGGGCTCCATACCCGATGCACAGCATATGACTCATAGCTTTGAAGAGTGCATATGAATACTGCTTTCCCCACGAGTCATTCTCATCTACTTTAATTCCTTTCCAGTCTGTTCTTTGGAACAGCCAGCAACAAGTCCAATCCAGCCACCTCCATGCTTAGTTTCCTCATAGTCCAAAAAGGTGTTTTCAAATATGTACCAGCATAGAAAAATATTTGTTGATAAATGGAAACATTCTCAAAGATGTGTAGTTCAAATAGCCAAAATATTTTTAAAGGAATTCTAATAATTTACTTGGCTGTCCTCTAAAATTGTCAGTAAACTTCGATTCATATACCCCACCAGCACTCCCCACATTTTTTTCTCTCCTTTTGATTTTCTGTAACCCCACATTATTCTGGAGCCACTTGTTGGCAAACCACACTCAATAATATTCTCTTCCCTTTTTCTCAGCTGCTTTCCCTTTCTCTCCAACACCTCTGTTTTATTTTTATCTTTTTTGAAAGATTTTATTTATTTATTTGAGGGGGTGGGAAGAGAGCAAGCACAAGCAGGAGGAGTGGCAGGCAGAGGGAGAATTAGGCTCCCCGCTGAGCAGGGAGCCCAATGTGGGCCTTGATCCCAGGACCCCGGGATCAAGACCTGAGCTGAAGGCAGGCACCAACCAACTGAGCCACCCAGGCACCCCTCCATGACCTATTTTAAATGACCCTCATCAATTAGCTTTTTCTTTTCTTCCCACCCTTCCCAATCTTGAATTTTGCACCTCAAAGCTCCTTCAATCCAGTCTGGCAGAGTGACCTTTTCTCTGGAGGAAAAGCGTGGGAAGCTGGCATGGGAGGGGAAAAAAAGCAGTCAGCATTTGCATTCTATCTTTTGACAGAGGGAGGGTCCTTTCCACACTAAGAATTTTTTATCCTGTTCAATTATGAACAGGCTAACAGAACTTTAGATACCAAATATTGAAACTTGGTATTCAAGTATTATTATCAAACTAGGTTTTGGTTTCAATGTATCATCTTAAGCATATTCCCAGCAGAAATTCATCATCTATTATCTTCATCAACATTGGGTATTTCTTCATCCCTTTCTTCATGTGAAACAAAGAAAAATTGTTTTAAGATACTGATACACACTGGGCACCTGGGTGGCTCATTTGGTTGGGCGACTGCCTTCGGCTCAGGTCATGATCCTGGAGTCCCTGGATAGAGTCCCACATCGGGCTCCCTGCTCGGCAGGGAGTCTGCTTCTCCCTCTGACCCTCCCCCCTCTCATGTGCTCTCTCTCTCATTCTCTCTCTCTCAAATAAATAGATAAAATCTTAAAAAAAAAGATACTGATACACACTTAAATTAATAGTAACCTAAATGGAAATGTTAAAATATAAAGGACTACAAAGTTCTCCCAGACAGAAGGGTCAGGATTTTGCTGCAAAAATAAAAACTTATATTTGAACTGTGTCCTAGGATCCTGCCAATCCCTTGATGGTTTACCTAAATATGATTTACGTATATCCTAGTTACACTGAGGGGTCAGAGTGCCAAGAAGTAGCCAGTTGTTAATAGGGAATAGGTCAAGAGGAAGGAAAACAGAAGTAAAGGCTTAAAACTGCTTCCTTGTTTTTGATTTTTAAAAAATTTCCATTTCTAAATATAATGATATTACTAGAGCCCTGCTGTTCCCTTTGATTAAATGAGAAAAGATTAATTGCTACACTTTGCACCTCACTAGATACTTCCTGTAATATTCTGTTTTCTGTTAACTACTTGATAATTCAATTAAAAATCAGTAGAATTATAAGTAGGTGAGATGAAGTCTCATGAGGTTTTGGATTTACTTTAAAATACTTTAGCAGCAAAAAGAAAGAAAAGGAGGGTAGATGAATCTAATATGGCAAAATATTTATAATTTTTAAATCTGGGTGTAACATATATTAATAGGCATTCAGTGTACCAGCCTCTTCACTTTTGTGAATGTTAGAAATTTTCCTAAGATTAAAATCAATGGTTACATTGAATGCAATCAAGCTCTTAGCTTTAAAGAATAAAGTTTTATTTTCTACCAATGAAGAATTTGTTTGGTTGAATCTTGATTTATCCAGAATAGTATTGAAAATTTCTGATACCTGAAAATTTTCTAACTCTCTAAAGCTGAAAAAAAAACAAACCTATGCAATGATAAATATCAGATTCAAGACATTTTGACATTCAGCATACCTAATAGTAACACCGATTTGTACTAGTCACAAGTGAAAAATCCAAATGTTCCTGATACCCAGATTCTTCCCTAGCTCTTTTCCACTTCCCACCCTACCCCTCTTGTTCTTTACTTTAGTCTTGGATTTAGCCTTAAACACCCTTTTATCTTACTTTATTGCTCTTACTGATTTACTTGAATGAAAAATAAGCTACATAACATCCAAGAGAAAAAGACTCTTGGATCAAAAAGAATTTTAGAAGAACTAGGACAAATAATAAGAGTGGTGGTAAATAAAGAGAGAAGGTTTCAAGTCCTCTACTATGGACCAAGGCAGTATTATGGATATTTTACATACAGCAGAGTAAGACATTTTTTGATATTGTTTGCAAGAAATGCTTATTATTGGGTGCCTGGGTGGCTCAGTCAGTTAAGCGGCTGCCTTCGGCTCAGGTCATGATCCCAGGGTCCTGGGATCGAGTCACACATCGGGCTCCCTGTTCAACAGGAAGCCTGCTCTCCCTCTCCCACCCCTGCTGCTTGTGCTCCTGCTCTTGCTATCTCTGTCAAATAAATAAATAAAAATCTTAAAAAAAAAAGAAATGCTTATTATTTATTTCTTGAAGAGTCACTAGAATGGCCCTATTCTTTATACAAATGTCAGGCAGGCAGGTCTTTAATGAGGGTGTAATGCTCTGTAATAAGAGTATAACAAATATCTTTCATTGCTTCATCAAGTGTGTCACTCACTGTGACTCCTGAAATGTAAAGCTGGTTACTTGGGTCAGAAGTAGATGAATTTGCATAAGGAGCTCAGGACCTTCTGGGAGAAAATAAATCCTAAATATTCTCTCTGGGGATATCCTACCTCCTCCTCTCTGAGATACAAAATTAGAGAATGCTGCTGGAATGGAGAAGGCAGGCTTCATTCATCCAAGGGCCAGTGGTAGGGATAGGCAGCATGTCTCCTAAAATACAATTAATGTAAAGAAAGGAGTTTATTTGGACGGGCAGCTCTAACTCATGACACATAAATAATACAGAAGTAAGCAGAGTAAGTGGCACCTGGCTGGCTCAGTCAGTGGAGCACGAGACTCTTGATCTCAGGGTTGTGAGTTTGAGCTCCACGTTGGGTGTGGAACTTACTTTAAAAAAAGAAAGAAGTAGAGTAATAACATATTTATACTGTTTTACACATAAAGCGTTAATTGGTACTTAACATCCTTCCCTTAAATAAGACAAAAATTTACCTCTCTTTGATTTTCCCATCCTTCACCATACTGCATTGAAATTATCTGGGAATTCAGCTCTAAACTATTTATTTACATCATACCTCTACTTTCTTGGGAAAATTACCTATGTATAAACTAGTGTTGCCTGTATTTTAAAATTAAAGGAGGAGCGCCTGGGTGGCTCAGATGGTTAAGCAACTGCCTTCGGCTCAGGTCATGATCCCGGAGTCCTGGGATCGAGTCCCACATCGGGCTCCCTGCTCAGCAGGGAGTCTGCTTCTCCCTCTGACCCTCTTCCCTCTCATGCTCTCTATCTCTCATTCTCTCTCTCTCAAATAAATAAATAAAATCTTAAAAAAAATTAAAGGAAAATAATTTGGAGTCCGTCGTAATGGACAAAGCAAGAAGTATTCAAATCTCATACAATCTGTTCTATGGCCCCCAACTTCCTCATCCTAAACCCTGACTTAGTTCCCACCTTGCTTTCTTACCTGAACAGTTCTCACCCTTGATTTCCCATGCAAGGCCTTATTTTCCTCTTGAAATCTCACCAAGCATCTCGCTTCACAGAGATGCTTTTCTGCTTCTGAATTCCTATTACCTTTACCATTCATTTTCATGTTTTTCTCTATTGTTACATTTTAAGTGTATATATAATAAACTAAAATGGGGCTTATTTGAGAGCAATGACTGTGTTCTAGATCTCTCTGTACTCTTCAAGGGGCTTACTGTGGTATTTTAGATACAGGCTAAACATTAGACTAAAACTCTAATTTAGAACACACAAGTTCTTCCCCTACCTCTCCTTGGTTCTTTTTAGCTTAGTAACCGTCATGGACGACTGAATGTGAGTCGTAGGGCTTTTATAGGTCTACCTAGCAACCAGGAGGGTTCCCAAGGATACAAACCCTGAAGATACATGCTTTTGAAATGGTAATGAATGGAACTAAGGAGATAGCCCTAAAACAGAGTACATTTCCATATAAACTGAAATCATATGTCAATATTAGAACTACTGTATAATTAACTGTGGCTTTATGGTGTCAGTAGGAGCTATTATTGCCCTCTATAATCAAACATTTTATTTTAGTCACATCAAGCAAACATCTCTAACTTTTATAAAATGAAATAATGAGGACTGACTAAAGGAGTACTAAGAACAGTATTACAACCAACCGTGTTCACCTAAAGGAGGTTTAACAAATACTAACATTTGGCCAGATTTCCTGAGAAATAAAACATTATAGAGATGAAGCCCTCTCACCTTGTTTTCCTTTCTCTTTCCTCAGAAGAACAGCTAGCCCAAAGCTGATATGTATATGTATATATGTATATTCTTCCTTTCCATGTTTGTATATATTTTACCATACATGTATATAACATTAACATTATATAACATTATTCTTCATGTTTACGAATATTACACAAACGTTACATCATACATAGTATTCTGCAAACTATTTTTTCATTAGAAATTATGTGTTTGAGATTTAAGCAGGCAGATATATGCCGTGGATTCACTTAAATTGCTGCATAGGATTCCATACAGTGAATCATATACAATTTGCTTATCTATTTTCTTGTTGAAAAGCATTTAGATTATTTCCAGTTTGGGGGTGGGCACTGGGTTGTCTCAGTAGGTAGAGCATAGGACTCTTGATCTCACAGTTGTGAGTTTGAGCCCCATGTTGGGCGTAGAGCTAACTTAAAAAAAAAAAAAGATTGGGGCGCCTGGGTGGTTCGGTTGGTTAAGCATCTGAGTCTTGGTTTCAGCTCAGGTCATGATCTCATGGGTCATAGGATTGGACCCCAGTCCAGCTCTGCACTCAGCCGGGAGTCGGCTTGAAGATTGTCTTCCTCTGCCCCTCCCCCTCCCACATGTGCATATGCGCTCTATCTCTTTCTTTCTCAAATAAATAAATAAATCTTTAAGAAAAAGATTGTTTCCAGTGTTTTGGAAATTAAACCAAAAGAGCAGCAGTGAATATCTTTGTACCTGACTGGACAGGTGTGAGAATCCTTTTAGTGTAAATATTTGAATATGAAATAATGTTAATATGTTAAATTGTTACAGATTTTCTAATGTTAGATAGACCATGTTAATGTTCATGAAATAAATTTTATTTGGTCCTGACTTTTTTCAGGTTTTATTTATGACTTTGGCTCTGCATTCATAAGTGTTATTTTCTTGTTAGTGTCCTTGCTTCTGTTACCAAGGTTATAGAGTCTTCTAAAATAATTTGGGGAGCTTTCCCTCTTTTACTATTTCTAAAACAGTTTGATTACAACAGAATTTATCTCACATTTATTTTTATTTATTTATTTTTTGATATTTTTTTTTAAGATTTTTATTTATTTATTGAGAGAGAATGGTAGAGAGAGAGCACGAGAGGGAAGAGGGTCAGAGGGAGAAGTAGACTCCCTGCTTCGCCGGGAGCCCCATGCGGGACGCGATCCTGGGACTCCAGGATCATGACCTGAGCCGAAGGCAGTTGCTTAACCAACTGAGCCACCCAGGTGCCCTTTATCTCACATTTAAAAAACACTGAAGTATTTTTTGTTTTGTTGCTATTTTAGATTTTTCAAATACTTTTTCAGAGTTAACTTTTTCAGAACATTATCCATTTTATCATATGTTCATATTAATTGACACAAGTGGGAGTATCTCCCTTATGATTTTAACAATCTAAACTCTGTCTATAGTTATACTCTCTTTTCACCCGTTTATGTTTTCTCTTTATTTTTCATTTTCACTAAATGCATAACTATTTTATTAATTTCTTCAGTCAGCTTCTCAATTTGTTTATCCGGTTTTTCTCCTTTTTCATTATTTTCTACTTATTACTTCTTTCTACTCTCTTTGGCATACTTTATTATTTTTTTTTGAAATCCCCTTTATTTCTTTTTTTTTTAAGATTTTATTTATTTATTCATGAGAGACAGAGAGAGAGAGAGGCAGAGGGAGAAGCAGGCTCCCAAGGAGCAGGGAGCCCGATGCGGGACTCGATCCCAGGACCCTGGGATCATGACCTGAGCCGAAAGCAGACGCTTAACCATCTGAGCCACCCAGGCGCCCTGGCATACTTTATTATTCTTTTTGTAAATATTCCATGTGTGCTTAAAACATATACATATTCTCTGATTGTTATGTGTGTGTATATTTAAAAATGTGCTCAATTGTATTACTCAAATATTCTATATTCTTTCAAATCATTAGTCTGATTCTTGAGTTTC
Organism: Eumetopias jubatus; assembly: GCF_037043125.1. Taxonomy (NCBI): domain Eukaryota; kingdom Metazoa; phylum Chordata; class Mammalia; order Carnivora; family Otariidae; genus Eumetopias; species Eumetopias jubatus. Next base: position 58,792,123 of record NW_028274814.1, on the reverse strand, counting down.
CGGTAGAGTTATTAGAGATTTGACAGTTTTTCCCTGAAACTATATTATTAGGAATACGCCAATTCATCATTATTGTAACTCAATGAGTTGATCCTTTTTCTTTGTGCAGCATTCATTTTTAACCGTATTGATTTTTTGCCTTACATTTTTATTTGCTGTTAATATTTCTATATTAGCCATCTTTTGTGTAGTATTTTTCTTTACTTGATATTTCCTTGTTTAATTTTTTTCACCATTTTATTTTCAGCCTTATCATGTTGCTTTGCTTTTGAGATGTCTCTTATAAGCAGCATATATTTGTATTTTAGGAATTTCTATTTTGAAATAATTTTAGACTCGCAAATAGTTGCAAAAATAGTACAAAGTATTCTTTTTTTAAAAGATTTTATTTATTTATTTGACAGAGAGAGAGAGAGAGAGGGCATAGCAGGGGGAGCAGCAGAGGGAGAGGGAGAAGCAGTTTCGCCAAGCAGGGAGCCCAATGCCGGATTCGATCCCAGGATCATGACGTGAGCCGAAGGCAGACGCCTAACGACTGAGCCACCCAGGCACCCCAGTACAAAGTATTCTTATATACCTTTCACATAGCTTCCCCCAAGTGTTTACATTTTATTTTATTTTATTTTATTTATTAAAATGTTTTATTTCTTTATCCATAAGAGTCAGAGAGAGAGAGAAGAGAGAGAGAGAGAGAGGCAGAGGGAGAAGCAGGCTCCCAAGGAGCAGGGAGCCCGATGCGGGACTCGATCCCAGGACCCTGGGATCATGACCTGAGCCAAAGGCAGATGTTTAACCATCTGAGCCACCCAGGCGCCCGTGTTTACATTTTAAATGGGCACAATACAATGATAAAAATCAAGAACTTAACATCAATACAATACTATTAATTAATTAATATGATATACTTAAATTTTGCCAGTTGTGGGCACCTGGGGATAGGGGAGGGGAGGGGTAGAGGGAGAGGGAGCAGCAGACTCTCCGCTGACCAGGGAGCCTGATGTGGGGCTCAATTCCAGAACCCTGAGATCATGACCTGAGCCGAAGGCAGTCGCTTAACCAACTGAGCCACCCATGCACCCCGATAATAGCCATTCTAACAGGTATGATCAAATTATGTATTTTTGAGAAGAATATGATATAAGCAATGTTTTGTCCATCTCAGTGCATCCTATCAGAAAAAGCGTAATGGTTATATCTCTAGTTGCTAGGTTAAGACAATGTCCACTAGGTTTCTCCACCACAAAATGATTTTTCTCTTTGTAATTAATAAGTATCTTATGGGGAGATACTTTAAGACTATGTAAATATCCTGTTTCTCAGCATATATTTGCCTACTAATTTTAACATCCATTGATGACACTTGTCTAAAACAATTATTACTATAGGGTTTGCCAAGTGGTTATTTTCTACTTGCAACATTCTTTGTACATTTATTAATTAGACTTTTACTGTAAAGAAGAGCTTTCCTTCTCTACCTATGGAATAAGAAAAATATCTGGTCTTTGTCCCCAGTTCCTGGCACAGAGCTCCTAAAACCTCTGGAAGTTCCTGAGTGGTAAGGGCAATAGGAATGTCTCTTGTCCTGATAAAGGGGAGTCTTGGCAAGTGCTTAGGTAGCTTCAAGATGGGACTTACACACCAGAAAGACCAAACCTTGATTAGAAGCTTGGAATCTTCAGCCCCACCCCTCACCAACTGGAGAGAAGAAAAGAGCTAAAGATTGAGTTAATCACCTTTGACTATAATCATGCACATGTAATGAAACTTCCATAAAACCCTGCAAATGATGAGGTTTGGGGAGTTTCCAAGCTGGTGAATACATTCACGTGCTAGGAGGGTCGTGCACCCAAGCTCCACAGGCTCAGGACTCCTCTCGACCTTGCTCTTTTTATTCATTGATATACCTTATAATAAACTGTAATAGCAAGTAAAGCATTTTCTTGGGTTCTGCAACTTGTTGAACCTGAGGGGGGTAGGCTTGAGGAAACCCCTGAATTTGTAGCCACGTCAGACAGAAGTGTGGATAACCTAGGACCTGATACTTGTGACTGGCATCTGAAGTGAGGTCAGTTTTGTGAGACTGAGCACTTAAATCTGTGGAGATTGATATTAATACTGGGTATGTAGTGTCCACATTGAATTGAATTATAGCACACTTAGTTGATGTTGTAGAGTTGGAGAAATTGTATTAGGAAAGACACCATGCATTTGGTGTCAGGAGGAAAAAATCTCTTGCCACCATTGTGGATTTGTATTTTATTTTAGTTACAGTCAGTGTTGTCCTGGAGCCAGGTTACACTGGCTCAGAAGAGTCATTTGTTAACTTTAATGAAATTTGTGGGCTGGCTTTTAAGTACAATAAGACACACCCATACCACCACCACCACCAATGGAAGCAGGTTCTGGGCTTTATTTTGACCTTGCTTTTTTCTTTTCTTTTCTTTTCTTTTTTTTAGGATTTACTTATTTGAGAGAGACAGAGAGAGAGGGAGGGAGCGGGGCGGGGGGGAGGGACAGAGGGAGAGAGATAATCTCAAGCAGACTCCCCAATGAGCAAGGAGCCTGACATGGGTTTCGCTCCCATGACCCTGAGATCGCGACCTGAGCTGAAATCAAGAGTTGGACACTTAACCGACTGAGCCACCCAGGCGCCCCTATTTTCTCTTATGTAACAATCCTGAGGTAACTGGGCCAAGTTTTCTGGCTGATTCTGCTCTAGACAGTCATTAAATGGATCTTATACTTTCCATCCAGTGTCTTCACCATTGCCTAGGGCAAGAGGTTTTTTTTTTTTAATCGAAGAATAATTGGCATACAATATTGTATTAGTTCCTAGTTAGGGCAAGAGTTTTTAACCAATTTTTGTGCCATAAATTCCTTTGGCACTCTCTTCAAGCATATATACTGTCTCTCAAAATGATACATAAAATACATTTTTAACACATAAAATGAAATACATTTGGATTTAAAGGAACCAAATTATACTGGATTACAGTTATAAAATAGTTTTCTAAATAGTTATATAATAATAAATATACTTAATTCATTAAACAACCTAATCTAACAATGGGTCTAGCAACAACCATAACTTTGAAGTACACTTGAGCATAAATGATATTTAGAGAGACCTGAAAAAATTGTAATGTGATATGAAAAATTTTTTTGAGTGGCAAATTCATAGGTATTACTAATACCACAGTGTGACTCATTGTCTATATTCATAATTGAAGAAAATATTAATTTCAGCTAGAGGCTAATGAAGACAAGGATATATTTTCCTACCCAAGTTCATGAACCTAAGATTAAGAACCCCTGCCCCTGGGTGTGTCTTTCACTTGAAGCTGAGTCCTAGGCAGTGTTCTCACTTACAAAAAGGGGAAGAACATGAAAAAGTGTATACTCGGTGTTTTATTGTTTTTTTAAATTTTTTTGCACACTCATTGTTTTAAAGTTCTGCTCTGAAAGTGGTATATGTTACTACTGCTCACTAGGACTTAGTCAGTGGCCACTTATAGCTAAAACATAAGCTGGGAAACATAGTCTTTCACTGGGAGCCACATGTCCAAATATAACCATATTACCTAGTAAGTTAGCAACTGGCAATATCCTCCATGCTCTTGTAAGAAAAAATACTTTTTACATGTTTTAACTTATAAACAGATATATGGGAGGGTGGGTTTCCTTGAGCATTTCTTTTTTTTTTTCTTAAGGTTTTATTTATTTATTTGTCAGAGAGAGAGAGAGAGAGCACAAGCGGGGGGAATGGCAGGCAGAGGGAGAAGCAGGCTCCCCGCCGAGCAAGAAGCCCAATGTGGGGCTCGATCCCAGGACCCTGGGATCATGACTTGAGCCAAAGCCAGACACTTAACCAACTGAGCCACCCAGGTGTCCCTTCCTGAGCATTTCTTAATGTACAAACTTCATAAGCATTTTAATTATTTTTATGTGTTTTAGTTAGATGAAATATATTTTTAAGTTGCAAACCTAAAGCACATAACCTAAGCTAGGGTGGAAACAGGGAATTAGCTCACCACAAGGTTGTGAATTAGGTAAAATTTATTTCTGTCTCTACAACATTTTCATTTCTACTCATTTTTTAAAATATCTTCTCCTCTTCTCTCCCATTTTATGAGCTTGCATCTTTTATCCTCTATTTCCATTTTATTTTGAACATTTTCAAACATACAGAAAAGTTTTTAAAAATAGTATATTATATACCCTCCACCTAGATTCAAAAATTGTTAATTGTTGGGGCGCCTGGGTGGCTCAGTTGGTTAAGCGTCTGCCTTCAGCTCAGGTCATGATCTCAGGGTCCTGGGATGGAGCCCTGCATCGAGCTCCCTGCTCAGCAGGGAGCCTGCTCCTCCCTCTCCTTCTGCCTGAAGCTCTCTCTACTTGTGCTTGCTCTCTCTCTCTGTCAAATGAATAAATAAAATCTTTTTAAAAAATTGTAAATTGTTAACATTTGCTTTATCCCTCTTTATTTTATATCTATATATACATTTGTCACAAGCACACTATGAATGCGCAGATATGAGTTGTGTCTTTCCACAATGTTGGTTTTATTAATCATAAAGCAAGGCTAACATAATTACAAAGCAGGTTCAGGATTCCAAACTCAATGACATTTTGTTACACATTTAACTTGGTTTCATACACATTAAACAAAGCAAAGCACAACACAAAGTCATACAACAAAGGGTGAGAAGTTAATAACAAACATGAAGTCAGTCCATGAGCACAGTTGAGATGAGGCCTCAGTCCAGTCCAGGGCAGCTCTCAGTGCGTGCTGTGTATTTTGTTCTAGCAGTGGAGGATCTCTATTATGTTCAGAGATCAATCAGGCAGAGCCTTTGGCACCAGTTGTCTCTTCAATGTGGTGAGATGTGAAAGGATCAGTATCTGCAGTCTGACAGTTTGCTGCGAAAGTCCTCAAAGGAGTTTAATCAGTCTTGGGCTTTTGCAGGCCTCTTCTGGTTCTGCTGGTTATCAGTTCTGGACGTCATTTGGGCATCTGTGCTGGTTTCAGCAATATCTGGTCTTAGCTACTACGCCCTTGGCTGCTGACATGAGTCACTGCTTGACGTGAGTGACTCCATCTTGCTCTCTACAATATTTTTAAACAATTTGAATGTAAGTTACAGATATCATGAAACTTCACCCCTAGATACTTCAGCATGTACATCCAAAGAAATAAGACATTCTCTCACATAATTACATTATCACTCTTAAGAAAATTAACAATAATTCCCTAATATCTGATAGGCTTTCGGTATTTAATTTCCTAATCATTTCTCTTTTTAAAAGATTTTATTTATCCATTCGAAAGAGAGAGTGAGAGAGAGAGAGAGAGAGAGAGCACAAGTAGGGGTAGGGGGAGAAGCAGACTCCTTTGCCAAGCAGGGAGCCTGATGTGGGGCTCAACGCGGGGCTCCATCCCAGGACCCTGGGATCATGACCCGAGTGAAGGCAGTCACTTAACCAACTGAGCCACTCAGGCGCCCCAATTTCCTAATCATTTCAAAAATATTTTGCATAGGGGTGCCTGGCTGGCTCAGTAGAGCATGCGACTCTTGATCTCTCCATCTCAAGGTCATGAGTTCAAGTCCCAAATTGCGTGTGGAGCCAACTTAAAAATTTTTTTAAATGTTCTGTACAGCTGATTTTTCTGTAAAATGCATCTTTTAGTTTGGCAACAGACCTTTTCAACTTTGAATGAACCTTCTTAACATCTAAGTAATATCTGTGTTTATCTAGACTTTTTATTTCTCCTTGTGTAATTAAAGGTTTTGCATCCAATTAATTCAAAGACAGGAGGGGAGAAGACTTGCGTTTTTTCCATTCTATTAAGTGGGTCTTTTGCTTGTACCTAATATTAAATTAGACCTAATGCTGTTGCTAAAAGGATGTAGGTCTTAGTGATTTTAAATAAAAGGGGTGGATTATAGGGTATTCTGGGACTCTCTGTGCCCATTTTAGGCCACATTTGACCTCTTAGCTTTCTTTTCAGTTTTTCAAGATTTTCAAGATTCTACCTATGTTTACCGACTAGTCAATATGTGCTAGGGACATATAATTAAGATAGACATGGTCTCTGCCCTCAAGGGAGAAAAATCACTTAATAGTTTCAATAAGAAAAAAACAATCATGTTTACTGAAAATGTACTATACAAGAGCTCAGAACTGGTATTCCCTTTAATCCCAGCCTCCATCTTTTGTGTTCCCTGGCCCTGAGGTCTCCATATGTCAGACATCTGGGTGTCATTGTTATATGCCATCTCCCCGCCTCCCCCATGCAGTGCCTTAGCCTGGTGCTCCAACTCTCCAGTCCTGCAGCATTGATGCTATGTATTCACCCCTAAAGCACCAATATATAAGTTCTAGGCACAAAAGTCCTGGAGCCTCAAGCCCTTTGGTTCCACGACTCCTGGATTATGACTGGGGAAAAGAGAGTAACTGCCCAAATGTTTTAGTCAGCTATTGCTGCAAAAATTCTGCAGAATACACCACTCCAAATTCAGTGGTTTAAAACTACAAGCATTCAAAAATAAATAAATAGGGGTGCCCGGCTGGCTCAGTCGGAAAAGCATGCGACTCTTGTTCTTGGCCTTTGGAGCCCCACATTGGTATAGAGATTACTTAAAAATAAAATATTTTAAAATAAAAAAAAGCATTCATTTTCTTTTACAGGTCTGTGGGTTGCTTGCTCCTTGGCTATTCCAGGCAAGATACTTTTTTTTTTTTAAGATTCTTATCTCTAGTCTCTGGGTTCCAAGTTCTAGGTCGAAGGTTGGGTTCACATGTGCTCCATGTGTTTGTATAGCAGCTACCCAGGTCAAATTGCCACAGCACAAGAAGACAAGAGGCCTGTGTTCATATAATTTCCTATTCCATCATCATATACTGTTGATTAAAGCAAGTCACATGGCCAACCTCCAAGTCAGTAGGGCAGGGAAATAGAGTATGCCAACTCAGAAGGGGAGTAGAGTGAATTTTTGTGGAACACTAATATATTAGACCAAGATTTCCAGGAAAAAAGGCACAGAAGCGGGTAGAAAGGATAGATTCAAGGGTAGGACACATAAAAGCTAATTCTGGCCATGATTAGAGCTGGAAAAGCCCTCCCAAAACACTACCAACCAGGAAGTAATATGGAGGACCCACCTTAAGTGTGTGTAATGATAATAGTGATGAAATGCTATATCATAAAAAAATTCATCATAGCCATCAAAAAAAAAATGAAATCTTGCCATTTGCAATGACATGGCTGGAACTAGAGGGTATCATGCTAAGTGAAATAAGTCAATCAGAAAAAGATAATTATCATATGATCTCACTGATTATGCAGAATTTAAGAAACAAGGCAGAGGATCGTAAGGGAAGAGAGGGAAAAATGAAACAAGACAAAACCAGAGAGGGAGACAAACCATAAGAGATTCTTAATCTCAGGAAACAAACTGAGGGTTGCTGGAGTGGTGGGGGTGGGAGGGATGGGGTGGCTGGGTGATAGACATTGGGGAGGGTATGTGCTATGGTGAGTGCTGTGAATTGTGTATAAGACTGTTGAATCACAGACCTGTACCCCTGAAACAAATAATACATTTTATGTTAATTTTAAAAATAAATTAAATAAATAAATAAATTCATAAACATTGGTACTGCTGAGAGAGATGAAGAATCAACAAATGAGGAAAATATTACAATTTTATTTTTTATTGTATAAGATAAATTATACCTCCTTGCTTGGGCTGCTTACCTTTTTTTTTTTTTTAAGATTTTATTCATTTATTTAACAGAGACACAGCGAGAGAGGGAACACAAGCAGGGGGAGTGGGAGAGGGAGAAGCAGGTTTCCCACAGAGCAGGGAGCCCAATACAGGGTTCGATCCCAGGACCCTGGGATCATGACCTGAGGTGAAGGCAGACACTTTAATGACTGAGCCACCCAGGTGCCCCGGCTGCTTACCTTTTATGATTCACAATGTAGGTACAATAACTACTACAAATATCATTAGATATGTCAAATTGTGTTATTTTACTTATAGTAGAAAAGTTTATATGCTGTTTATAGATTTTTGCCATGCAATTTGATTTTTTGCTCATAACTAGAGGGATCCATGATCCAAACTAGAGTGGAAGCTAAGATAATAGAAAGAAAAGAATATAATAGCTATTTTGCAGAAATTATTAATAGAAAAAATGGTTAAACAATTGGATTAGATTTAAGAGATAGATAAATCCAAGATATTTTTGTATACAAGCCTATGTGACTTCTTGAATAGTATAATCAACAAAAGCCAGAGAGTTGTGAGGGGTCTGAGAAATAATCTATGATATTGTGATTTACAATAAAAAATATGTATTTGGTCTTTAACTCATTCCTGGCACAGAGCTCCTGAAACCCTTGTAAATTTCTAAGAGATAAGGGCCCTGGGAGAATCTTTTGTTCTAATGAGGCTACTCTAGGTGGGCTCCCGGATGGCTTTTGGATGCAGGCTGGTAACGGGAAAGACTAAGCCATGATTAGAAATTTGGAATTTTCAGCCTCACACCCCACACCCCAGGGGAGAGGGGCTAGAAATGGAGTTAATAATTGATCACTGGTATATGAGGAAGTCTCCATAAAATCCCAATAATATGGGGTTCAGAGTGCTTCCAGGGTTGGTGAACACATCCACACACCCCAAATCTAAGGAGACAGAAGCTCCTGTGCTCAGGACCCTCCCATACCTCGCCCTATGTATCTCTTCATCTGGCTTTTCATCTGTGTCTTTCATCATACTACTTAATAAACTGATAAACATGTTTCCCTGGGTTTTGTGAGCCACTTTATCAAATTAATTGAACCTGAGAAGCGGGTCATGGGAAACTCAGATTTACTGTTGGTCAGAAGCACAGGTGACAACCTGGATTTGTGGTTGGCCTCTGAATTGGGGTGGGAGTAGTTTTGTGGGACTGAGGACTTAAGCTGTGGGATCTGATGCTATTTCCACGTAGATAGGGTCAGAACTGAATTGAGTTAAATTGTAGGACACCCAGCTGGGGTCGGAGAATTGCTTGGACTAGAGAGAAAACTCCCATACATTGAAATTGGGTGCAGAATCTTAAGACTGTCAACTGTTCTTCTCAATCCTATGCAACACATGCTGCTTCTCTCATCCAGATTGCCTTGTGACTTGTTTTGACCAATGACCTATGGCAAAAGTTATATTGTGCAGTTATGCTGTGCAGTTAAGGACCTTTCTGTTAAGGGGCCTTCTTGAACATTTCAGCCTCAGCGGAGCTCCCAGCTGAATGTAGCCAGAAGAGTAGTCCTAGTCAATACCATGTTAGCACGGACGCCTGGGTGGCTCAGTTGGTTAAGCATTTACCTTTGGCTTAGGTCATGACCCCAGGGTCCTGGGATCAAGTCCCACATTGGGCTTCTTGCTCAGTGGGGAGCCTGCTTCTCCCTCTGCCACTCCCTCTGCTTGTGCTCTCTCGCTTTCTCTCTGTCAAATAAATAAATAAGATCTTTTAAAAAATAAAATAAAGTTAAGCATACATTTATAGCACAACCCAACAGTTCCGCTCTTTGGTATTCATCCAAAGGAAATGAAAACATATACCTATGCAAGGACTTGATCCTGAATATTTATAGCAATTTTATTCTTAATAGCTCTAAACTGGACCCAACCCAAATGTCCATCAAGAGGTGAATGAAGGGGCGCCTGGGTGACTCAATCAGTTGGGCATCAGACTCTTGATTTTGGCTCAGGTCATGATATCAGGGTTCTGAGATAGAGCCCCAGGCCAAGCTCCACACTGGGCATGGAGCCTGCCTCTCTCTCCCTCTCCCTCTGCACTGCCCCCCACTTCTCTCTCTCTCTCAAAAAAAGAAAAAAAGAGGTGAATGGATAAGCAAATAGGTTTCCTTTTATTGCTAAGTAGCATTTCATGGTATGGATGTACCATTCAGTGTACCACATTGTTTTCTATTCTCTCTCTCTCTCTCTCTCTCTCTCAAATAAATAAATAAATAAATAAATCTTTAAAATGGCTATACATGGGACGTCTGGTTGGCTCAGTCGTTAAGGGTCTGCCTTTGGCTCAGGTCATGATCCCTGGGTCCTGTGATCAAGTCTCGCATCGGGCTCCTTGCTCAGCCGGGAGCCTGCTTCTCCCACTGCCTGCTGCTCTCCTTGTTTGTGTGCTCTCATTCTCTCTCTCTTGCTCACTCTCTCTCTCAAATAAATAAATAATATCTTAAAAAAATAAAAAATAAAAATAAGTAAAAAAATAAAATGGCTATACAGGAGTGCCAGGCTGGCTCACTCGGTAGAGCATGTGATTCTTTTTTTTTTTTTTGAAGAGTTTTATTTTATTTATTTTATTCATTTATTTGGAGCATGAGTGGGGTGAGAGGCAGAGGAAAAAGAGAGAATCTTTTTTTTTTTAAAGATTTTATTTATTTGACAAAGAGAGAGAGACAGCGAGAGAGGGAACACAAGCAGGGGGAGTGGGAGAGGGAGAAGCAGGCCTCCTGCCGAGCAGGGAGCCTGATGCGGGGCTTGATCCCAGGATCCTGGGATCATGACCTGAGCTGAAGGCAGACACTTAATGACTGAGCCACCCAGGCACCCCAAGAAGAGAGAATCTTAAGCAGTCTCTGCACTGTCAAGCCCGACATGGGGCTCGATCTCATCACCCTGAGATCATGACCTGAGCTGAAATCAAGAGTCAGATGCTTAACTGACTGAGCCACCCAGGTGCCCCGAGCATGTGACTGTTGATCTCAGGGTTGTGAGTTCAAGCCCCACATGGGGTGTAGAAATTACTTTAAAATAAATAAACTTCAAAAAAATAAATAAAATGGCTGTACAGTTTGTACTTCCACCAGCAACTCCTAATTTTTATGAACTGAATTGTGTCCTCCCCACCCGAATTTATCTGTTGAAGCCCTAACCCCCAATGTGACTATATTTGGAGATATATCCTTTAAAGATATAATAAAGGCTAAATGAATTCATGAGGGTAAGGACCTAATCCAATAGGACTAGTGTCCTTACAAGAAGAGAAGAGACACCAGAAGTCTACACACCCAAAGGAAAGGTCTAGTGAGGACACAGTGATATGGCGGTGATACGGTGGCCATCTACAAGTCAGGAAGAGAGGCTTCACCAGAAACCAGCTCTGTCAGCACCTTGATTTTTGACCTCCAGCCCCCAGAACAGTGAAAAAAAATCTTCTGTTGCTTATGCCTCCAAGACATATTCTGTGATAGCAGCCAGAGCAGACTAATCCAGGTATATAGTGGTATTTCATTGTGGTTTTAGTTTTCATTTCCTTAGTGATTAATAATCTTAAACCTCTGTTTGTGTATTTATATGACATCTCTAGCTCTTGTGATGTATCTGTATATAATTATGAATATTAGTGCATCAAAACCAATTTTTGCTCTACAAATTTCTTAATTTGTTAGGATAGTTGTTTCTACCATGATGCTGTGATTCATCAGCATTTGTATTTGCATAATCTTTGTAAAACTTAGGTTTCTTTTTCTGTTTTAGATATAAGGTTTGGTTTTTTTTTTTAAAGATTTTATTTATTTATTTGACAGAGAGAGACAGCAAGAGAAAGAACACAAGCAGGGGGAGTGGGAGAGAGAGAAGCAGGCTTCCCGCTGAGCAAGGAGCCGGATGTGGGGCTCGATCTCAAGACCCTGGGATCATGACCTGAGCTGAAGGCAGTTGCTTAACGACTGAGCCACCCAGGTGCCCCCCAAATTAGGTTTCAATGCTGAAATTTTTAAATGAAATTTACAATAGCCTTCACAATGTTAGATGTTCACATGTTTCACCTTAGGCAGAATGACCTTCCAAAAACTTTATATTGATTTCGTGAGTTAGATGAAAAAAAAAAACTATTATTGAAATGAATGGATTTTCTGTTTGAAGCATCTAATAACACTGACATAAAAGCAGGCACCATTTTAACTGTAAAATCTTATTCTGCTAATGGAGCCAACACACTAACAGCTATTGCTCCACTTTTCATAAGTGCATAAGAAAGCATTCAATAAAAAATGAGTAAATTAATTGAAACAGTCATTTGATCTAATGCATCACATAGTGGTAGGTAAGTCGGCTTTCTACACCTGCTCATGTTAAATTTTTGTCTTTCAGCATAGTCTTTTTACTTTTTTATTTTTATTTCTTTAAAGATTTTACTTATTTGACAGAGAGACACAGTGAGAGAGGGAACACAAGCAGGGAGAAGCAGGCTGCCCCCTGAGCAGGGAGCCTGATGTGGGGCTCGATCCCAGGACCCTGGGATCGTGACCTGAGCCGAAGGCAGATGCTTAACGACTAAGCCACCCAGGCGCCCCGGGCATAGTCTTTTTAAAAAAAGTGCTCCCTTTTGAAGTAGATGCCAACGCTTTTTCAACTGATTCGTCTTTTGGATTTTTAGTAGTTGGTACAATCACTGTGGCCCCCATAGTGGATGTAAATAGTGGCAAACACATTGCACAAGTTACACTTCCATCATCGATGGAAATACAGTACTTAATTTTTCATTAAACATGCATGTTATGGTTGAATTATGTTGTGTTCTTCTCCAAAATTCATGTATGTTAAAGTCCTAGACTCCAGTACGACAGAATGTGTTCTTATTTGGGTGTAGGGTTTTGCAGATTTTTTAATTTTTATTTTTTTTAAAGATCTTATTTATTTGACAGAGAGAGACAGCGAGAGAGGGAACACAAGCAGGGGGGAGTGGGAGAGGGAGAAGCAGGCTTCCCGCTGAGCAGGGAGCCCAACACGGGGCTCAATCCCAGGACCCTGGGGTCATGACCTGAGCCAAAAGCAGATGCTTAACAACTGAGCTACCCAGGCGCCCCGGGTTTTGCAGATTTAATTAGTTAAGATGAGGTATACTGGAGTAGGGTGGGCCCCTAATCCAATATGACTGGTGTCCTTATCAAAAGGCTAAATCTGGATACAGGCACATACACAAGGAGAATATCATGTGAAGATAAAGAAAGAGATTGGGGTGATGCCAAAAGATGCTAGCAAATGACCAAAAGCTAGGGGACAGGCATGGAATAGATTCTCCTAAACAGCCCTCAGAAAAAACCTGCCCTCCCAATACTTCTTTTCAGACTTCCAGCCTCCAGAACTGTGAGAAAACAAATTTCTGTTGTTCAAGCCTCCCAGTTTGTGGTACTTGTTATATGGAAGCCCTAGAAAACTAGTATCTGGGTCCATGTGTTGGAAGTAACCACATAATAGGAAGTTCTCTTAATTTACTATCCTGTAGAAGAAAATGCTAATTTAAAGAGGAGTAAAAATGTGATACTTGAAGCTTACATATGTATTGTTAATAGATCAATAGTCTCGGGGCGCCTGGGTGGCTCAGTCAGTAGGGCATCTGACTCTTGATTTCGGCTTGGGTTGTGATCTCAGGATTGTGAGATCTGGCCCCATGTGAGGCTCATCGCTCAGCGCTGGGTCTACTTGAGATTCTCTCCCTTTCCCTCTGCCCCTCCCTGCTCATGCTTTCTCTCTCTCTCTCAGTCCTTAAGCATCTCCCTTCGGCTAGGGAGGTAGGCCACTAAATTTTGGAGTTCATTTTTATGCAGCAATAGATAATTAAAGCATCATCATAAGGATTTTGGCTTTTATTCTGAGTGAAATGGTTCTATGAACTGAATTGTGTCTCCTCCCTGCCCCTTCCATTCAGATGTTGAACCCCCCATGTGATTGTATTGAAGATAGAGCCTTTATAGAAGTAAGTAAGGTTAAATGAGGTCATAAGGGTAGGGCTCTGATCCAATAGTATTAGCGTCCTAATAAGAAAAACCACCCAGAGAGTTTCTTCACATTTTCTCTGATATGTGAGGACATAACGAGAAGACAGTCTTCAAGCCAGGAGGGGAGCTTTCACCAGAACCCAAGCAGGCTGGCACCCTGATCTTGGATTTCTGGTCTCTAGAACTGTGAAAAAACAAAGTTCTGTTGGTTGAGGCACCCCGTTTATGGTATTTTGTTATGGTGGCCCAGGCTGACTGATACATATAGGAAGATAATAGTTTTTGAGCCAAGAAGTAACATCATCTGACCTTTCAAAAAAATTATTCTGGCTGCTACATTGAAAAAAACAAAGAGAAAACCTAGAGGTAGCTGAGGGAAGAAACAAGAAGACCAGTTAGAAAGGTGGTGGAATGATCTAGATAAGATATAATAGTGGCTTGGACCACTTAGGTAGTAGCTATGCAGATGATGAGAAATGATAAGAATCTGATTTATGAATCTACAAACAAGGTTGCTGACAAATTGAATGTGACGTACAAAAGAGACAGTCAAGGATGGCTCAAAGTTTTTTTGCCTGAGCAAGTAGACAGGTGAGATCATTTAATGAGATGGGGAAGAATGCGAACAGCAATTTGGGGAGGACTGACTAGTAAGATCAGGAAATCTGTTTGAGAATATTAGGTTTGAAATACCTGTTATGATTCTGCACCCAATATTGATGTATGGGTTTTTTCCCCACAATTCTCTAACACCAGCTGGGTATCATACAATTTAATTCATTTCTGACACTATCTACCTGATAGTAGTGTCAGATCCCACGGGATAGGGACTCAGTCCTTCACGACTGCCCTCCCCCCACTTCAGATGGCAGGGCAAATCCAGGTAGTCACTAATGTTTCTCACCAAATGACTATGGGTTGGAGACTCCAACATAACCCCCTCCTTGGGTTTGATTAACTTGCCAGAGTGACTCAGATAACTTAGAGAACATTTTACTTGCTAGATTACCAGTTTATTATGAAAGGTTAATTCAGGAGCAGCCAGATGGAAGAGATGCACAGGGCAAGGTATGTAGGAAAGGACATGGAGCTTCTGTGTCCTCTCCAGGAGTGCCACTGTCCCCGAATCTCCATGTGTTCACAAACTTGGTGGCTCTCTGACCCTAGCCTTTTGAGTTTTTATGAAGACTCCAATTCTGTAGGCATGATTGATCAAGTCACTGGCAATAAATTCAACTTCCTGCCTCCCTTCCCCAGAGGTCAGGGGGGTAGGACTGAAAATTCCAACTGTCCAATCACCAGGTTGGTTCCCCTTGCAGGCAGCCCCCATTCTTGGTGCTTTCCAAAAGTCTCCTCTTTAACATAATCTTAGAGGTGGTTGAAAGAGGTTGGTTTTGAATATCAAGATACATTTATCACTCTTTTTTTTAAAGATTTATTTATTTATTTAAGAGAATGAGAGAGAGAGTACATGAGAGGGGGGAGGATCAGAGGGAGAAGCAGACTCCCCGCTGATGCGGGACTCCAGGATCATGACCTGAGCCGAAGGCAGTTGCTTAACCAACTGAGCCACCCAGGCGCCCTACATTTATCACTCTTATTACTCAGGAAATTCCAAGGGTTTTAGGTGCTGTATGCCAGAAATGAGATGAAGACCAAATACATATTTCTTATAAATTACAATATTATACCTATACACATCCATTCAACAAGAGAAATATTCAGTCTGGAGACATAAATTTAGGAGTTGTGAGAATACCTAATTTAAAGCCACAAAGATATCTAGGAACTGAGAGTAAACTGAGAAGGGGAAATACAAAGATTAAGTCCTGGGACCCTTGAATGTTCAGAGCAACTACTCAAATTATGGTTTGTGGCTCCATGGGGTTCTTTGAGATCTTTACATGGGGGCCTGGAGGTCAGAACTATTTTTGTAATAATTCACAAACAGTATCTGCCTTTAAAAAAAACTGTATTAACAATTGCTTTGGAAATACAAAAACAATGGTGGGTAAACCTGCTGCCACTTTAGCACAAATCAAGACAGTATCATTGAACTCTATTAGAAACCACTGTACTTTTCATCACTGCTCTTGTAGTTAAAATAAAGGTGTCAGTTTCATTGAAAAATGTTCTTGAGGACAGAGTAAACATTACTCATTAAATCTCAACCCTTCAGTACATATTTATTTAGCATTCTATCAACATGGAAAGTCCTTTTATAGCCAAAGAACTAGGCTTGTCTTAAAGAAAGACACTTGTGCCACTGTTTGAATCGCAAGTTGAACTAACTGATATTTTTCATGGAACACAATTTTTACTTGAAAAAAAAATGACTAACAGAAAAAAATATGCTTTTTCAGGCTTGGGTTTTTAACAGAC
Organism: Eumetopias jubatus; assembly: GCF_037043125.1. NCBI lineage: Eukaryota > Metazoa > Chordata > Mammalia > Carnivora > Otariidae > Eumetopias > Eumetopias jubatus. Next base: position 58,775,949 of record NW_028274814.1, on the reverse strand, counting down.
ATTTTCTTGAAAATGAACCAAGTGACCTTGCTACTTCAAGGAAAACAACTGATGGCATTCATTACCGGTGATAAAATTTGAACTTTCGGGCAAAACTTAGAATTTTGGAAGACTTATAGATGCCCCTGTGAGCTTGACAGATTCCCAATACTTGTTTGATGAGATGGATGGTGATAATAGCAAATCTAATTTTTTTTGATATCATATAATGAGATGTGCAGACATTGGGAAGATCTGCATAATTCAGGGAAACAATATTTTCTTTTTTTTTAAGATTTTATTTTCTTAAGTAATCTCTACACCCAGTGTGGGGCTCAAATTCATGACCCTGAGATCAAGAGTAGCATGCTCTTGGGGCACTTGGGTGGCTCAGTCGGTTAAGCCTCCAACTCTTGGTTTTAGCTCAGGTCATGATCTCAGGGTCCTGAGATGGAGCCCTGTATAGGGGCTTCATGCTCAGTGGGGAGTATGCTTGAGATTCTCTCCCTCAGTCTCTGTCCCTCACCCCCCTCGGGCTCTTTCTCTCTCAGATAAATATTAAAAAAGAAATACTCCTTCCTTTTCCAAATACATATCTGTGTGAGGTCAGATGTTCTTCATATGCTTCAACCAAAAGAACCTGTTACAATAGATTAGCTTTTAAACTGGACTAGGTAGTGGGCAAATTTTTTTCCATAAAAGTCCGTATACTAAAAAAGTCCATATTTTAGGATTTGCAGGCTATATGATCTTTGTCACAAATATGCAACTCTTCCATTGTAGTGAAAAAGCTGCCATAAACATACAGAAGTGAATGCGTATGGCTGTGTTCCAGTAAATCCAGTAAAATAGGCAGTGGGCTGAATTTGGCCTGTAGGCTATAGTTTGTGGATCGCTAGACCTCCAAGATGGACATTAAAGAGATTTTTAAAAATGTAAAACAATGTCAGTCTTATCACAGATTTGTTTTGGAAAAGACAGTTTTCTTTTTCACAAAAATGATATTTATATTAACATGTAATTGAATTATAATTATTATTTTTAAATGAATCAATAGATAATTATTATAAAAGCCTCAATTTTAATTTCTTTTTTTTAAAGATTTTATTTATTTATTTCAGAGAGAGAGAAAATGAGAGATAGAAAGCACGAGAGGGAAGAGGGTCAGAGGGAGAAGCAGACTCTCCACTGAGCAGGAAGCCCGATGTGGGACTCGATCCTGGGAATCCAGGATCATGACCTAAGCCGAAGGCAGTCGCTTAACCAACTGAGCCGCCCAGGCGGCCCTCAATTTTAATTTGCAGTGGAGTAAATATTAATAGATACAAGCCACATAACCAAAAGCTTTTTGATGTTCTCCATAATTTTTAAGATAGTGTAAAGGGGTTCCTGGGACTAAAAAGTTTGAGTAGTAGTAGTAGTTTAAAAGTTGGAGGTTTAGGGGCACCTGGGTGGCTCAGTGGGTTGAGCGTCTAACTTTGGCTCAGGTCATGATCCCGGGGTCCTGGGATGGAGCCCTGCATCGGGCTCCCTGCTCAGCAGGAAGCCTGCTTCTCCCTCTGCCTCTGCCCCTCTGCCCACTTGTGTGTTCTCTCTCTCTCTCTCTTTCAAATAAATAAATAAATAAATAAATCTTTAAAAAAAAAATCTTTGTAAAAAAGTTGGAGGTTTAAAGTTTAAAAGTTGGGGACATGAGAAGGAACCAGCGAGACAGCTCACGACAACGTAGGAAAACTGGAAATGTGAATTCCTGGAAGCCAAGTCAAGAAATTCTTTCAAGGAAGATGGTGTGAGGTTAACTATGTCCATTGAGAATAACCTTGTCAAAATGCTAATGAAGAAACCAACAGACAGGGAAGTGTTAAGCTTCAAGGGAGAGAAGGACTAATCATTTTTTGAAGGACACTGGAGAAGAGGAAGGTGATGGTATCAGAGCACTGGTTGAAGACTTTGTTTTAATGAGTGAAAAGTCCCACTTCTATTGAAACAAGAGGTAGTAAATAAAGGATGAGGGCAACTGCAGACACATTTGTAGGTGCGGAAGCAGGAAACTGAGGGAGTGCCAATCTGATGGCTTCTATTTTCGCTTAGGAGTAGGAGGTTGACGCATCTGTTGAGATGAGGGGGTGAAATGTTTGGAGGCGTAGAGGATGAACAAAGTGAAAGGCTGGAGAAAAGAGAGCTAAGGAAATTAGAAGGGAGTCCAGGTAATGTTGAGTTTCCAGGTGGGATTTAGGATCATGAATATATCATTCAATGCACCAATCTGTATAATTGTTGGTTTTTCTCTAGCAAGTATTTAACAGTCCAAGCGTTAGTAAAGACTTACAGGCAACAGACCTGCTGGACAGGGGTAGGTAAGTATTTTTCTGTAAAGAGACAGATAGTACATATTTTAGGATTTGTGGGCCAGATGGTCTCTATCACAGCTATTCAACTCAGCCTCTGTAGTGTGAAATCAGCCATAGACAATATGTAAACGAATGAGCATGACTATATATTCAAATAAAACTATTTATGGACACTAGAATTTGAATTTAATACAACTTTCATGTGTCATAAAATATCCTTATTTTGAATTTTTTAACCAGTTAAAAATGTAAAAATAATTATTAGCTTGTGAGCCATACAAAAATAGACAGTGGGTAGATTTGATCTGCAGTGCCCACAGTTTGTGAACCTTTGCATGCACTAGACTGTGGCAGATTATTTTTTTTTTAAGATTTTATTTATTTGTCAGAGAGAGCGAGCTAGCACAAGCAGAGGGAGTGGCAAGCAGAGGGAGAAAGCACAGGCTTTCTGCTGAGCAAGGAGCCCCATACAGGACTTGATCTCAGAACTCTGGGATCATGACTTGAGCCGAAGGCAGTCACTCAACCTACTGAGCTACTCAGGCGTCCCTAGACTGTGGCAGATTAGAAAAAGTTGCACCCGGGCGCCTGCGTGGCTCAGATGGTTAAGTGTCTGCCTTCGGCTCAGGTCATGATCCCAGGGTCCTGGGATCGAGTGCCGCATCGGGCTCCCTGCTCCCTGGGAGCCTGCTTCTCCCTCTGCTTCTCTCTCTCTCTCTCTCCCTTTGTCTCTCATGAATAAAAAATAAAATCTTTAAAAAAAAAAAAAGAAAAGAAAAGAAAAAGTTGCACCCTCAGGGAAGAACTACCCCAGGACTTTGAATACAGCTTGGGTTGGTTTCCACTTGTTCCCTTTGTAGGGTGCTCTTGTGTAATGTATAACATGCATCTATTTATTTTATTTTGTTTTTATTTTAAGTAGGTTCTAAACCCCACATTGGGCTTAAACTCATGACCCTGAGATTAAGAGTTGCATGCTCTACTGACTGAGCCAGCCAGGCACCCCAACATGCATCTGTTTATATGATGGTCCTTGCAGAGTTAGTCTATCAGGTGATATGACAAAAGGAAATAGAGCATGGGAATTGAAGATATGGATACAAAATGTCTGAAGTGATGCACCACTGCAATATAAACAGGATAGAAATAGAAGTTAAAGTAGAAAGCCGCTGATAAGACACCCATGTCAGAGGGTCAAGGGCAACTAAGTCTTGATGAGCTCAAGGAACTGATGGTTAACAGAAGTGACTAAGGGAAGAATTGGAAGGAAGAGCAAAGTTCTAGAGTGGTATGTTTGCATGTAAGATTTTAGAGTGAAAGAGCTCCAGGTTAATAACAGGATATGGATGGTTCACCCAGGGGTCAAAGTCTTTGATGAGAAAGAGGTAATGACCAAGTTGTCAGTAAGTGACACTACCAACAAAGGTTAGAGATTGATGTCATGAATCATAAAGGAACAGAAAGAGTACAAATGTAATGATCTGAAAATGGTTCAAGGACAAAGCGAAGATCCATCAGTTGCTCTAACACATGCCTGACACTCCTTGGTCATCTCCCTTCTAAAAACTAGCTCCCAATCTTTTGCTCCTGTGCTCCAAGGAGTTAGGTCCTTCGAGATCCTTTTCTTTCCTCCCATAGAACTGGTCTGGCAGGAAGACAATAGTGTAGTGTATGTAGTCATGCCACATTTCTGCTTAAAATTCTTTTTTTTTTTTTTAAAAAAAAAGACTTTATTTATTTATTAGAGAGAGAGAGAGCGAGCACAAGCACGGGGAGCAGCAGGCAGAGGGAGAGGCAGACTCCCCCCTGAGATCATGACCTGAGCTGAAGGTAGATGCTTAACCGACTGAGCCACCCAGGCATCCCTCTGCTTAAAGTTCTTGAGTGAATCCCTCTCAGGTTAATTCAACAAGAACTGCTGGTCCCTGCTTACTATTTTAGCCTCTTTTGTAGATTTCCTCCTCCTTTACTCATCATCACCGTGACTAACATTGTGCAAGAGCATAGAATGAACACACTGGTTTTAGAGCTTTACATGTATTATCTCATCCTATATGATGAAGTGGGGTAAATACTATTATTTTATTTATATACTATATTATAGCCAATTTCCCCATTTTCCACTGTCTGGAAGACTCTTCAGTCCCCTTCTCTAGTTACTTCCTGTGGCAGGCTAAATAATGCCCCCTTGTCCCACAGAGACATCCACATCCTAATCCCTAGAACCTCTTACCTTACATGGTAAAAGAGAATTTGCAGATATGATTAGGTTAAGAATTTAAGAATTTTGAAATGGGGTGATTATCCTGGATTATTTGAGTGGGTCCAATGTAATCACAAAGGCCCTCACAAAGAGGGAGGCAGGAGGATCAGAGTGAGAGAGAAGATGAGATATGGAAGTCGAGCAAAGTGATGCCATTGCTGAAAGGGGGCCATCAGCCAAGGAATGTATGTGGTCTACAGAAGTAGGAAAGGGTAAGGAACAGATTCTTCTCTAGAGCATCCAGAAGGAACACAGCCCTGGAACACCTTGATTTTGGACTTCCAATGTCCAGTGACCAGAACTGCAGGAAAATAAATTTGTGCTGTTTTTTTAAATTGATATATAATTGGCATATAACATTATATTAGTTTCAGGTATAAAACATAATTATTTGATATTTGTACATATTGTGAAATTACCACCATGATAAGTTTAATTAACATCCATCACCACACGGTTACATTTTTTTTTCTTGTGATGAGAACTTTTAAGACCTACTCTCTTAACAACTTTCATTAAGTATAGTCACCATGCTGTACAAATACATGTTGTTGTAAGCCACTAAGTTTGTGGTAGTTTGTTACAGCAGCAATAGGAAACACTTCTCAGGGAAGCCTTTTCTGATCTCCCCCCACCCCGCCCCAACCAAATTGGATTAGCCACTCCTCCTCAATGTTTGCTCAACTCCCTGTCCTTGCCTCTCCCATAGCATTTGCCTTGCTGCATTGCATTTCCTTGTTAGGAGCCCATCTCTACCTCTAGGCTGTATGTTCCTCCAACAGGGATCATGTTATATTGTTCCTCCCTATCCCCAGAGCCTAACTTAAAGATACACACCTGCGGCTCAATAGATATTTGTTGGATGATTGAATGAATGAATATGACTTCTCAATCAAAGAGGGCTAAGGTTACGTATTTATATTAAAATCATATGTAGTGGCTATTTAGTTTAAAATGCAACTGAAATTTGTCTTCCTAGCAAGAAAAATAAAAATAAAAAAGGCACAGATTGGACTTTCCTGAATGCCCCATGAACATAAAAGGAAGAAATGGTTACCTCAACAACGAGAAATCTGCTTTCCTTAGAGAAACGAAGTAACAAAGCCACAGAGTGAAATAATTAAGAAATTTTGAGGCTTAGCAGGGGCATCTAAGTTTTTTACACAGTGAGACATATGCCTAGACATGACATACGCGCCCACTACCAGAAGTTTTTATTCATGACAATAGTGAATTAAATGTGGCTGTGCTGGGCTTGTTACTACCATAGCATATGACTCCATCATGAGTCAGGGCCACATGACATTTTATTTATTCTTATCTTCCTTTTGTTGTAAATCTTTGTTACACCCCAGTTTCACAATGTAATTTTAGTATGCTGATTCTCAAAGGCAGAGGTCGTTAGAGAATTTGGAGGGGTCATTACAAAGTCACCTGAGTTTCTCTCCCATCCTCTACCTTACCACCTGTTCAGAAGTCTGGCATGGTGGCTGGGTTCTCTGCTCAGGATACTACAAGGCTGAAACCAGAGTAAGCTGAACTGAGCTTTTGTCTGGACGCTCTGGGGAAAAATTCACTTCTAAGCTCATTGGTGTAGTTCGCAGAATTCAGTTCCTCGTGATTGTAGGATTGAAGTTCCATTTACTTGCCGGCTGTCAGTCAGGACCTGCTCTGAGCAACTAAAGGCTACTGTTAGGTCTTTTCCCCTGTGGCCACCATTGTTACTTCACAACATGGTATGTTTGCTTTCTTCCAGGCCAGCCAGAGCACAGTCCTCAAACTTCATCTCCTGCAACCAGGCAGAGAGAAAACTCCCTACTTTTTAAAGAGTTCATATAGTTAGGTCAGGCCCACCCAGATAATGTCCAGGTAAGAGCTGGTAAGAGCTCAATGAATGATGAGCTAAAACTCCAGAAGAGCAAAGGCTCTTCTTCAGCTGAAGTAGCAGTTTCTAGATTTTACAGAGTGGGTAAATTGGCCATACATATTTTGAAATTTGTGCATTGTTTAGATTAGAAATCCAAAGCTTTTGCTAAGTTTTCTGTTATTCAGAGTACCAGATGTCTTAAGCAACAACTGTGTGTTTTGTAACCACTTAATAGAGAATGACTTAAAAAAAAAAAAGCCCTGTTATATGTAACTGATGAATTATTGAACTCTACATCTAAAACTAGTCATGTACTATATGTTGGCTAATTGAATTTAAATTAAAAAAAAAGGGGGGCCCCTGGGTGGCTCAGTCAGTTGAGTGTCTGCTCTACATTTAGGTTGTGATCTCAGAGTTCTGGGATTGAGCTCTGCATCAGGCTCCCTGCTCAGCGGGGAGTCTGCTTCTCTCTCTGCCCAACCCCACCCCCCGACTTACGCTTTCTCAAATAAATAAAAAATAAAATCTTTAAAAAAATAAATTCTAAAAAAAAGAAACAAGATGTTAGTTGATAACTAAATAAGTAAAAATAAAAGCCCCCAAGGAGCAAGGTACTTATTTTCTCCTAGACCCCATTTCTGTAATTCCAGTTACCATCACCATGTGACAAGGAAGGCCCATCAGTGTTTTCTCTGTGGATAGGTTACACCTGGCAAGGTAAGATGAGAGCTGAAATGAGCCTGTGATTTAGTCAATTATGATGTTGACTATAAAAAAATATTTTAAGGGATGCAAGGCTGGCTCAGTTGGAGCATGCAGCTCTTAATCTCAGGGTTTTAAGTTTGAGCCCCGTGTTGGGTTGTAGAGATTACTTAAAAAAAATTTTTTTTAAGTATTTTAAAATAACTATTGTATTTACATTTTAGCTTGTTACATAATGAAACATCAAAATAATATATCCTATGATCAACTTCATTAATTTATTTATTCTTTTGACCCCAAGCAAAAAATTTCCAGGCAACTTTCCAATGCCACGCATCAGCTATTTTTTCCTTACATCCTAGTTGTTAAATCTTCATGTGTCGCTACTCCAAGCCTATAATAATTGAGAAACTTGACTTCGGTATCCTCATTCTGCTAATCCTGGCTTATTTTTCACAAAATTACTAATCTTCAGGGAATATTGCAAACCATCATTTCTATTTCTGAGTCAGAAAAACAGAAAGTGGGGAAAGTTGTGGATGACAAGGACTCTTGGAACATTAGACAATCTGTCTTTTATCTGGAAAGAGATGGATTTGATATACTGTCATTATAAGTTCAAGGTGCCCCAAAGCTAGGATTATTTAATTTGAAATACGTAACTTTTAAAAACTAAGACAAAGTAAAAGGAAAAAGGTATAAAGGATGTTTTTGTCTTTGTATCTTACTCTATGTCATGAAAATTTTTGTATTTATGCAGCACCTCAATTAAAGGAAGCCCACCTTTCAAGGCCCTAAATATAAAAAAAACAAAACATTTTAGTTTGATGTCATTTTAGGCATCAAGGTCACTTTGCAAGGAAAGAAGTGACTAGGTTATGACAATGGGTCCTGACCACAGATGTACTTTTCAAACTTTAGAAACAGTGAAGGTAGGGGCACCTGGGTGGCTCAGTCGTTAAGCGTCTGCCTTCGGCTCAGGTCATGATCCCAGGGTCCTGGGATCGAGCCCCGCATCGAGCCCCGCATCGGGCTCCCTGCTCGGCGGGAAGCCTGCTTCTCCCTCTCCCACTCCCCCTGCTTGTGTTCCCTCTCTTGCTCTTTCTCTCTCTCTGTCAAATAAATAAATAAAGTCTTTAAAAAAAAAAAAAAAAAGAAACAGTGAAGGCAATACATTTCACCAGCAGATAGCTTTTGCCCTATTGGAATGCTGCTTGAGGTCAAAGCGTTAGAGCCAATCCATCTTGCCATAGGATCTATCCTGCTACGCAGAAGAGACCTGACAGCCAGCGCCAAAATGACAGATTTTTTTTTAAGATTTTATTTATTTATTCATGAGAGACAGAGAGAGAGAGAGAGAGAGAGAAAGAGAGAGAGGCAGAGGGAGAAGCAGGCTCCCAAGGAGCAGGCACCCCAAAATGACAGATTTTTAAGGCCCACATTCCAGTGTAGTCAACCTATATGCAATTACATAAGTGGGTCCAGCAAAACCTACAGAACTGATATAGGCAGGCCAGGTCTGAGAACGCAAAAGGGGGGGTCCCACAGGACAAGCCAAGAGAGTCCTTCCTTGGCTTCACACAGGATAGAAATCAAATTCAAGCCAGGAGGAAGTGAAAGCAGAGTTTACCGAGTTGTGTAAGTGATTGAGTATAGCAGATGGAGTGTCTGGGAGACTTGGAAAGGAAAGGAGAGTGAGTCTCTTTATTGCTTGGGGTTAGGGGTTTATACTGGAAAGGGGTCCAGGGTACCTGTTTCTTCAGGAATCCAGGGCAGGGTCTGATCAAAGGTGAGTGACAGGTGAACAATAGGTGTTATTTCAAAAATCACTGAAGGTAGGGGGTATTGATATCAGCGTCAGCTGAGGTTTGTTCAAAGCTAATGTCCTGGAACACGTTTAGGATCCAGTTCTTAGATGTCATCGGGTATTTGGGGGCCTATGATGAAATTCAAAGAATGATTAACTTTCTTGCTTCCCCACTGGAGTGGGAACATAGCTTCTTTGACTTATTCAGATGCAAGGTGAAATATAGAACATGAGGAAATGGGGCCTGGCAGAAAAACAGCAGAGATGGAGCCTTTCTAAAAAGGAAGTCCCTTTAGTCTCCCCTCTCAGAACTATCCAACCAACCCACAGAACAGTGAGCATAATGAATTCTTGTGAAGTCACCAGATTTTAGGGTGGTCAAAACAGATTAGAATAGTTGAGGAAGACTTCATGGAACTCAACATGAACAAAACTTTTTTCTTGACTTTCAGACTTCATTTTTTCTAATAATGATGCTACTACTTCTTTTACTCTGTTTTGAAACAGATGCACTTTTTTTCTTCCTGTCTTTCTCTCCCTGATATATAGTGTCTAATTCTTACCAATTTTTCCTTAATGATTTCCTTCTCAATTATCTTTTCTATTACCGCTGTCACCATGTAAGTACAGCAATGATTTTTTTTGCTTTCGGTCTTCGGCAGTTCAATTTATCTTGAATGCTCATGTAACTGTCATTGTACCAAAATATTGTTCCAATTATGCTTCTTTCCACCAAAAAAATTCTTCAATGGCTTCCTTTGCCTACACAAGAATGTTCTTGATCATCAGCTTTATCTATCGAATCACTCCCTTCCCAATTTTTTTTTTTTTTTTTTTTTAAAGATTTTATTTATTTATTCATGAGAGACAGAGAGAGAGAGAGAGAGAGAGGCAAGGGAGAAGCAGGCTCCCAAGGAGCAGGGAGCCCGATGCGGGACCCGATCCCAGGACTCTGGGATCATGACCTGAGCCGAAGGCAGACGCTTAACCATCTGAGCCACCCAGGCGCCCTCCCTTCCCAATTCTGATTGCTATGTATATTTCCAGGCATAGCCTAGTTTTCAAATTATCATTTTTCTCCAAAAAAAAATCCCAACTCCAGCCAAACTAGCTTACTCATAGTTTCTAGACTATGCCATAAACATTTTTTAATATTTTTGCTGTTGATTTTTTTTTCTAAATGAATTCCCATGTATCTAGAAATGTCCCATTCAAATTCTACCTTCTATGTGAGGCTTCTTCCTTAATTATTCCCAAATTATTTTTACAAACTCCTTTAATATTTTATTGTCCAAATCATTCAGTTAATACCCACGACTATATAGTCATTTATTATAGTTACATTTATCATGTATATATGTTTTATCTACACACCTAAATTGTAACCTTCTGGAGATCAAAGTCTGCATTTTATGCTTTATATAAAGTGTTGTCAGTAAATATTAATTGATGTTGAAAGAAGCAGTAAGATTTGAGTAGGGGGGGAGAGAAGGCCCATTCTAGAGGGATAGGAGCAACAAGTGAGAATATGTGTGGTTTATTCCAGAGATGGGAAAGATAGTATCAAATAAAGGGTCAATTTAATTACCCAGCAACAACAACAACAACAATTCAGCACTCAGCTATCATTCTTCACCTTGCTTACTTTTTTTCCAAGGCACAATGATGCTCATTTATGCCTCAGGACTTTTACACTGTTGTGGAAAATATGATCACAGAAATAGAATTTTAAAAATACTTTGTTGTTTGCAAAAACTGTGTTACAGGAAGGAAAGAGGGGGAGTGTTCGCTAACCGGAGGCAAATTACCACCATTCGCCAGTGCCAGGATCTTTTTTACACCTAAATTGTCCTCCCCATCCCCCAGTTGCCAAGTGGTTAGCAGGGGAGGAAATGCCTCAAAACACCCAGCGGGGTGGGGGAGGTGTGAGCCGTGTAGTCAAAAGGAGAGTAATGCAGATGGCATTGGCCAGTGGAAGAGTCATGAAAAATAAAGCTAGTACCATTGGTAGGGGCCAGGTTACATGTTCTAGCAGAGTCTTATAGTCTCGATTTTAAATTTTGGTTTTTAACTAAATAGCAGTAAACAGGCACTGAAGAGTAGGATGAATTGGGGGATGTTTGAACAAACCTCCCTTAGCTGGGGGAGGTGATGGGTCAGTTTCTTTATTTAAGTGGGAAGCGCGACACAGGTTATCTACCTGGTGGTCAAGACACAAGGGGGAGTAGCAGTGGGTACGGTCCCAGGGTATACAGCCGGATTTAAATTTGTAATATGGATTCAAGTCCCAACATCTTTATTTATTTACTTTTTTAAGTCCCAACATCTTTAGTATTAAAAGATATGTAATTGACTTACCTTATTCCAATATGGTTTCCACGGTATTGCTAAAATTTCAACTTCACTTCATTTGAATTGCAGTAGCTGTCTGCAAGTATAGCACAAGTAATGTGTGAAACTACTCCCTCCTGTGGGAAGCAACACAACTTATAGCCGGTTTAAAAATCCCTTACTCAGCTATCTAGAACAGACTGAATAGGGTTCATATCACAGTAAGCTATACAGGGTACTAGCCATAAACTCAGCTCACTTTTGTTCTTGCCATCAATTGTAGTAATTAGCAACCTCTCCACTTGTCAGCATTCTTCTGTTGAATAACACTTGTCCACACTGGGAGCTGAATCTTGCTCATGACAATTTAGTAAATATATAGCTCTAGGTTTGCTTTCCAAGGTACATTGGATATATTACTGGACTCTCCTCTAACAATATGAGAAGATTTGAAGTTAACAAAGGGGTTAGGAAATTATATATCAATGTAATTAATCCAATTAATGTGTTAGTGCCCTCTGTGAAGATAATGGCTTATAGGATCATAAAAACTCTATTAGTGCCACCTAATTGGCAAAGGAAAAATGATCCATATAAGAGGAAATACAGTGTTAACTTTTAAGGGTCAGGCATATAACGTGGATCCTATGAACTGAGGTGAATTGGGACCTATTTCAGTTTGTAGATACTGAAATGGAACAATTCATTTGAACAACAATTCAGCTGAAAGGAATGATCTAGGGCTAGGTGATAGATTAATACAAGGGGGAGAAGGCATAGTTTGACTTTAAAAAACCTAAGAAGGCAAAAATAAATAAAAAACCCACTTCTGATGTCCTGCTCTTGAATTTCTGAACATTTTTACTTTTTTTTTTTTTTAAAGATTTATTTATTTATTTATTTATTTGACAGAGAGGGACACAGCGAGAGAGGGAACACAAGCAGGGGGAGTGGGGGCGGGAGAAGCAGGCTTCCCGCTGAGCGGGGAGCCTGATGCTGCGGGGCTCGATCCCAGAAGCCTGGGATCATTTTTACTTTCTTATATAGAAAAGGGTCTGACAAGAATAAGGGATCTTTGGCAAGCAGTTTCCCTAAACAGAGTGATACGAGTATTTGTTATTTAAAAAGATCACTTGCACTACTTTATAGTGAATGGATTAGATGAAAGCAAGAGTGAAAGTGGGGATTGCAGTTTTCCAGGTGAGAAATAATAGTGGAAAGTAGATGGATTTGAGAAATCTTTAGGAGTTATAAACAATAAGACTGTGATTAATTGGGTGTCAAGGGTAAGGAAGACGAAGAGTCAAAGATAATTGTCAGTTGTGGCTAGAGTTTTCCACAAAGGCCTTGAGTAGATATAAGTGGGAAGCCTCGAGGCTTTGCAGTACAGGCAGATAAGAAGAGCTCGTCCTGGGTGCTGGCATAGTAAGAAAGTCAAAGCCTATAACCTTTCCATTCCACCTAGGTGACATGGCTCACTGAATGCATTGATGAGTACTGATACAAAGCAGTGTGTTCTACTTCAGGATTCTTCCAATCTAGAGAATGTTTTACTTAATGAGGCCATTGTGTCTCCTATACATGAGACACACCTTTATGAGATACGAGGGAACCAATGGGAAGGGGAGCTGACTTAGCTATTTAACTCATTTTTACCCTTTACTCAGCTGATTTGCTGCTTTAGAAGTAAATCAAAGTAAAAGTACCTGAGAGTTCAAGTTGCCATTTGTATCCACCCTCAAATCAGTGATTTTCTGGGTCCAGCAATTGACTAGGTAGCTGGTGTTCTGCAATTTGAGACGGGTAACGTAGTAGAGGAGGACCAGGCTTTTTATTTTGTTGTTGTTCTTGTAATTGCTGTTGTTGTCATTCTGGGAGAGATAAAGAAAACAAGTTCAGTTTTGGACGTTGGGTTTAAGGTCACTCGATACTCCACATGGAAATAGAAACCTGGCATTTTGAATACATGGGTCCAGATACCAGAAGAAAGTTGTGGGCTAAAGATAAAAACGTCAGAATCCTCAGCTAAATAGATAGAAACTGAAATTACATGCATGAATGAGATCACCTAAGGAGAGACTATAGTTAGAAGAGAAGAGGGTCAAGAACTGAAACCCTGAGGAAAATCCATATTTGTTAAGGACAGTGAGGAAGCTGAGAAGGCAAAAATATATATGGTGCAACAGGGTAAGAGAAGCATGGTATCTGGATATGAAGTGGAAAACCATTTCAAAGGGAACACAGTCAACGGTGTCAAACGCTACTGGGAATCCTGTAAAATGAAAACTGTCCACTGGATTTGGCAGTCAAAGGTTATTGATGGCCTTGGAGAAAGTTGTGGAGAAAGTTGTTTTGGTAGAGAGGCTGTAGCTAAAGTTAGAAATAGTTTTGTTTTTGTTTTTAATTTAGAGAGAGAACGGGTATGCATGTGAGCAGGGGGAGGGCAGAGGGGGAGAGAGAGAGAGAGAGAGAATCTCAAGCAGACTCCACGCTGAGCCAAAATGACCTGAGCCAAAATCAAGAGTTGGTGGCTCAACCGACTGAGCCACCCAGGTGCCCCAAGGTCAGAAATAGTTTTAGGAGTGTTTCTGAAGTGAGGAGAGGGCACCAAATATAGATAACCCTTGAGAAGTTTAACCTTGAGGGGTGGAGAGGGATTCAAAGGAACATTTTAGGAAGCCAGAAAAGAGAGAGCAAAGCAGTAAATGTATATGTGTTATTAACATTTAATTGTATAAGCATTTGTGGATTACATGAAGGGCACAGGGAGGGAACTGAGAATTGAGAGATGGACAAGAAATAGTCCTTCCCTTCAAGGTGCTCAAAGTTTAATAGGGGAGAGAGAAAGATAAATAATTATGTATATAGACCGTGCAATAATAGATGCATTAAATTTAGTAGTAGCATAGTGGTGGAAGTGAAGAGTATGTTTATCAGGAAGGAGATAAGGGAAGACATTAAAATTGAGTTATGAATTCTTAAGTGTTTGCTAGGAATACTATGAGAAAAAGAAAAAAACATAGTTTATAGGAAACTACACAAAGCCTTTAAAGAGGAGTTCTTGGAATCAAATTGCCTAGATATAAATCCTGCCTCCAACATTACTAGCTCTGTGACTTTGGGTCATCATTGAGTAAACATTGCAAAGCTTCAACTTCATCACCTATAGAATGAAGGCTGATAATTCCTATTGTATGGGATTTTAGGGAGCTTTAAAAGCTGCCAAACACTGAATTCAGTAGCGGTACACAGCAAATACTCAATACATGGTATTATTATGGGATCTAAGATGCAAAAAGAGTGGTGAAGTATGTAGCTACAGAAGCTGATTAGGAACCAGATCATGATAGATTTGTCAGGAAAGTTAACACTGTTCCCTGCATTAATTAAAACAAACTAGTACAATTATTAGAAAACAAACCGAAGTCAGGCTTAATTCTACTAAAAAAAAGTCTTCAGGAAGCATCTTAATTATAATCTCCTGTTAATGAAGCCTAAGGCAACAGGTATGTACAAGTACCTTACAGGATACTAATTAGGAGGCTGAGATTGCTAACCTCTAATTGTGCAATTTGCAAATATATTTTTACATTACAACATCTTATAATACAAAGCATTGTTTTCCATTAAGATTGTTGCAAAACTTCAGTTTTCTCATTTTTTTCTTTTTATGTTTCAGTACTTTTAAATTTTTTTCTTTTCAAATTCTTATTTAAATTCTAGTTAGTTAACATACAGTGCATTATTGGTTTCAGTAGAATTCAGTGATTCATCACTTACATACAACACCCAGTGCTCATCATAACAAGAGCCCCCCTTCATGCCCATCCCCCATTCAACCCATCCCCCACCCACCTTCCTCCATCAACCCTGTTTGTTCTGTCTTTAAGAGTCTCTATGGTTTGTTTCCCTCTGTTTTTTCTTTTCCCCCCACCCATCTGTTCATCTGTTTTGTTTCTTAAATTCCACATATGCGTGAAATCATATGGTATTTGTCTTTGACTGATTTATTTCGCTTAGTATAATATACTCTAGCTCCATCCACATCATTGCAAGATTTCATTCTTTTTGATGACTAATACTCCATTATATATATATATACACCATGTCTTCTTTATCCATTCATTAGTCAATGGACATTTGAGCTCTTTCCATAGTTTGGCTACTGTTGATACTCAGCATTTTTTCTTCTTTTTTTTTAATGAATTGGTAGTGTGGTAATACTTTGATTTCAGCAAAAAATCTATTTCAGGGGTGCTGGGTGGCTCAGTTGGTTAAGCGTCTGCCTTTGGCTCAGGTCATGATCTCAGGGTCCTAGGATCAAGCCCCGCATTGGTCTCCCTGCTCAACAGGGAGTTTGCTTCTCCCTCTCCCTCTGTGTTCTCTCAAATAAATAAATAAAATCTTAAAAAAAAAAAGAAGTTATTTCAACTCTACCACCAAAACAAAATACACCCAAATTAACTGATCAAATAGTGTTGCTCACCATGGTAAGGGCATTTAAAGAGTAGGGGTAGATTCCACAAAAAGCTGCAGTGGGATCTAAGGAAATCTTCATGTGAGCTGTAGCCTTCTAGCCTTTTGTTATTGTTTGAGTGAATGAAGTTTTCTCTAGTCTGAAAAGTCAGTGATTTATGTTAGATTTTTATTTTGAGGAAGCCTTTTTCTTTTCTTTGGAAGATTTCAACTTCTCACTTACGTGAACGATATTCCCTCTATAGAAGGAAATTTTGCCCTTTTAAAGAGAATTCTTTAAATACCTATTCGGCATTTTTTAAAAAAATATTTTATTTATTTATTTGACAGAGAGAGACACAGCGAGAGAGGGAACACGAGCAGGGGAAGTGGGAGAGGAGAAGCAAGCTTTCCACGGAGCAGGGAGCCAGATGTGGGGCTTGATCCCAGGACCCTGGGATCATGACCTGAGCTGAAGGCAGACACTTAACGACTGAGCCACCCAGGCGCCCCAGTATTTTATTTTTTAATATTTAATTTTAAGTAATCTCCACACCCAATGTGGGGCTTGAACTCACAACCTCAAGATCAAGAGTCACTTGCTCCATCCACTGATCCATCAGTATTTTTGAAGTTAAAAGGGTATATCAGTTTGGGGCACCCGGGTGGCTCAGCGGGTTAAGGATCCAACTCGGTTTCAGGTCGTCATGATCTCAGGATCCTGAGACCCAGCCCCACAAAGGGCTTCTGGCTCAGTGCAGAATCTGCTCTAGGTTCTCTCTCTCTCTCTCTCCCTCTGCCCACCCCCACCCCCATGCTCGCTCTCTTTCTCAAATAAATAAATCTTAAAAAAAGGAAAAAGGTGAATCAGTTTAAAAAAAAATCTTCATTTGGGAATTTTCCATTCCTGATGAATCCAGTGGTAAAATCTTTCTACCAGAATTTTTTTTTTAAAGATTTTATTTATTTGAGAGAGACAGAATGAGAGAGAGCGCGCACATGAGAGGGGGAAGGGTCAGAGGGAGAATTAGACTCCAGCTGAGCAGGGAGAGCCCATCCCGGGACTCCAGGACTCCAGGACTCCAGGATCATGACCTGAGCCAAAGCAGTCACTCAACCAACTGAGCCACCCAGGCGCCCCTCTACCAGAATTGTTAATGGTGACTTTGTTATTTGATATGACATGTACTGTTGATATTTGGTATAGGGTGACTTGTGTCACATCCTATGCGTGTGCCTCAATTTCCCTAATTTTTTTCTGATGAGTTGAGCCTATAGATTTTGCCTCGTTTTTGCATGTATATTCACATATATAATTGGGTCGGTTGTTCAAGGTGTTTCATTAAGCTCATCTTCGTTTCTTGCAGTTGACTAGAAATTTCATGAACTCCTGCCAGCAAAGTAGGTCTTAGGGTTGTTGATGCTTAATAAACACACTGAGCCAATCCAGGCGTGCAGGGGAAACTCCTTTAACCAGTGGTTTTGGATTTCAAAGTTTTGTTTTCCCCCAAGACCTAACAGTAACATCTATAACCCAGTATACGTGTATATGACTGAATAAAAAATGTTGCTATAGCATACTTACCTGACTACCCGAGATGTGCCTGAAATTTCCAACTCTCCTGCATATAAAACAAAAACTGCATCCCTTCCAGGTAGAAACCAGCTAAACTGATTCTACAAACCACTAACTGGTGGTTAAAGGCCGACTGAAATCGCTCCTCTAGCAGTCTCCGCCGCTGCTTTCTGTCACACCCCTCGAAAATGCAGCGTTTGTAGCTGGGAAGGTGGCGACCCGCGGAGTCACCGAACAGAGCCCTACGAGTGATTCGCCCCGAAGGACGGAGTCAGCTCTCAGAGAGCGGGGAACCAACCTACAGCCCCGGCACGGTGGATGATGCAGGGCTCGACCCATTTCCCTGCCCTCCGGCTTCCTCGAAGTCCGTCCCGCCCCCTCCATCTGCTCTCCGTGAATTTAATTTCTCCCCTGCGAAGTGGGCCGAGCGCCGAACGATCGATGTTTCCTCCACGCCCTGAGAGCCGCCATTTTGGGGGGAGGAAAACACAAGTAGGGGTGGCAGAGCCTCCACGGGATGTTGACTGGCTTTTGCTTCTCTTGGCAGCACTGTGGGACCGGGGTAGAAGAATCCACCCGGGCCACTCCTCCTACTGCCTCTCCGGAATGAGGCCTCAGCGCCCGCGCGGGACGGCGCCCTCATTCATCCGAGAGTGAGTGAAGATTGGCGGCGTGGCGCGCGCTCTCGCGCGCCCTCCGCTGTCAGTTATCCCGCGCGCTCCCGGCGGCGCGCGCAGCTCCCCGCGCGCTCCCGCCCCTCCCCCGCAGGGCTAAGAGCTCGGCGCAGACTCGCTTGTTTGTTTCTGCAGGAGCCCTAGGAGAGGCCGAAGCCGAGAAGATGCCTGGGAAGCTGAAGGTGAAAATCGTGGCCGGGCGCCATTTGCCAGTGATGGACCGAGCTAGTGACCTGACTGATGCCTTCGTGGAGGTTGGTGCAAGGTCCTGCCCCTCAAAACACAGGGAGTGCCAAGCCCTTGAAGGATCCTACTCGCCTCGCCCCCAGCTCTTCAGCCCATTCTCCTTTCGACTGCCGTCCTTTGTGCGGTGCTTGTCCAAGTCCTGCCTTGAGGGCTGACTGCCGAGACTGCAGCCCATGTGATGGGTGCACCGCTCCTGGGCGCCTGTGGCGGAGAGCGCCGCGCGGGGAGGCAGTTACTGCTCTGCATGCGGGGGTGACCCTGATGTCAGGACTCATAATAGGCCACCTGCCAGTCAGGAGGAGATCCCGAGGCGTGTCCGCGTAGCCACCGAAACACACACACACATACACACACACGTACGTTCTTCTGTTAAGGGAGAGGTGGCTTCTGAAGCCAAAGTGATGCAGGTCACGTTAAGAAGGTAGATAACAGTTCGTTACGGGCACTTGGAGACCTACAAGGCGAGGCGATCCACTCTTGAGCATAACATTTTCTGAATCATCAGTGTAAGTTTTAAAACACAACCATAATGCTTTCTGCTCTTGTATGGACTGGTAGGTAGATGAGCTGTTTTAGGGTAATTTAGTGCCTTGAGGTAGGAAGCGAATTAAGTGCCATGGATTTAAATTGCAAAATTGCTTTTTAAGCCAGATGATTAGTTTAAAACTTATGCAAATTAGCCCAGGCCTAGGGCCCGGAAAGTAATAACCCAGAGTCTGAAAGAAGCCAAGTAAAAATTGTAATAAAAATTGACTTGATGAGCCAGAGCATTAGAATAATAATCATTGGGCTAGTAATGCTTGGAGTTGACAGCTATAGGATAATATACAGCCTGATTTTATCTCAATATAAAATATTCTTGATGTTCCCTAAAGGTTCTCTAACTTAATAACTGCAGTTTTTCCCCCCAAACATTGCCATGGTCATTCTTACTCCCAACTTCATTTTCACTTGAGAAACAGATGCTGAGTGTGTTCTTGGGCTAGATGTTAGGTAATGGGGATACACAGATTACCAGGGCATAGTCTTTGCTTTCAGATAGCTCAGAGACTGACCTATATGTTTAATAACTAATAGCTAACATGTGTTGAGTCTCATTATTGCCAGGTCTTTGCTAACTACTTTTTATTTATTTTTATTTATTTATTTTTAAAGATTTTATTTATTTATTAGAGACAATGAGAGAGAGAGAGAACACGTGAGAGTGGGAAAGGTCAGAGGGAGAGGCAGACTCCCCGCCGAGAAGGGAACCTGATGGGGGACTTGATCCCGGGACTCCAGGATCATGACCTGAGCCGAAGGCAGTCGCTCAACCAACTGAGCCACCCAGGCGTCCTGCTAACTACTTTTTAATTCTTATTCCTCATAACAGTCCTGCTATTATATTACTATACCATATTACGGTTAACTGAGGCCTAGGAACAGTAAATAATTTGCCCAAGGTTTCTTAACCTTGTAAATAGACTTGTGGTCTGTTTTCTTAACCACTGTGCTAACATTGCCTCTCTAGACAAGTTGATGAGTGTTGTAGAATATGGAAACTTCATTCTGTCTCTGAAGGTTTAGGAAGTTTTCCTAGAAAATGACATTTGAGCTGAATCTTGAAGGACATCAGGATTTTACTAGGCAGAGGGAACATCAAAGGCACAGAATGGGATACATGGTATGTTCAGGGAACTATCTTAGTTTGAGACATGTCTGGAGTAAAAGGGAATATGTGGGTAGTGGAGGTTATGGGGGATGAGGCTGGAAAGGCAGGGTGGTACCAAATCTCATTTTCTGTACTGAATAATTTTTCCTTTATTTTATAAGCAGGGGCAAGCAAAGAGAACTTTTTAAGGAGAAATGAAATATGATGTTTATTATTAGGTTGTTTATAGGATGACTTGTGTGGTAATGTTATTGATGGACTGGACAGATGAGAGATGAGACAGGGAGATCAGTTAAGAAGGAGGTAAAATTATCCATGCAATATGTGCATTTTGAGAATGTCTGTGGGAACCGATTAGAGGAGAAAGACTTGAGGGATATTTCCCTTGTTTTTTCTTACTTAAAATTTTATTTATTTGAGAGAGAGAGAGATAGCAAGAGAGAGCATGAGCAGGGGCGGGGGAGAGGGAGAAGCAGGCTTCTGGCTGAGTAGGGAGCCCAAAGCGGGGCTCGATCCCAGGACCCTGAGATCATGACCTGAGGCGAAGGCAGATGCTTGATTGAGCCACCCAGGCACCCCTTGAGGGACATTGCTTAGGTAAAATCATCATGCCTTGGTTATAAATGGTTTTGATGGTGAAGGAGGGGTTGGATTCAAGAGTGACTTTTAATTCCTTCTTTCAGCAAGTAGTTATTGAGTGCTATTTGACAGGCCCAGTGCTAGTCTCTGGTGTAGCTGATGCATACCTGATAGTGAACAAAATAGACTTGGTTCCTAGTTCTATGGAGTTTATATTTTGGTGGAAGAGACATTAAAAAATAAAGAAATGATTAAATAGGTAATTATGATGAGTGTCATGGAAGAAACAATAGAGATTAACAGGGAACATCTACTTTAGGTTGGGAAATCAGGAGACCTCTGAGGAAGTGTCAATCGAAGACCTGCTGGATGAGGAGGAGCCAGCTGCTCAGGGAGTGTATTAGGAAGGGAAGGAAGACGGGTGTGGCTGGCATGTGGTGTAAGATAAAGTGGGAGAGTTAGTCAAGGAGCCAATCATGCAGGATCTTAGAGGCCATGATTAGGAGTGTGGATTTTACTCTCAATTCTATGGGAAGCGGTTGTTGAGATTAGTTTTTTTTTTTTTTTCCCCTGTCTGGAGCATGGACTAAGCTGAAGCAGGCAACTAATTAGGAGATTCTATAATACTTCAAAAAAGAAAAGGTGGGGGCCAAGATGTTGGTTTGGTAATGGAGAGAAGTGGATAGATTCCAGATATACCTTGCAGATAGACTCTAGAGGATTTGTTGGTTGACTGGAGTAGGGGGCCAGGGAAAGGGAAACTAAAAGATGACTCGTAGCTTTCTGGAATCTTTGGGGTAATTTTCTGAGGCTCCATAGGATTTGTAGAGATTGAGTAGGTGGAGAATCAATTTCTGTTTAGGTGTGTTAGGTCTGAGATGTTAATTGAAGTTGTCCACGAGGAAGTTAGATTTGTGAGTATCATGTTCAGAAGAGAGATGTGAGTTAGAAATGAGCTCATATAGGCCAGTGTTTTTCCACTCTGTGAGACCCAGTGCCCCCTTTATATATATAGCAGGTATTTTGAAATCCACTCTTTACTGTGCTGGCATGATATTTATGGCCAATGTAACTTAGCCTCACAGTTAAAAAAAAAAAAATAATATATTGTTCTAACTAGTAGTATGACAAATTAGAGAATTTTTTTTAGTATGTATTTCAATTTAGAAGTACTTGTTCATGATCACAGAAGGTACGAAGTAATCAGATTGAGTCCATGAATATTTATTAAGCCTTTGTATATGTCCATCACTGTACTGGGTATAGTACAGTGTGCTGGGGATATAGTAGTGAATAAGACAAAAATTTCTTTAATCATGGAGCTCACATTTTAGTGGGAGAATGGAGTTCATAAAGAGGATAATTAAAAGGTAAACTGATAGATGATGAGAATATGGAGAAAATAAAGCAAGGATACAAGGTAGGGAGTGTCTCACCTATGTGTAAAAATCACATGAATCTGACTCATACTGAGTGAGACAGTTGTGCAGTTTTGACATCTCAGATAGTCCTTCATTGCTATCTGATTTTTCAAAATAATCAACTCATGGGGAAAAGCAGAATTTTCCCTTAATTTACATGATGGTTGTATTTCTTGACAATTATGTATATGAAAACTGCATTACAACACTTTTTTTCCCCCATTACACTTTTATCTGTAAAATGAGTTAGGTTTTTAATCCTATGTGATTATCTGGTAGGACATTTGAAAGTCATGACATGAGACAAGTCTTCATTGTAGGGAACTATTTCTTGCATTGCAGGACACCTAGCTTCTTTGGCCCTTCCTTCTAAATGTTACAACTATTCTCCACAAATACACCCATAGAATTTTCTAAAATTCCCTTAGGAGTTGGTCTGTCCCTTTTGTAAACCTCTGACTTAGCAGGAGAGCAGCGGTATGGATCCTTGAAAAACTTGCCATTAAGCTGTCTATTAGAGGAGGAGGACTAGGGGAAGAAAACTGAGATTATCAGCCAATGGGGAGAGAGAAAACAGGGAAGTAATGTCTCAGAAGGCAAGAGGAAGTTTCTAGAAAGAGGAAGCCCTCAACCATTAAATGGCACTGAAAGGTCAAGTAAAGAGGACAAAAAAAATCATTGGATTGGACAGTATGGAGGTTGTTACTGCTTCTGACAAGGAGCGTGTCAAGGAAGCCCATACTGTAGTGAATTAAAGAGGGTTAAAGTACAAGAGAGGTGAGGAAGAGGTGTGGTATGAATAGGCAATTGTTTCAAGAAGCATGGCTGAGAAGGGGAGAGGAGAAATAGTGTGGTATTTGGGGAGTATGTACCTTTTAGTACTTAAAAAAAAGTTAGAAGAGACTAGAACATATTTGTGTGGTAATAGGAAAAATCCGGCAGAAAGGGAAAGATTAATGCAGGAAAAAGGGGATAATGAAGGATTACCATATAATAAAGGGATAAATTGTGTGATGTAGCCTGTTAAGTACTGTATAAGCTTGTAGGAAAGGGAGATAATGATGCCTGAATTGGTCATGAGAAGTCTTTGTGCTGGGCTTGAAGGATGGTAAAATTTCTATAGGCAGAGAGGAAAAGCGGCATTTTTTAGATGATTAGGACAAACTCAGTAAAAGCAAAAGGAGAGGGATAGAACATATGTAATTGAAGGGAGGGTTCTTGTGGGGAATAAAATTTGCTAGGTAGGGGGGATGCAGGTTATTGAACGGTCTGAAAACGAGGGGGGTAGACTGTATAGTAGAAGCTCTCTTAAACAACTTGCATTAACTCACTTATCACAGTCCCCGGTGTTCTGCATTCGTTCCATAAGCCTATTCTTGAATATCCCACATTGCTAGATTATTCTCTCTTATGACTGCTTCTCCCATCAGTTGGCTGATAATACTTTACCAAGAGGCAGTTATGTTTTTTACCCAAACCTGTTTATGCCGACTCTATTTGTTACTGTAATTTACTTAAACCTTATGTAAATTGGTGAAATAAGAGTGAAAATGAAGTTGATAACGCTATGTAAAGACATATGGATACAGTCACTAAACATTACTCTAGAATTAGATGGAGAAAAGATTGTAAAAAAATCTAGGATTCTGTGTTCATACATTTTTACAAGCAATTTTAAGTTCTACCACCACATAAAAAAACCCAAACTGGAAATCACAGATGGTACATTATGGGTGTGGTTTATGCAAAAAAGATGATACCGAACTCTAAACAGTGGACCCTTACTCAAAGAAGAGGCCTTATTCATTCAAATGTAGAGGAATGAATATTTATTTATATGTTTTATCTTAAAATATTTACCGTTTGAATCATTTTTAATGATTCTTTGATTTAACCAAGTTACCAAATTATTTGATTAACTAATCAAAAACTGGTCCTGATTTCATTGGTTGAGGGAATTTCTACTATCTATGATGTGAGGAATTTAGGAAGCCAGTGAAGACCAAATAGTATGCATGCATGTATATATGTATGTATGTATGTATTTAAAGATTTATTTATTTATTTTAGAGAGAGAGAAAGAGTCGGGAGGGCCAGAGGGAGAGAGAAAAATCTCAAGCAGACTCCGTGCTGAGCACAGAGCCTGATGTGGGGATCGATCTCACGACCATGAATGAGATCATGACCTGACCCGAGACCAAGAGTGGGACGCATAACCAACTGCGCCACTTAGGCACCCCACCAAGTAGTATTTAAAGATGATTATTGCAGGAATCCCCAGAATGAAAGAGATGAAGTTCTGTATAAAAATAGTATTAATACTGGGAAATTTATTCCAGTGTTAATGTGCATGTTACAAACTGTTTGGCAAGCTGTATTATCATTTTGTCTTTATCCAGGAGCCTTTGAGGGAACAGGGAGAGGAAAAGAAATGAATATTTAATGATATACCAGACATTTTGCTAGGTCTCTACATGCATTTTCTCCTGTAATACAACAGTCCCCCCTTTCAGAGGAAGAAGCAGCCTTAAATAACAGGTTAAATAACTTTCTCAAGGTAATTTAGCTAATGAGTGGGGGGAGAGAATGCTTTTACTTTACTAGGGAATCTCATTAAAATCCCTGATGTTCTTTAACAAAGTTGTAAGGCATTCATTTAATTACTGGGTAATAAAATCTTCAAATTAAATAAGACCAATTGAACTATGATTCTTCTTTAGTAGAAGGGGAATCATCACGATTTGGCAAAGTACACACACTGGCCTTTTTCTTTTCCTAAAATCTTGTTTTTTTGTTTGATGCAGTTGAGGGCTATCAGATCTTTACTATATCTACAATAGATAGTTGACCAAAAGAAGAATAAAAGGCACAATATCGCAGTACAGTATAGTGGAACAAACCTGAAGAGGGCTGAACTCATAATTAATTAAAAATTTATTAAGAGATTTTATTTATTTATTTGTCAGAGAGACAGAGAGAGAGTGAGCACAGAAGGGGGAGCGGCAAGCAGAGGGAGAAGCAGGCTCCCTGCTGAGCAAGGAGCCAGATGTGGGACTCCTTGTGGAGGCTGAGGTGTTTAATATTTGTGTTGTTGAGGTTATAGAAGTAATTATTGAATACATTTCCATTTTTTTACAAAAGATTTTATTTATTTGTTAGGGAGAGAGCGCACGCAAGCAGGGGAGCATCAGACTGAGGGAGAAGCGGGTTCCCACTGAGCAAGGACCCCGATACGGGACTTGACCTGAGCCAAAGGCAGATGTTTAACTGACTGAGCCACCCAGGCATCCCTGAACTCATAATTTAAAGAATGATAATGGTAGTTTTGGCAGTTGAACCCAAACTTTTGGCTTTTGAAAGGTTTTGAATGATTTCATAATCCTAACAATATTTTACTTCAAATAAAGCTGTTATTAGGTAAATTAAGAAATAAGTATTTCCTTGATGTTTTGAATATTAAAATGAAATGAAAATTAAATTAGTAACTGAGCAGTAACTTCTTCCCAGACTCCCCCCCACCCACATCCCCATTAAGTTTCATTTTTTACTGTTTGTGATTAAAAAAATAAAAATTATGGAAATAATACATGAATGGCTGCCTTTACAAAAGATTCAAATAACTCAGAAGTAAAACTTGAAAGCCCCTTACTTGGTACTTGCTACACTGTACTGTATTCCCTATACCATGTCAGTCCTTTCTCCAGAGACAGTTACTCTCAGTTCTTTGGCATGTGTTTATTTACTTCCCCCTCATTTCCTTTAAAAAAATTTTTTTTACTTATATTTTAAAAAACAAACGTAATCATGCTTTATATATTCTGCAACTTGTTTTTTTCAGTTATTATGTTATTGACATTTCCATATAACGGTACTTAAAATCAACTCCATTCTTTAATAGCGGTACATGTGATTTATTCAATAATTTTCCTTTTGAATGATTATTTAGATTTTTTTGGTGTGTTTTTAGGAAGGAGACTCATGTGAAAGTGCTTCTTTAGGATAAATTCCTGGAAGTGGATCCAGAATGCTATAATTTTAATCAAAATAAATTTATTATGATTTTAATTGGAATTTTTTAAGTTTTCGAGTTTTAAAATAATATATTTTACAAATAGGAAATATATGTACATGGTTCAGAATTCAGAAGATACAAAATGGGTCAACCTCTCTCACATTGTGTTTCTTTTAACCAACCTGTTATGTTCTTTCTAGTGGCCACTGTTAACATTTGTTGTATAACCTACTAGAAATAACCTGTGCTATATAAAGGCATATATTATGTGACTTACAACATTTTGCCATTTTTTTCTCCCAAAGAATGCCATACGTGCTGCTCCACAGAAGAAAGATCTATCTAAATGGTGATTGTTCTGTACCAGTGCTGAGAAAACTGCTTTATTCTTCTATTTAGCAGTATACTGTGTGGCTTTACCATTCTTCATTTAACCAGTTCCAAATTGGTGGATATCTAGGTTATTTCCAGTCTTTCATTACTATAATGCTGCTTGTACATGTCATTGTGCACTTCTCTATGAAGTTAAAGGGTGTAGGCATTTAACATTTTGATACATTGTCAAACTGCAATCCTTAGAGATTGTTTTATTTTATACTCCCACCAACAAAGTATTAGAAGACCTCATCAACAGTGTTTTCAAACTGTTTGCCAACATGATAAGTAAAAATGTTGGCTTAGTTTGCATTTCTCTTGTGGTTGATCATCTTTTGATATATAGTTGATGCTTGAACCGTGTGGGGCCTTTTACGGGCTGTTGACATTCTCCTCTCAATCCAGTGCAGTTGAAAATCACATATAACTTTTGATTCCGCCCCCAAAATTAACTACAAATGGCCTGCTGTTGACTGTCAGCCTTACTGATAACATAAAGTTGGTTAATACATAGTTTGTATGTTATATGTATTATATACTATATTCTTACAATATAAACTAGAGAAAGGAAGATTATTCTTAAGAAAATCATAAGGGAAAAATCTATTTACAGTACTCTACTGTATTTGTAGATACAGTAAGTTTACGCTGTATGTTTACAGGATGAATCATGTCAGTAACTATATCAATATTGTCTTAAATGATACAAAACACAGTAGATGTTATACATATTACTAACACTAGACATCAAAAATGAAAAGATAATGTGAAAAAGAAATTCACATTTGTTTACAAATATAATGATTTATGGGCATTGATAACAAAGAAGCAGCAGTATGATTGCTTTATGGTAGCCTAGTGTAATTGATAGGATTGCTTCACAGTAGCCTAGCCTATATACTAACAAATGAATCGTTATAAAAAATTTTATGGCATACAGTATTGCAGTCATATTTATAATACAGTAATGTAACTTTTTAAAAAAAATCATTTACTTGTAATTAAAGGCTGATAGTTTCTCCAGTTATGAGAGAGAGGCATACTGTAGTTATATAATTCTTTGAAAACAAAGTTATAAAACAGTAAGAAAACGAACTTCTGGGACACCTGGGTGGCTCAGTCAGTTAAGCGTCTGCCTTTGGCTCAGGTCATGATCCTGGGGTCTGAGCCCCACGTTGGGCTCCCTCAGCAGGAAACCTGCTTTTCCCTCTCCTTCTCCCCCTGCTTGTGTGCATGTGCGCATGCTCTCTCTCTCTCAAATAAGTAAATAAATTAAAAAAAAAAACAACTAACATCTGATTAATTTTGTATTAAATATTGTTCATATTGCTTAGTATAAGCTAAGCACTTCTATACAAGTCTTGTGTTGATGACTACTTAGGCAATGATGATGACACAGAAATGCCTCATATGGCTCTTGCCATGCAGTTATTAGATTTTCACATGAAGACATTCACATATACACAACAGATAAGTTTATTAACTATATGGCCTGATGATTATGTACTATTCATTAAGTGGAAGTGGATTGTCATAAAGGTCTTCATCCTCGTCTTCATGTTGAGTAGGTGGAGGAAGAGGAGGGGTTGGTCTTGCTGTCTCGGGTGGCAGAAGTGGAACAGGTGGAGGAGTTGGAAGGGGAGGCAGGAAAGAGGCACACATGGAATAACTTTACTGAAATGTTGTAATTTCTGACATTTTTGCTCTTTCATTTTTTAAAAAACATTTCTGTCCAGTACCACTGTTTGCTTTGGTTTCAGTGCTAGTATCCTAGAAAGGTCCATGTTGTAAAAGAAATCAATAGCAGTCTTGAATAGTCAGATCCTTTCTGCCAGGTTGTCTAATACCAGTTTGTTTTTGGTCACTGCTTCTTCTACAGCTTCTTTCTCGTCGTCTGGCACTGGTTTGCAAGCATTCATCTCCATTAAGTTATCTTCTGTGACTTCTTCTGGTGTGGTATTTATTAGCTCTTAAATGTCTCTTAAGATCCAAATCTTGAAACCTTTCACTCTCTACCTTTTTTGTCATACCCACCAACTCTTCCCTTATTCCCTTGATTGGCTCTGTTGTAAATCCTATGAAGTCATATACAATAAATGGGCATAGTTTTCTCCAGCAGGAATTTGTTTCATGTTGATGGCTTTCATGGCTTTTTCTACAACGATGGTGTAGTTGTGTAGTGGTGTAATCCTTCTAGACTTTCATGTTTTCTTATCAGAATTCTCTTCCATAGGGTTGACAGTCCTTTTCAAAGAATACCATGTAATGAGCTTTAAAGGTCCTTATGACCCCCTAATATAGAGGCTGATTATAGAGAGCTTGTGTTTGGGGGCAGGTAGGCCACTTCGATGCCCTCGGTGTTGAGCAGTTCTGATCATAGTCCCGACTGCATTTGCACAAAATGGTAGAGTTAGCCTACCTACTCCCTTCTTGCCTTAAATCCTGGAGCTTACTTTTTTCTCTTCCTAATAAATACTTTGTGGCATTTTTTTCCCCCTCCAGAATAAGGTACTTTTGTCTATATCAAAAATCTGTTCAGGGGCACCTGGGTGGCTCAGTTGTTAATAAGCGTCTGCCTTTGGCTCAGGTCATGATCCCAGAGTCCTGGGCCCTGCATCGGGCTCCCTGCTCAGCGGGAGGCCTGCTTCTCCATCTCCGGCTCCCCCTGCTTGTGTTCCCTCTTTCGCTGTGTTTCTCTCTGCCAAATAAATAAATAAAATCTTAAAAAAAAAAAAAGAAAACATTCTTCCGTTAAAATCTTAAAAAAAAAAAAAAAATCTGTTCAGGCAGATAGCCTTTCTCCTCAGTGATTTTCTTGATGGCATCTGGGAACTCGTCTGCTGCCTCTTGGTCAGCAAGAGCTGCTTTTTCTCTTATCTTGACATTTTTTCAGCCAGTCCTCTTTCTAAAATTATACCATCCTTTGCTGGCATGAAATTATCCAGCTTTAGATCTTTCACCTTCCTTTTGCTTTAAGTTGTTACCTAATGACTTCACTTTCTTCTCGAATCATATTAGAGTCTATAAACATACCTGCCTTATAGCAATCCTGCACCCATATAAAGGCTGCATTTTCAATATGAGATAAAAAGGTATTTTGCAAAAAGTGTAAGGTTTTTGCATCTGCTGGCATAGCTGCAGTATTGGCTTCACGAATTTTCTTTTTTTACAGTGGTCCTTATGCTGGATTCATTTATCTTGAAGCAGCAGGCAAGTGCAGCTGCAGACCTCAATCTACAGTATATATCAAGCAATTCAGCTTTTTCTTGTAATATCATGACTTTTCTTTGATTCTTGGGAGCACTTAAAGCAACACTAGTGGCACTTCTTATGGGTCCCATGACATTACTCAAGGTTTATGGTATTGCACTAAACACAGTGAAAAATATACAAGAACTGCAAGAGGTCACTTTGTACTGCAATATGCAATTTACTGGAGAGATGAACTGCTCACATAGAGATGGGTAGCATCATACAGTGTTCTAAGTGGATACTAGCAACACTTGGGCTCATGGCAGTAGCAACAGAAGGTGGTTTAAAATTATTACGATAGTACAGTACATACTACAATTCATTTTATGCAGTTATGATTTAATACCACATCTTTCCATTCATTTATATTTCTCTCAACTGCTAATGGCGTCGTGTGCTCTGTTACGTATTTTTGTGCATGTTTTGATCAATTTTAATTTTTTATACTTAGTATTTTATGGTAGTAAATGATAAAATAGACTAGTATTTACATATATTTTATGCATTCATGACAACTATTTCTTAGTTTTTTTGCTATTTCTAGGCTACATGGTTTGTCTGTGAGTTTTTTCAATTTGTCACAAATCTCCAAAAGATTTTCCAGTATATTTATTGAAAAAAATCTGCCTATACGTGGATGCGTGCTATTCAAATCCATGTTGTTCAGAGTTTAACTGTATTTTATTTATTTTTAAAAAGATTTTATTTATTTGAGAGAGAGAGAATTAGAGAGAGACCACATGCGAGGGGGAAGGGTCAGAAGTAGAAGCAGAGCAGGGCCTTCAGGATCATGACCTGAGCTGAAGGCAGTCGCTTAACCAACTGAGCCACCCAGGCACCCCTAACTGTATTTTAAAAGCATCTATGTTAAAATAAATAAAAACATCTATATTTCCATTTCTTTGCATTGTCTGTTCATGTGTTCTGCCTATTTTTTTTGTTGGGTTATTGATCTTTTTCATATTGCTTTATAGGAACTCATTAGAAATTGTGGAAAGTCGCTCTTCAGTATATATTTAGCAAATACTTTTTCTCAATTTCTTATATATCTTTGACTTTTTTACATTCTTTATTGTGTCAGAGGTTACTATTTTCACATAATTTTTTTAACCTTTTCTACCCTCTAACCTGCCTAAGCACCAAAATGGTTGGTACCATGCCTAATAATTCAGATTAAATGATAAAACACCTAGAAAAATATGCAGAAGATAAAAGCAATTATTCTTTTGGATATTTTGTTTTTAGAAATTTCTTGGACGGATAAATGATAAAACAGGAAAATCAGCAAATATAATACCAAAGGAGAAGGAGGTTTCTTTCAAAAAAGAAAGGAGTTTTCATAGATTATCTGCTTGAACTAGCATTTTGTAAGAATCTACAGTGTATAAAACTATGTGCTGGATATTGTCTTTTTTTAATTTAAATTCAATTAATTAACATACACTGTATTATTAGTTTCAGATGCAGAGTTTAATGATTCATCAGTCTTATATATACCCAGTGCTCATTACATCATTGTGCCCTCCTTAATGTCCATCACCCAGTTACCCCATCCCTTCACCCCCTTCCCCTCCAGCAACCCTCAGTTTGTTTCCTATGATTAAGAGTCTCTTATTCCTGGAAATTGTCTTAAAGGGGATAAGCTTTAGTGAATTTAGAGGTAAGGAAAGATAATGGTAATAACTAATATAATTAGGGAAGAGATCAAATTTAGGAAAGGTGAGGCCATCTAGGAAGTAGTTTGCAGCTGTTTTGCTCTTAAGCCTCCTGACCAACTTCTCAAGTTCAGTCAGATTTCATAATCTCCATTCTTTGTTGGAATCAAGTTCCAGGGATTTAGCCTGCTTTCTGCTTTCTTCATTCCCTTCTTATTTATTTTTGGGTCTTTGTGATTTAGTGTCTGCCAAGACTGGTTGTGAAATAAGATAGTCTCCCCATCCAATCCCTTTCATTGTCCCTGAAGATAAAGCCCTTAATGATAATGGTTTGTTTCTAATCACTATGTGTGCACTGATAAGGGATTAAAAAAAATAACAAAAAGGGGAAGCTGGAAATTACAAGGATATATTTCTAAGTTCTTACAATAATGGGCTGGAGTTCTGGAATCCCAAGCTGAGATGGTGAAAAGAGGGTCAGCTGCTGTTTTTACCTTCAGATTTTATCCTTGCTGGTCTCTGCCATCAAGATTCCTCTTTTGTCTGAGCTTTTGTTCTCTGAAGGCTATATTGACTCCTTCCTTCATGTTGACAAAATAGTCTGTTTTTAATTTTTGTGTAGAGCTAGTCAACCAGAGCAGTAGGTAATCTCTTCTTTCAGGTGTAGCCTATCAACTTATTGGACTGTACTTTCTTCTCTTTTGTTTCAGGGGATAGTTGCCTTCCCCCCCCCCCCCCCCCCCGTCCATGGTTAATCTTCCCATTGGTTGGCTGATACCAAAATTTACTTTTATTCACATTTTTGATGTTTATGTTTGGATTGTTCATTTGTTTTTAGGTAAAATTTGGAAATACCACCTTTAAAACAGATGTGTATCTCAAGTCCCTCAACCCTCAGTGGAACTCAGAATGGTTTAAATTTGAGGTAAGTTTTTAATTTTTTAAAAAGTATTTATTAGAGGGGTGCCTGGGTGGCTCAGTCGTTAAGCGTCTGCTTTCGGCTCAGGTCATGATCCCAGAGTCCTGGGATCGAGCCGCGCATCGGGCTCCCTGCTCCACAGGAAAGCCTGCTTCTCCCTCTCCCACTCCCTCTGCTTGTGTTCCCTCTCTCGCTGTGTCTCTCTCTGTCAAATAAATAAATAAAATCTTAAAAAAAAAGTATTTATTAGAGCAAGACAGAGCACAAACAGAAGGGGGGGCAGAGGGGGAGGGATAAACAGACTCCCCGCTGAGCAGGGACCCCCCCCCCCCCACATGGGGCTCGATGCCAGGGTCCTGGGATTATGATTTGAGCTGAAGGCAAGATGCTTAACCGACTGAGCCATCCAGGTGCCCCTTAAGGTAAATTTTTAAATATCAGCATTTTTTAGTATATATTTTTGACGTGACCCCTTCCCCCCAGGAATGATAGGAGTACCTTTTATTTCAGGTATAGTAGTCTTCCTACACCATAAAAATACTTTCTTTTTGGCTTAACCAAGATTAAGTTTTTAAAAAATAATGTTGTAGTTAAGAAAATACAGTTTATGAATGCAAGAACACAGATTTAAAAAAAACAGTCTCTTAAAGTATTACATTATTATTACTGTAATATTCTCTGGATTTTAGCATATGCCAAAAACCACTTAAGGATAGTGTACAGATTAAATTTAAAAAAAATTGTAGTCAAAAGTATATATTAAAAAATGCCATTTTAACCAATTTTAAGTATAACTCAGTTGCATTAATTACTTTCACAATGTTGTACAAGCATCACTACTATTTCCAAAATTTTTTCATCACTCCAAACAGAAACTACTCATTCAGCAGTAACCCTCACCTCTTCTAGTCCCTAATAACATCTAACCTGCTTCCTGTCTTTTGAATTTTCCTATGTTAGATACAAGTGGAATCATTATGATATTTGTCTTTTTGTGTCTGGCTTTCACTTAGCATAATGTTTTCAAGGTTTATCCATGTTGTATCATGTATCAGAATTTCTTTACTTTTTATGGCTGAATAATAGTCCTCTGTGTGTGTGTGTGTGTTTATGTGTATGTATCACATTCTGTTTGTCCATTTATCTGTTGATGGGCATTTGGGTTGTTTTTACTTTTTGGCTACTGTGACTACTACTGCAGTAAACATTAGTGTACAAGTATCTGTTTAAGTACCTGTTTTAGTTCTTTTGAGTATATGCCCAGAAATGGAATTGCTGGGTCATATGATAAATTGTATGTTTAGCTTTTTGAGGAACTGCCAAACGGTTTTCCATAGTGGCTACGCCATTATACATTCCCACCAGCATGTATGAGAAAATTCTGATTTCCCACATCTTTGTCAAGCTTTGTTATTTTCTGTTTTTTTTTTTAAAAATCATGCCATCCTAGTAGGTGTGAAGTGATGTTTGCAATGTAATTTTAATATGCATTTTTGTCATGATTGAGCATGATATGCTTTTTTATGGTTAAGGACCATTTGCCTTTCTTTTACTTTGAACTGCCATCTCATATTTTAACTCCCCAAAGAAGATATTTAGAGATGACACTATGGAGGTAGACTTCACAGGACTTGGTGACTAGCTTAATGTGGAAAATGTAGATGTGATATGGTATGTCATTGGTTTTGATTTGCATTTCCCTAATGACTAATAATGTTGAGCCTCTTTTCATGTGTTTATTGGCTGTTTGTATGTCTTCTTTGGAAAACTGTTCAAGTTCCTTGCTCATTTTTAAGTTGAGTTATCTTTTTTGTTTTAAGTTGGGTTATCTTATTAGTAATTTTCATGATAGTAGGACATTCAAACTTAAGAATATTAATTTCATTTTATTGATGATGCAGTACAAGAATTTTTAAAGCTGCAAAATACTCAAGTAGCTTAGGTAACTTTAAAAGATAATATATTTGTACTTCTCTGAAATAAGGGATTTAAAAAAAAATTTTTTTAAAGATTTTATTTATTTATTTGACAGGAAGAGAGAGACAGCGAGAGAGGGAACACAAGCAGGGGGAGTGGGAGAGGAGAAGCAGGCCTCCCGCCAAGTGGAGAGTCTGATGCGGCGCTCGATCCCAGGACCCTGGGATCATGACCTGAGCTGAAGGCAGACGCTTACTGACTGAGCCACCCAGGCGCCCCGGGATTTTAATAATGTTAATGAGATTTAGCACCTAAAGTTACCAGCCATTTCCCTTAAAATTTACTAAGTTTACTATTTTGGCTAGTACTTCTAATAATAGTGTATTTTGTGTGAAAGATGTTCTTAAACTTGGTGTTTATAGTTAACATTAATTATATACTTTTTAAAACTTGTTTGTCGGTTGCTATTAGCATTAGTTTATATGTTGTGAACTCTCAAATATCATGAACAAGTGGATGTTTAGTTTTCTTTTATATAAAAGAAACATTGGGCCAGGCAGTATAATGATATTTTGGAAGCTCCATGTAATCATTTGGAACCTAGGATCCTTTTGTCTTCTCCATCATCCGTAGTCTGTGGCTTCCAATATTCATGGTCACATTAGCCTCCAAGTTAGCAGCTGGAGTTCTAGTGATCACATCAGTGTTCTAGGCCTGGAAGAAAAAGCAGGAGAGGTGGTGATGAGTTAACATATATTTTTCAGCTGAGCAAGCCCTGTTTGAGAAATTTTTCCCTATCCTATCTAGTTCTATATAATGATTTATGCTTGTTATCTCAGTAGTTACAAAGGAGGGTGGGAAATTTAGTCTTTTAACTGGACAAATTGCTGTGCAACTAACATTTTTAAACACTTAAGACATTTATGAGAAAGTCTTAATTTATATTATTTCATGATTTGATATTGGCTCAATTAAATCTATGAAATATCCTTAGTTATTTTATTAAAATTAATTAAAATTAATTCCGGAATTTCTTTCTTAGATTATTTGTATTATTAGCTATCTATATATATCATAAACAATTCTAGTCATTTAGTTGGTATGGAGACCTATAGTGTCAGGGAAGGAATACCTTAGAGTACCAGTACAGAAGATGAGGGTACTCATAGGTAAATGTGTAAGAGGTTAAATAAGTGTACACAAAACATGTTATTAATGGAGGTAAAAATTGAAGGGATGTCTTTGGAGCAGTGGTTAATGGCTTAGTTTATGACTCTTTTCCTTTTTACTAAATATATAGGTAATGCCATAGTATGGAATGCCATTGATGACATGATTTAGAATGGCTTGGAAATCAAAATGATTATCTTAACATTTCACTATGGAAATTTTCAAATATGCATAAAAGTAGGCAGGGTACCTGTCCATCATTTACCTTTATTTTTACCTATACATTGTGCTGTTCTTGTTTTACCCGTTACCCCACTCCCTACTCGGAGGCTGGGGTGGCAGGAATATTTTAAGGCAAATTCAAAATATTATGCAATTTCATCCATAAATTTTTAGTTATGTCTCTCTTTTAGAGAGGTATCCCCTTTTTTGAAAACAAATCATCCAGTCACATTATTACATCAGTGATATCAACAATAATTCCTTCTACTTTAATTCTTAAAATTATCTTCAGAGGTTAGATTATTAATCTAAAATCAACAAGAAATTAAATGGAATGGAGAAAGGCATAATATTTCATAATTAAGTTTAAAAAATTAACCAAAGTATATAGGTTTGCAGAGATATCACTTGACAAAAGCATATGTAAGGAAAATACAGAGATTTTAGTTAACCACAAACTGTCTTAATGAACAGTATGGTATATCTGCTATAATGACAAACATTCATAGACTGCATTTAAAACGTATAGTATTTTAGTTACAGGAAATAATAATCCTTTTATATTCCATCCTTACAAATATCTGTAATATTGTGTTCCATCTAGCCACTACATTTGATGAGGAGTACTGGCAAATTGGAGGATGATATGGTATACAGAAGATATGATATTCCGTATCTGAAATAATGAACATGTCTTCCAAAGGGAAAAATCTTTTTTTGCTTCATTCTTTGCCTTAGTCAGTTTGCCCTGTTGTAACAGAATACCGTAGAGTGGGTGGCTTAAACAATAGCCTTTTATTTCTGACATTTCTGGATGCTGGGAAGTCTGAGATAGGGTACCATCGTGGTTTTGTTTTGCTGAGGTCCCTCTTTCTGGCTTGTAGATAGTGATCTTCTTGCTTGTCCTTTCATAGCGGGGAGAGAGATCATCTCTCCCCATCTTTACTTGTAAGGATACCAATCCCATTTGAGAGGACTCCATCCTTTTGACCTAATTACCTCCCTAAGACTCCATCTCCAAATACCATCATTTTGGGGATTAGGACTTCCATATACAGATTTTCAGGGGACAGAAACATATAGTTCACCGCATTCTCCATTGTAGTCCCTCTTTTTAGCCAGTGCT
This sequence comes from Eumetopias jubatus, assembly GCF_037043125.1. NCBI lineage: Eukaryota > Metazoa > Chordata > Mammalia > Carnivora > Otariidae > Eumetopias > Eumetopias jubatus. The sequence continues at coordinate 58,739,399 of NW_028274814.1, read as the reverse complement.
TGGCATGTGATAAGTAATTGATAGAAAGTAAAAGGAGAGAGAACAAAATTTCACTTACTTAATTCATGAACTTTAGTTTTTTTTTTTTTTACCAATAATATATTAGTTTTTCCTACAGTTTTATTCTCTGAAATTGTCTTTACAAATGATGGTACCATGGTGCTCATTAGCATCCTTGCACTCCTGTAGATAATGTTTGGACTCATTTTTACTGGATATTATAAGTAGACTAGTAAAATACAGGATAATATGTAGAAAAAGAAATTAAACATGGGCCTGACACAGGATAATATGTAGAAAAAGAAATTAAACATGGGACCCAACATGGCCTGAACTCACGACCCTGAGATCAAGACCTGAGCTAAGGTCAAGAGCTGGATGCTCAACCAACTGAGCCACCCAGGTGTCCTGAACTGTACTTTTTTTCCTTAGAAATTTGGCATCTTTTATAGAAAAAGGGGTTATAACTTATGTGTGTGTGTGTGTTAATTCCTTTACCTTTGTGCTTAGAGATAGATCTGTAAGTTTTTTTTCTAGAAATAAGTAATCTTTTACATTTGGTATATGTATATATTTATGGTAATGAAGACTTAAAAATTAAAAGATTTAATTTTAAGGTATACTTTTAGGTGGATGATGAAGATTTACAGGATGAACCTCTGCAGATCACAGTTCTTGACCATGACACTTACAGTGCAAATGATGCCATTGGTAAAGTGTACATTGATATTGATCCTTTACTCTACAGTGAGGCTGCAACAGTCATCTCAGGATGGTTTCCAATTTATGATACTATACATGGTAAGGAGTATATAATTTGAAGTAATCCCTGTTAAATTTATATAATATAGTAAGTAAATGCATTATTTAAAAATCATCTTGGAAATACAGTGGAGTTTTCTAGAGGTTTTATGATATATAATATTACCACATATTGAATGCAGAGCAGAAATAGAATCTAACTGTATGCCATGAAGCTAGACATTATAGAGAACTACAAAAATGTAAGTGCTATTCTTATTACTAGTTTTTTTGTTTTTCAAAATATAGTTATTTTTATAAAAATGTTTATAGTAATAAGTAAATATTTTTTAAAATTCTCAGCTTTAATTTTAATTTTCATTCTCTTTTAATTTAAATTTTAAATTTTTAAATTTTTAAAAAGATTTTATTTATTTGAGAGAGAGAAAGAGAGAGGAAGAGAGAGTGAGCAGCAGGGAGGGCCAGAGGGAGAGGGAGAAACAGATTCCCCACTGAGTGAGGAGTCTGATCCCAGGACCCTGATATCATGACCTGAGCTGAAGTCAGAGGCCCAACCGACTGAGCCACCCAGGTGTCCCTCTCAATTTTAATTTTAATTATAACATAGTAAATATTGATATATGATGCATATAAACAAAAACTCCTTGAAGTTCTCAATAATTTTTAAGATTATAAAAGTGGTTCTATCATTACAAAGTTTGAGAACTGCCAGCCTGAAAATATGCCATCTTTTTAGAATGGCAAATGGACCCATAAGGAACTGGCAAATGTTTCTCTCTATAGTCTAGCATCTTTCTGCCTATTTTACATTTTTGACCTGGCAATCCTGTTGCTAGTTGTTTATTATAAGAATAATAAACTGAGATTTATGCAAAAGTATATTTATTGTGAAACATTCTATTATTATTTATTAATATTTACAATGAAAATAAATTGGAAAAGAAGATTTACTTAAATAAATTAGAGCATATATAGACCATGAATTATGCAGCCAGAACAAAATGCATGTTTTTAGAGTAGAGTGGCATGAGGAAATGTGTATGATTTGTAAAATTGCAAAATTTTATAAAATTCAGATTATAAAACATTACAGGATGATTACATATTTGTTTAGAAAGAAAAGAATTGCATATATGTGATATCATGTGATAAATTGGCAGAATACAAGATAAAATGTTTATTCTTTTTTTAAGAAAAAGATTTATTTATTTATTTATTTTAGAGAGGGAGAGTGTGAGGAGGGGCAGAGGGAGAGAATCTCAAGCAGACTCCCTGCTGAGCACAGAGCCCTATAGGGCTGGATCTCAGGACCCTGAGATCATGACTTGACGTGAAACCAAGAGTTGGACGCTTAACCAACTGAGCCACCCAGGCACCCTGATAAAATATTTATTCTTGGATAGTTTTATTTCTGGACTGTAATCCTATTTTTTCTCTTTTCCTTTTTTTGTATTTTCTACAACATAAATATATTATCTTTGTAGTCAGGAAATAAAATCTAGTCCCATAGTATATTATCAATAAAACATGCTACTGGAGAAATAATCTGGGCTTAGATTAAAGGCAATAGCAGTAGGCAGGAATGAATTTTCCAAATATTTTATATTAAATACTGTTTATAGTTGGTTTAATATGTTTATGGACCCTTTGTTAGGACATAATCTCATTATTTCAATGGGTAAATGAGCAAGTCACTCTTCTTAGGCCTTCTGTAACTCTGAATTTGATTGACATGCAATCAGGACAGTCCAGTAAAAGTATTTAGTAAATGTTAGAGATAGAGACTGGATCATTTTTATTTATTAGGGCATGTTCTGAAAAACCCTAATTTTTGGAATTTCTTAGCTCATTTTAACTTAATATATTCATTGAAAAGAATAAAACTTTTGTGTGGGCGCCTGGGTGGCTTAGTCATTAAGCATCTGCCTTCAGCTCAGGTCATGATCCCAGGGTCCTGGGACCCTGCATCAGGCTCCCTGCTCGGCAGGAAGTCTGCTTCTCCCTTGCTTGTGTTCCCTCTCTCGCTGTGTCTCTCTCTCTGTCAAATGAATAAATAAAATCTTTAAAGAAAGAAAGAATAAAACTTTTGTGTTAAATCAGATTCTTGGCATTTGTTATGAAGACCATTTAAGATATGACTTCTAATCCTGGCTGTACTACTTAACTAGTTATTGATACTATGCAAATTATTTAACTTTCATTAAACTTTAATGTTTTCCTCTGTAACATGAGGATGATAATACTACAGAAATTACCTTACTGGGTTGGTGTGAGAACTGTGAGATACTACACGTAACGCATTTAGAACATTATCTTTGCTCAGATGTTACTGTCATCATCATTGTTGTCATCAATTTAAATGTGGCTCCTTTGCAGTTAGTCTTGATTCAAATAAGTAGACTTATTCATTCTCTAATATATATGTATACTTCAGAAAATGTAATGAACTACTTAGAGTAAAAATAATTAGGAAACAAAGTTAGCACTGCTGTTATGATTGATATGTTATTTTAAAATCATCAGTTGGCATTCATTTGCTAGATTATTTAATTGTGCTTTATTTTGTTAAGGGTAAAAACTTGATTTTCCATTTGAAATTTTAGGTATCCGTGGGGAAATCAATGTAGTTGTCAAAGTAGACCTCTTCAATGATTTAAATCGATTTAGGCAGTCATCATGTGGAGTCAAATTCTTTTGCAGTAAGTAAATGCATTTTATTTCTCACTTAATAGGAAATTTAATTGTTAAGTATAGGGAATCAAATTAATATTTCAGAAAGCTAATGGAAAATCTATTATACTTTGGTTTTAATGCCAAAGAGAAAATTGTTCATTTTTCAGAAACAATTACTGTAGCTCTGGGGACTATTTATCTGATTTTAAAGTAAATGAAATCTAATTTTTTACAAGTTCTTAGGAATTTTTGTTAGAATAGTCCATTGGGGCGTGAGGTGTACATGGTTATCATGACCCTACTCTGGCTTGCACTCTCGCCCCTACTCCACACTCTGGAAGGAATCACATTAAACATTGCTGGTAACTTATTTGCTTATTGCTGGTAGAAGGAGTGACTGGTGAAGATTTTGGATTTTTTCCCAAATTTTGAAGAAGAATCCATGTATTAATGAAACAACTTAATCTTGTTTACTTAAATCTTATGTTAGTAATATTGGGCCCAAAGGTGGAGAATTGATTATAAAAGCACTGCATAACAATACAACTCTGAAATACCTAAGAATGACTGGAAAGAAGTTTGAAAATGAAGGTGGAATGTGTTTTGCAGGAATGCTACAAATTAATTCATCCTTAGAGAAATGAGATCAGAGTGACTGTGGTCTGGAAATGCAAAATGTGACAGCATTTGCTACAGTCCTAACTGAAAACCAAACAACTAAGGGAATATACCCAAACCTACCTATACTGTATGGTGAATAGGAGGCGTCCACAGTTCATCTAGGCCACATGCTGAAAGAAAATCACTGCCTTGTTGCATTGCTCATGTGTAAGCATGATATTATAAAACAGTTAGTGATGCACTGTATCTGAACAGTAGCCTATGCTAACTTGATGTCAGCTGGTTGTCAGTAGTCAGCAACAACATAGGGGGAGATGGGCTTCTACTTTCATAATCAATGAAAACAAATCCCACTCTCTCTAATATCTACATTTGGAAAAACAAATTCAATGACTACATGTATGATATAATCAGACTTAATTCAGATTCAAATCAGACAAATTCAGATTCAAATTCAAATGGGCCATCTAAAATTAGGTAATACAGATATGGAGCTATTTGTGGTGGGTGGACAGGTGTATTTTGCAGAAGTCTCCAGTGACCTTAAAAAGCATTACTATCAGACATCAACTTACGGAGAAGCTTGCAGCACTCATCTAATGCAGGTTTTACTCTTTTTTTTTTTTAAAGATTTTATTTATTTATTTGACAGAGAGAGACATCACAAGAAAGGGAACACAAGCAGGGGGAGTGGGAGAGGGAGAAGCAGGCTTCCTGCCAAGCAGGGAGCCCAATGCGAGGCTCGATCCCAGGACCCTGAGATCATGACCTGAGCCGAACACAGACGCTCAACGACTGAGCCACTCAGGCACCCCTCCTTTTTTTTTTTTTTAAAGATTTATTTATTTATTTGAGAGAGGGAGAACATGCACATGGGGGGAGGGGCAGAGGGAGAGAATCTTCAAGTAAACTCCCCACTAAGCAAGGAGGCTGATGTGGGGCTTGATCCCAGGACCCTTGAGGTCATGACCTAAGCAGAAACCAAGAGTTGGACCCTTAACCGAAGGGACCACCCAGGTACCCTGCAGGTTTTCCTCTTCTACCGGTAGGTCAATCTCCATGAAAAACAAGCTCTAAAATAATTTTCACATATTTATCTTATTACTTTCACAGCAATGAATATTTTATTGCCTATTAAGTTTTTCTTTTATAAATTAGAACAAGTTGCCTTGTTAATATGTGAAAGATATGACTATATTGAACTTTGTATAACTGTCAAAAAAGAAAAATCCAGATATTTTTTTACCTTTATTTTTAAAGATTTTATTTTTAAGCAATCTCTAATCTAACATGGGGCTTGAACCCACAGTGCTGAGATCCAAGAGTCATATGCTCCACTGACTGAGCCAGTCAGACTCTCCTTCAGTGGTAATTTAGTAGAAGATGTTGTTAAGATAGGAGCAGAGCACTATTGCCAAACATTGTGATGCTATCCAAACTTACATAGGTATCTACAGGTACAGTCCCTCAAGTGCCATGAAAAATGGGTTGGCATTGGGCAGATGTAGGCAATCACAGCCAGCCTGGATTAATAGGATTGAAAACTCCTAAGTAGTTGAGTTAGCTTTAAGGCATGGATGTCTATTTTAAGAGACTAATTTGGTGTAGATGTTATTAGGTTCTTCCTTTGTTTATTGTGTTTTTTTTGTTTTGTTTTTCTATAGGTTATCCCCTTTTTGAATCCGACTAGATCTTATTTTATTTCAGATTTTATTTATTTAATAGAGAGAGAGAGAGAGAGACAGCGAGAGAGGTAACACAAGCAGGGGGAGTGGGAGAGGGAGAAGCAGGCTTCCCGCCCAGCAGGGAGCCTGACGCGCGGCTCGATCCCAGGACCCCGGGATCACGACCCGAGCCGAAGGCAGTCGCCTAACCAACTGAGCCATCCAGGCACCCCCGACTAGATCTTATTTTAAATCTAATGACATTTGGTGTTATTTATTTTAAATGAGTTTGTTAAATAGTATAGTGACTACTGAACCAGTTGGCCATATGGCCATGGATTATTGGAAATTGCAGGGCTGTATGACTCCTCAGATTATGTCAGAAAGGTAATTGTTTGATTTTTAAGACTGCACTGTATGTTGTACAAAAGAACTTTTTCAAAAGGTTTTGAATAAAGTTTTTTGTATTTATTACCCACTTTGTACCTACTTTTATAATGATTACCTAGCTGACATTCTGATTTTTTTAAACTTTGTATTGAATGCTATTTAAGATTGTCTGTGGCTGTTTTCCAAATTATAAAAATACAATTTCTGTCTACTGTGTTTACTATGAGAAAAACGAGGTCTCATTATAGAAAATAATTATTTCTAAGAATAATATGGAATTTAGAAGACTGATTGGAAGTATGACTATTATAATTACATTGAAATTAGCACAGTAAAAAGTCTTTTTGTATTATGTATCCAAAAGGTAAGAATTTAATTGTACAATTTTAAAAAAAATTGAATTTAACCTTGTGATAAATAAAAGCATAATAGACAATTTCTTTTAACAGCAACATCCATTCCAAAGTGCTATAGAGCTGTAATAATTCATGGTTTTGTAGAAGAGCTTGTGGTCAATGAAGACCCAGAATATCAATGGATTGATCGAATTCGTACACCAAGGGCATCAAATGAGGCCAGACAGAGACTCATTTCTTTAATGTCAGGTATTTAAAAAAAATAACTTCATTACTGATTTACTTAACACTGTTACATTTTTCACGTCCTTTTGACATGCTACCTGAAATTTTACACTGAAGGCTATGAATTATATATGACTGATTCTCTACCCTGGCCCTGTCTTCCTGAACATACACACGTTGCCATCTTATAAGAGGAAATCTGAACTAGAAGCTTATATTTCCTTCTTAACTAGTTAGTAAAAGGAATTTGTGCTCATGAAGTGGCATAGTGGAAAGAACCCTGAGCAAGGAAGTAGGAAACTGGGTTCTAGTTTTCCTTCCTCTAGCATTTATTTGTAGTCAGAGTTTAGGTAATCTCTCTATTGTTTTTTTTGCCTTTTCTTTTTTCTTTTTTTTTTAAAGATTTTATTTATTTATTTGACAGATAGAGACATAGCAAGAGAGGGAACAAAAGCGGGGTGGGGAGTGGGAGAGGGAGATGCAGACTTCCCACCGAGCAGGGAGCCCGATGCAGGGCTCTGTCCCCGGACCCTGGGACCATGACCTGAGCTGAAGGCAGACGCTTAACGACTGAGTCACCCAGGTGCCCCTTTTGTTGCCTTTTCATAGTCCTTCTCTGACAACTTGTTTTAACTCCCTGTACTTCTCCCTGCCATTCTGAACCCATTACTTTTCTTTATTTTTCTTTGAAGAACTTCATCATTTTAAATTTTATATGTATATATATGTGTATATATACTCACATGTATATCAGACAATAAATAAGTATAAATGTTGTATTTAATAAATATAAATATGTTATACTTATATATAATAAATTTATGTTTTTAACTATAAAATATAGATTTATTATTAATAAATATATCAATTACATTTTAATATTTATAAATCAGTATAAATATATTTATACTTAATATAATATAAAATGTATTTAATATATTAAATAATATATCTTTTTTGTTCACCTCTGTATTTCTAGCACTTAGAAGAAAGGAAGAATGCCAGGCATATAGTACACAACCAAAAATTATTTGGTAAATGAATGCATGAATGAGTGAATCTTAATTTGCCACATTGTAAAATGCAACTAGTAATGTCTTACCTCCCTGAAATTAGGAGGCTGGAGCAGATAGTCTTTTAGGTTCTTTTCAAGTTTAAAAATCTGATTTTTTGACTTTTTTTTATTGCTACCATATCCAACTTTATATTATGTAATGTGAAGACCTGAAGCATAATGAGTTTTCTTCCTTTTTTTTGTAGGTGAACTGCAGAGGAAGATTGGCTTGAAAGTGCTTGAAATGAGAGGAAATGCAGTTGTTGGGTACTTGCAGTGTTTTGATCTGGAAGGCGAATCTGGGTTAGTGGTACGAGCCATAGGAACAGCGTGTACACTGGATAAACTAAGTAGCCCAGCAGCTTTCCTTCCTGCATGTAATTCCCCATCCAAAGAAATGAAGGAGTAAGTATGAATCAATGAATCGTTCTTATGGAGCTTTTTATCTTTTACCTATATGTTTTCATTTGATTTGAAGTATTCTAGTGTAGTTGTTTAACATACATTTTTTGCTTTGGTGATTTTTTTTTTCCTATGGTAATTTTTGCTATCAGAGATGACTATGAAAATCTGAAGCTTTAATCTATTTAGTTATTCCTAATATTTTATTTATACTGTCTTAATATGAAATTCAGGTTAGTAATGTAAAACTAAACTTATTTCAGATCTTTAGGCACTATATATTTAAAGTGTAAAATGGGGATTTATGGAATTTTTACTTATTCTTTGGGGAATGCTTAAAACCCATTATTATACCTGATAATCTAATTATGCTTATGATTAGCAACATCGTATAGAAAGGAAAAGTATAGCAGGGAAGATTGACCTGTGCTGGGGTCTCATACAAATGTCTACAGAGGCCAGACCATTTACATAAATAAAATAATTCAGTATAATTAAGTAGGGAGTATTGAGGACTGTAAAGCAAATGTTGGCAAACTTTTTCTGTAAAAGGCTGGATAGTAAATACTTCACGCACTAGCCATATAGTTTCTGTCTTTGTTTACCAAAAAAATGAGTTTGCTGATCCTGATCTAAAGGTATTTAGGCTCATATATTTTTTAGAAACTGAGTGTGATTCAACAAAACACTTTGGTTGACTGGATTTGGCTTACATGTTACCATTTTTGCCTAAGGCAGAAGATTCTCAACGTGGTGGGGTGATGCTATCTATAAGGAATGTTTAAAATGAAAATTTTCTGTCATAATGATTGGGGTGAGGAAGATCCTGGTTGGGGACTAGAAATGCTGATTGTTGTATACAGCAAAGGACAACTCTGTACAACAAAGACTTGTTCCATCCTAAGTGTCAGTAGTACTTCCATTGAGACCCACTGATTTAGAGATTCTTCTAGATCAAGGGTCAACAAATTTTTTTTTTTTTGTAAATGACCAGAAGATACAGGTAAATAATAATGTAGTCTTTGCTAGTAACTACTCAGCTTTGCCATTGTAGCATGAAAACAGTCATTGACAGTGTGCAAATAAGTGAGTGTGGCTGTGTTCCAATAAAACTTGATTATTTACAAAACAGATGCAGGATGGATTTGACCTGTAGGGTATAGTTTGCTGACCCCTGCCCTGTATCATCAGGGTGTCAGAATTCTGTAGTCAGAAAACCTGAAATGCTTCCCAGATTAACAATAGTCAAGAGAGGTTGACTAGAAAACAATCACGTTCCTTTTTTAAAAAAAAATTTAATTCCAGTATAATTAACATGGTGTTCTATTAGTTTCACATGTACAATGTGGTGATTCAACTTTTTCTTTAACAATATTTTTAAAAATGAGATTTTCCTCTTAAGCTTATTCTTTTTGTCTAATTATTTCCTTTCTGTTGGCCTTTAGTTATGTAGATTAAATTTTAGTCACCAGAGGGAGCACATTATATATGTATTGCCTGATTTTATTGGGAAATACAAGTGAAATATTGACAAGTGAAATAACTTGTTTTAAATAAATTGGAGAGTGAATTTGCTTTATATTCCATTTAAGATATGTTTTAAAAAGATATGAACTGTCTGCTGCCACAGGTAAAGTCAGATTGCTGGTGTAACTTTTTGAGGGATTCAGTTTTTATTTTCTTTTTCCACACCAAATTTACGTAAGGACTTGGGTCCCTCCTTTTCTTGCCATCCTCCAGCTTTACCTAAGTTGCCTGAAGGGGCCTGGCTTTTGCAGTTGTGATGTCTGAAGTTTTCCTCTTTTCACTAAATTATTTAGTAGAAAGAGAATATTATATTGCCTGTTGGTGTCTTAAAATGATATATTGATAGTAGTGGAATATATTTGGCCTACATTTAGGAATAGTTCCATTAATGTAAATCTTCTGGGATTGTGTAAGTGTTCTCCTTTTCTAATTTTGTTGTAGCCTATCTGCCCTAAGTTGTCAAATATTCACGTCATGAAGAATTTAAGTTGCTTCATTAAGATTTTCTGAAAGTCATCTTGCTACCTTAGTCATGCTGTTAAGAAACAAACTCAGTACTCAGGCTGCTTTATTTCAGCCAGCTTCTTTGTATTTTTGACAATGAATCAATTTTGGGTGCTAGTTTTTTTTTTTTTTAAAGATTTTATTTATTTGACAGAGAGAGACAGAGCGAGAGAGGGAACACAAGCAGGGGGACTAGGAGAGGGAGAAGCAGGCTCCCCGCGGAGCAGGGAGCCGGATGCGGGGCTCGATCCCAGGACTCTGGGATCACGACCTGAGCTGAAGGCAGACGCTTAACGACTGAGCCACCCAGGTGCCCCTGGGTGCTAGTTTAAATTGTTTCATGATTCAACTGATTATAATTATTTTGATGTTATAACATTGATTCTAGACAGGAGTTGGTAAAAGGTAGTTTGGATTATGTTCCTGTCTGAATGGATTTAGTATTAGAAATGTCACTGGGGAATTATTGCAAGATAATCTTTCATGCAAGGGGACTGATAAGAATTAGAACTCCAAGAATACATGTGGTGATGCTCCATTGTATTTGGATTTAACTAGATGTCATGATTTGAACCTTTTCCAATGTTCATTTTATTTTATTCTTTTTATTTTACCTGTATTAATGGTGTGTTTTACTCCATTGTTTTTTTCCCCTTTCAGATATTTAGTGTAATGAATGATATAATGATATAAATCTTTGATATTTCCTTGCTGAACTATCTTAATGGTACAGAGTGCATTTAAATATGATCTACTGCTTCTCTACTTTAAAAAAAAAAGTACTGTTTAAGAGATGTTAACTGTAATTTCTCCTCTGTACAGCACTGATGCTTAGAATTTTTAACTTATTTAGTCCCTTCAACAGAGAAAGAAAAAACAAAAACAAAACCTCACTCAGTTGTTTGTATACAGATAGGTCACCAATGAGATGTTTGATTTTTATCAGTTGTATTAAACACATTTTTCTTTTAAATTAGCAATAAAAACAGAAACATTGTCCTATTGTAAAACCAGTGATATTTTCAGAAAATAGTCTGTAGATTCTGTGAAAGACCATTATTCCCAGTTAATGATAGCTCATGTTTGAACCTTAGCAAATTGTGATTGCTGGGAATGTTCACTGGCCAGTAGAAAAGAAGAGGCCAGGAAAAAGTTGAGCTCTTGGACGCCTGGGTGGCTCAGTTGGTTAAGCGACTGCCTTCGGCTCAGGTCATGATCCTGGAGTCCCGGGATCGAGTCCACATCGGGCTCCCTGCTCGGCAGGGAGTCTGCTTCTCCTTCTGACCCTCTTCCCTCTCGTGCTCTCTATCTCTCATTCTCTCTCTCTCAAATAAATAAATAAAATCTTAAAAAAAAAAAGTTGAGCTCTTGATCTGCTTTTAATTTGAATTCTAAAAAATGTAGATGGTTTTTCAGAGTGTATTCACATATGTATGATTGATTCTTTTTTCCTCATGATGTAAATATATCTATACATACATATAGATATGATCTATTGCAGGATGTCAGTTGATATAAAATTTCAGTTCAGAATGTAGTTTAATAGGTTCTGTTTATTTTTTAATTTATTTATTTTTAAAGATTTTATTTATTTGACTCAGAGAGAGAGAGACAGCTAGAGAGGGAACACAAGCAGGGGGAGTGGGAGAGGGAGAAGCAGGCTTCTGGCTGAGGGAGCCCGATGCGGACTTGATCCCAGGACCCTGGGATCATGACTTGAGCCGAAGGCAGACACCTAACGACTGAGCCACCCAGGGGCCCCTAATAGGTTTTGTTTAAATTTAAATAATATATTCTGTTTGAGAGCTAGACAAAAATTATCTACATTGTTTTATTAATGTGTTTTGAAAAGTGGTGTCCCCTTGCTTTGTTTTGTTTCCAGTGTAATCTGGAAAGCAGTATACTTGGAGTGCTTCTACTGGAATGTTTATATTTGCTTATTATATCCATTCAGTTTATTCATTTTTCTTTATGCTGTCATTTTTCATATTCTTTAGTCCCACTATCTTGCGATTATAGACAGAAACAGCTCTGTTAAACTTTCTTTATAGAAAAATGTAATTTAAAAAAATAGAAAAATATAATTACATGAATTCAGTTTCAAAAGTAACATAAGAACTTTATATTTGACTTTTCACTTTTATTGGTATTTTGTCCCTGTGTAGTAAGCTTTATGGTGATCAAAATAATAACAAACATTTTAAAGCAACTCAGAATCCAGATCTTAGTCTTTTTCTTATTTAATGCCACTATTTCTGCTTGCTGTTTTTCTTATTCACAGTCCTAATTATTAATCTGATCCCTTAAAACTATAACTGTATCCTAACAAGTTAGTATTTAGCTATTCTTTTTAAATTTCAATTTGTTTTTTGCATGTTGGGGATTAAAAATTCCTCTCCCCTAACTAAAGCTCCTTTGAAATTATTTTAACATAACTTTGCTATCTGTTGTATGTATTGTTTTCTTTTCTTCCACTTTGACTACAAATTCCCTCAGGTCTCCGCTGGTTCATCCTCCAAGCCATGGATGCCGCTCGACTCACAACAGCCCAATTCACACTGCTACTGGCTCACGACTTACTCAGAACTTCTCTGTGTCTGTTCCCACTCTCATCTATACTGGTACGAGACTGCTCAGACTCAAGAGCTGGGGAAGCCAGGCCACAGGCTGCAAAGGGCAGGCAGGCAGGTGGTGTAGTGTAGGCAGGTACCACAAGTCTTTGCTTCCTCCTTTTCTTACTTGAAGTCCAGCTGCAGTGAAGAAATCCAGTATATAGCCACCACAGAGGCTCTAACTACTTTGAAGTGAAAGTGTTCTTCTAGCTTCCAAAGTCTCTTCCATAGATCCTGTAAGACCCCTATCTTATTTATGCATCATGTAAGTTTTTAGGAGTATTCTCCAGTATGTGTTTTGCCATTATTTCTGCATTTGGTTAGAAATAAAATTGATGATTGGATTCTAAATGAAATAGCTGCCAAAGCTTCTGATTTGCTTATTTTATTTATGTACAAAACCTTTTACATAGTAGGGTCTGGTTTATTCTGTGGAAGAGAGCTGTTGGAAAACAGGTAAGCAACTCTTATGCATAAAATGCAATGGTTCTTTGTAGCTATATTCATTTTTCTCTCTGCCGTGTTTTTAGCTGTGGCACTCTTGATGCTATAGGATAAGGAAACATTTTTTCTTTTGAAGATATCTGTGTGTGCAAATATAAAAACTATTGTGAATATTTGCATACACCATTTGCAGCATCATTTTTTCTTTTGTAACTTAAAAAAGCATTATTTGGAAGTATTTTCAGTCATGTATTTATTTTTTTTGTTTATTTTTCCTTTTAATATTTTTTACCCCCTTAGTCTGTCATTTCATGCTTCTTTGCTTTTTTACTTGGCTTATTAACTGTTTCAGTGCAGATAATTATTTATCTGGAGAATGATGAATGGTTGAACAGCAATTGGTTGTCTTTGGCCTCATACCCAGCTCCACACTTAAGAAATGACTGCTGGCCCTGCCCAATACTTTCCTGGTGTTTGGATCATGCTGCCTTCTGTCAGGTCCTTTGGCACATGATTGCTTAATATTTCTCCACCTTCTTCTGGCAGGATTCCCTTCAATGAAGATCCCAATCCCAATACTCACTCATCAGGACCCTCAACCCCTCTGAAAAACCAAACTTATTCCTTTTCACCTTCCAAGTCCTACAGTCGACAGTCCTCTTCTTCTGACACAGATTTGAGTTTGACACCCAAAACTGGTAAGGCGCTTGCACCCACCTTTTTCTTTTTCTTTCTTTCTTTTTTTTTTTTCAAATTTGTTTCTATTCTTTATTAGCTTTCCATCCAAGGCTTTCCTCCTGTTTTTGGCATTTAAGTTAAAAGATTATGTGAATACTGATCATTTTCAGTTACTATCATTAAAATATGAAAATTTCATATAGCTCAGAAATGATCTTGTTCAAAGATCTGCATATGTTGATTTAATCATAATGTAGATATGAAGTCCAGAATTTATTTTTGCATGTAGACATTTTTCATTTCATGCTCATATTATGAGGAATAACATCTTAAAGCTTTTGAATAGAAAGTAACATTAGTAGCTTGCAATCCAATTCCTCATGTAGTGGAAACATTTTCGAATTCATTTTTCTGTCTATTTCTGAATTTAATTCTAAGATTTTATTATGAAAAAATTTTTAGAACAATTGAAATGGTTATATTGGAGTACATATATCTATTTATTAACTTCTTGCTATTTAAAATGTTTGGTTTTGTTAGTTTTGCTCTCTAGGTTAGAAAGTAGCATTTTTGCTTTACTTATTCTTACATATTTCTCAATGTATGCAATTTATAATTTTTCCCTCCTATTTGTATTTTGATGAATAATTTCTGTGAGTTTTTATGAATGTTTTATGATAAAAATTGTTTAAAAAGTCAAATTATTTCATTACTTCTTAAAGTAGAATTAACTTACTCAAACCATTAAGAAAAGTAAAATGTAAAAAGTTAAAAAGTTAGTAGTTAGCAATTTTTGTAAATATTGTTTTTGTCTGGCAGTTTTCTCCAGATTGATGAAAACATTTTGCATTGTTCCTGTTCATTTTTATCATCTTTAATAACCTTTTGTGTATTAGGCAAGAAATTTATAAAATGATCCCAGATTTTATGAAAACAATGAAATCTAATTCAAAAACCAGTGCTAATTCTAAAGTAAAGAAAGGGCATTAAAAAGAAAGCCTATAGATTTAGTATCTATTTTTATAAATATAGTCACAAAATGTGAGGAAGATAATTATGAATACCTAAATCTTTGAAAAGAATAGCTTTATTCTTTATTTACATATACATAATATGAGTAACTTCTAAAATCATGAGTTTTTTTAAAAGATGTATTTATTTTAGAGAGAGCGAGTGAGTGAGCAAGCGCACGTGTTCGTGGGGATGGGGCTGCAGGGAGAGCAGAGAGAGAATCCCAAGCAGACTCCCCGCTGAGCATGGAGCCCCACGTAGGGCCAATCCCAAGACCGTAAGATCATGTCCTGAGCCGAAATCAAGAGTCGGACACTCAACCAACTAAGCCACCTAAATCATGGGATATTTGATAGTCATTGATACACGGAATGTGGCATTGTAGCCATATTTATGCCATAAAAACTGAACCATTCAGATGGTAGTGAAGTGTTTTTTTTTTTTAAATAAAGGATGAGATTCTGGCCTTCAAATTCATGCCTATCAAAACAAAAAAGACTTAGGATAGTATTTGAAGAATAAGTTTTCTTAAAAATACTTTTTCAAGCTTTGACCACTGGTTATTTGTGTATTCCAGGCTACTTTTCAATATTTTTATCTTTATTTTATTCTTTGCCATAACCACAGACAATTTTTTTGAAGTATATTCTTGGTCTTTCTGTTTCCGTTTCTTTAATTCACCAAAAAGGCCAAGTCTAAAAAAGATTGTCAAGTAATAAGTTAACTGAATCAGATTTGTCTTCCCTTAGCTTTCTTGTAGGCAATCAATTATCTTATCAATGAAAACAGTTTTGCATTTTATTTTCTAATTCCAAAATTTTAGTTTTTAAAGATTCATTTATAAGTTACTCTTCTCATATATTTCTATATTTATCAGATGCCTTTAGATAATTTTGTTTTTCTACTATCATATGCTATTCACTATCTTTAGTAGCATATTTATAGAACATTAACAGTATTTTTGCTTATCATGAATCCCTAAATATCTTTAAATATTCCTGAGGAGCATTCCAGAAGAGATTTGAAATGGCAAAATTATGATTGTTTTAAAATTTCTAAAACTGTAATTGTGTATTTCATAATTCTCTGCTTTCAAATTTACCTATATACAAAATCAGTCTCTTGAGAAATAGGGGGTAAGCTGATTATGATTGATTGATTATATGTAAACTGGGGAACCAAAAATAGAATAAAGTTAATAAAGCTTTAGACTGAGAAAGTTGGTTTTCTATTTGTAGTTAAAGCTATTGTCTTTTTTTTTAAGATAGGTCTCATTTAAAAAATTCATACTGATTTATTTCTGTAGATTCTAATTTTTGACATTTTACAAGGTTTCATTTTCATATTTTTTTCCAAGTACTCAACTAGTAGGAATGGAATTTTAGAATGCTAGTTTTAGGATATTGATTTGACACCTGACTCAAGCTAATTTTTGCTTTAAAAAAAAAAAAGAAAGCTTTTAACCATGTATAATTTTTGTGATTTGAGAGTATTTGCCCCTTACATACTCAGATCTTTGTAAATGTGAACAGTGTTATGATCAAACTTGAATATTTAAAATTTTAGAGGAAAAAGAAAAGTAGTAATATACATCTCAAAGATGAACAGAAAGAAATTAGTATTTATTTTAAATTAATGATGGCAACTGTTTAATGTGGTGCTGTTTTTTTATGGATAAGTGATATGTTTTAGTAACATTTGAAGAACTACTTTGCCACTTTAAGTAATGTTTATATTTGAGGCAATAAGTTTCTGGCTTTAAAAATTTATAAAATACACATTTTAATTTTATACATTCTTAAGCAAAAAAAGTCAGGTAATTTAAGTGTTTTTGAGAAATCAGCTCCATGTGATTAGAATGGCATAAAATCCCATGTTAATGATTTAAAAAATTTTAATAAATGCAAAGTTTATAAAGGTTTTGCTAGGTTTTCGACTGTTCCTTTAATTTATATTGTGTTGGGTAGATGGTCTTGCTAATGACTTCATATGCTTAGTGTAATTTATGTAGCATTTTAAAATCCATTTTTACTGTTATGTTTTGCATCATCATTGCTTTCCTTATTCTGCATTTTCTGGTCATCTTCTGAATCTGCATCTTTTCTCTGCTACTTTCCTCCACAGCACCTTATTTACAGGGGCCTAGGATTTACCTGTGTCCCAGCTCCCCCTCTCTCTCTTGTGGTTCCCTTCATCTTAAAAAGTCCTGTCTCCTCCTCTCGGAATCTAGCCTTCCCCCTCATCATTCTAGCCCTGTCAGCCCAGTTCTGAGGAAAAGTGTTTCTTTCAGTGAAGAGCTGTTCCTGGCTGCTTCTGGTAGGATAACATGTCAGCTTTTTAATCCCTTTATTTTAAATCACCTTTGAAAACAAGTAATTATTTCATACTATAAAGAAGTGTTGGATGTCTTACACAGGGCGTACTTCTTGTTTTTCTTGCTGGTGCACAGAATTAAATAATTACGATGATCGTGAGGACATGGTTGAGGATTACTTGATGAATAATTATGAATATTCTGCTGAAATTATTTTATTTATTAAAAAATTATATGTCTGAGGACATAGATCTTCATATTTCCAGTGATTATTGGGTTCTCATTACTAGAGTTTCTGTTTTAGATGCCTTACTTTCTTTCCCTTCACACCAACTCCATTCACATTGGACCTGCACCATCATGTTGCTAAGCCATATGGTTAATTAGTAAATTATTCTGTTTGAATCAGTTTAAGTCTCATTTTGGTGGTATTCTTTCTTTATCCATTTTTTTTCCTGTCCATTGCTTAATTTTCAAATTATTCTGCTGTATTTTCTGATGTTTTATTTATCTCTACAAAATACATTTTGTTTTATGGCTTTCAGTATGCTTCATATAAAGATCTTAGTTTCATTTCTATGTTTAGTATTGTATAGTCTCTAAAAAACATATTTAGGTTACTACAAGAAAAATATGTTCCTTTTTTATTTTTAAAGAACAGAATGGGACTATACACATGCTAACCTTTGTTTCCTTATCCAAGAACAGCTAAAAATGTAAAAGTAAATTAGTTCCTTTTTTAAGTCATTGCAGTAAATCTGACTGTATGTATCTTCCATTTTGAAAGGGTGGGATTGAACTGTTAACTCTAACCTGTAGAGCCTATAGCACTATAGAGCACTGGCTTCTCACCTGTCCCCTGCTTTCTATAATTCTTTGATCGTAATTGGTCTGTTGGTACTATCAAAAGAATAAAATAAAGTAGGGAAAGAAATGGAAAATTAAGCCTTTAAAAAATACATCTAAGAGCTTAAGAAATACAATTCTTTTCATCCATAACTATGTACATTTGTGATGTGTCTATTATATGTCTGTGATTTTTTAGTTTTAAAAAATATTTTATGTTGATTTTTGCAAATGAGTATTGAAAACTATGAATGTTAATAGTGTTTTGTCATGAATGATATATTTAGGAATGGGAAGTTATCAGAAAATAGATTTGACTATCTTTCAAAATTGCCTAAAACTCATGCTCTTTAGAGAATTTTGGAATATTTTTAAGTAAGCACAATTAAAAGTGCTTTTTCTTTCTATAGTTCCTTTTAAACAAGCATTTGATGTTTCTTGATTTATTTTAGTATTCTTAAATTGTTAGCATAGTAAGTACAGTTGATCCTTGAGCAACACACCCCTGCTAAGTTGAAACTGTGCATGTAACTTCTGATTCCCCAAAAGCTTAACTATTAATAGCCTACTCTTGACCACAGGCCTTACTGATAACATAGTCAATTAATACATATTTTGTTACATATATTATATACTGTATTCTTGCAATGAAGTAAGCTAGGGAAAAGAAAATGTTACTAAGAAAATCATAAGGAAGAGAAAGTACATTCACAGTACGGTACTGTATTGAAAAAAATTCGTATATAAGTGGACTGTGCAGTTCAAACCCATGTTGTTCAAGGGTCAATTGTAATTGGTAGTATCTTGATTATTTTGTATTAGAAGACTCAACTTTTAAAAATTGAATATTATACAAAAATTCATTACATTAACATAATTTAAAAAATAAGTTTTAGAACAGATTGAGTCTAAACAAATAAATTTAAAACTGATCAGTACAGTTTTGACATCTTGCTTCTAAAGAAAACTTTGTGAATAAAATAGAGTAAAATATGTGCCTAATTGCATGTCAAATACTTTAAATGTTTGGATCATTTTAAGATTTTGACTCATGATATTTATGAGGATGAATGCAGTTAAACTTTGTTTCTGTAGTTGTTTTTTGGTTGTTATTTATGTACTGATGTTCTGTAGGAATGGGAAGTGGTAGTGCTGGAAAAGAAGGGGGGCCATTTAAAGCTCTTTTAAGACAACAGACTCAGTCAGCACTGGAACAAAGGGTAAGAGACATTCAACATTCTTTATTCTTACAGTTAATATGCTTTTCCTATCATGCTTCCATGTATTTATAACTTATTTCCATAAACTAGTTTTGATCATGTATCTGTAATGTAATTTCAGAGTCCAAAATTTATTTAAGGTATCAAAGAAATTTGTTTATGAATAATTAATTTTAATTTGGAATAATTCTGTAACTTTTTTGTTTTGTTCTCCAGTTTTTTATTAGAAATAGTCTGTTTGTAAATATCCACTGAATGAT
The DNA here is from genome assembly GCF_037043125.1 of Eumetopias jubatus. Taxonomy (NCBI): domain Eukaryota; kingdom Metazoa; phylum Chordata; class Mammalia; order Carnivora; family Otariidae; genus Eumetopias; species Eumetopias jubatus. The sequence continues at coordinate 58,719,836 of NW_028274814.1, read as the reverse complement.
GAAATCATTTCTCATCTTACTTTAAAATTATAATATATAGAAGGAAATAGTAGACTTTTTCCAGAAAAAAATATTTTAGGTAATTCTTGGGGTACCTGGGTAGCTCAGTTGGTTAAGCATCAGACTCTTGATTTCAGCTCAGGTCTTAATCTCAGGGTTGTGAGATCAAGCCCATATTGGGCTCTGTGCTGGGCATGGAGACTACATTAAAAAAGAGAAAAGAAAAGAAAAGGTAATTCTTTAGTGTATTAATATATTGATATGCTGAGATTATTTTTATGGCCGGCCAATCTCTTAGGGGTAAGAAATGCACAGATTCAGTATTTCTACAGATTAACATGAACAATGTGGTTATTTGGTATGTGAATACATCTTTTTTAATTATTATAAGTTTAATGTTTAGTTAACTATGTTAAATGGGAAAACAGTCAAAATTTATGGGTGATTTTTCTCTCTTTATTTTTTATTTTTTTGTATAAACTTCATTGCTAAGGGAGGATCGCCTCATAGGTTCTGTAGAAGGCGGGTATGTTTCTGAACATGTGTGAGAGCCTTTTTCTTGTATTGGTAGCTGTTCTAGTTTTAATCTCGATCATTTAAGTTTTATTTAAGCTTTAACAAATGTTGCCAGCTTTATTTCTTTTCGTAATGCAATTTTTAAAAATTTATTAGCATTATGAGGCTCATTTTTTTTCTACTTAACTAATACAGTGCATGATTATTTATATGTTATGTCAGTTATTTTAAGGCACAGTTCCATAGCTTTCATTGTGTCTGATTTGGAAGTTTATAAGCATTTACAGAATTTTCTTTTACATGTTCCATTTTATACTAGCATTAAAAAAAAAGATGAAACATAGTAAATACCTATAAAAGAATGCATTCTGTTAAAAAAGGTATTCTCTAGAGGTTAGCTTTTGAGAATAGTGTTTTCAGATTCTGTTACTACAAACAATATAACAGTTTACTTTTTTTAGACTTTCTTTCCTGTGCAGAAAGTATCTGTATGCACTGTTTGCCTTTTAGACAAGGTTGTGGGGAGCAGAGCAGAGCTCAGCTGAGCTAAGCAGAGTGATGAGACTTTAGCGACACAGTTGTTTGCCTTATCCCTTACCAGGCAGCAGTTGGGCTTGAGCTACTTTCACACCTTGCAGGCATACCAGCTACTGTCATGCAAAAGCCCACTTAAACATTGGGACCATTTATTAAAACCAAATAGAGAAAGAGACTGAAAACACAGAGAAGAGGGTCAGGGTGAAGGTATGCCTGTTCACTTGCCTTTTTTAAGGCCAGAATGCTCTTACCTCCACCCCGCTCCCAGTTTTACATTCTCTACAGAGTTCCTTACACTAGGAGTATTTCCTTGTAATTGTCATTCTAGAATTCACAGGAACGGAAAAACTGATATGATATGAAATTTTGCCTGTATCTTGTGCCTGTGACTTCATTATCTATATTAAGAACTTTTGAAAACATCTAGCTTTAAAAGAAGAAAAAAACTAATCAATAAAAATTGTTTTAGATTTAGTTTGGATAAAATTTATGTTTTCAAATATGCTTTTAAACATTCTTAAAGTTTTGGACACATTATCACATTGGGTATACATTACTAGATAATCTTTATGGAATTAATGGTAAAAGATGTGGGAGAGCTATAGTTTTCATTTACAACCTTGTAAAATCTGAGTTGGCAATAGTTACTTGTCTTTATGAGACTACCTCTCTGTCCTGGGTACACAATAAATAGAACAAACATCATTTTTAGCTTTCCCATTAACCTGTGGTTGCCATTAGTATGTCTTTGTTTTGGGGAAAAAATTTGTTTAGAAGTATGAAGAATTCTCCTCACATGTGTTCAGATATGCCTTAACTCTGCCAAGTCGAATACTACATCATGGTGAACAAATGATATACTTAATACCATTTTTATATTCATTTTTTTAAGATACTCATTTCTACCCCTTGCCACCCTTCATAAAATGTATGGCTTTTTTTTTTCTTGAGGAAAAGAGAACCTTTGTGCAGCATCTTTTATTTAATGGGTTCAAGTAGCAGTTCTCAAAAATAAAAGTGTTATTTTTTTTCTTTCACAAAATCAGTGAAAAATAAATTGACATGATCTTGGTAATAGGTGCCAGATGATTAGAAGATAAGATGTAGAGATAAAAATTTGATTAGATTTAGGTTCTACCTATGAACTATTTGATGTAAAGCAAATAGATTTATTTTTCAGTATGACTCTTCTTTCACTTGTAAGAAAAATGAAGTTACTTTTCAGATGCTGGGACTTTTTTCTTCAATAAAGAAACCTAGTTGACTTGGTTTAACCTAGTGTTCCCCAAATATATTTTACAATGGAATCTTCCATGTGAAATACCTGTTAGTGACGACCACATTTTGGGAAACATTGATATAAAGCAAACTCTTTTGATAATTATGATGTTTTTAATAGTGGGATAAAATTATACAATAAATCATAGTAGGAATCTGGCATGGAGTTTTCTTATCTAGAAAGTTGACTCTCGTTTCTTGGGATAATAAAAAGAATATTTGATTGAAAAAATAAACTATTTAAATATATTCTAAGAAAAATTCTATTTAAATGTTAAAAAATTACTCCCGTTGTGTCCCCAGATTTTCCAACTAGCCTGTCTTTGAACACATGGTATTAAATAGATTTATGCTTCATGCACTTGGCTTACTGTCAAAATGTCAACATACGAATTCTTACCTAGTGGTACCACAAGGCAAGGCACTTTAAATATTAGGACTTTGCAGAGAAAATGTCTTCTGTGGTCCCTGAAATTCTCATCTAGGCATTAGAAACGAGTTGGGCTTGGCTGATCTTAAGGAAGCTGTTCTTTTCAATGGAAGAGAACCTATAAACTCATCAGGTATAATGATAGACTAGAGATTAAAACCAACTCCTTGTCTGTTTTAATCAGAAATTTCAAGGAGCCAGATGATAAGGTTTGTTGCTCACATAGAGTCTAGGCCCTCTTGACTCTCACATTAGGGCATGGGAAAGATGATAAAGCATAGTTTTAAGATACTGTGCAGAGGTCTGGCCCTCTGTAAGCACTTCATAGTAGTTGCTCTGTGATGGGGGTGGAGATGAGAGGTATTTAACCGTCACTGGTAGTCACTGGTGTCACTGGTGATGGGTTGGAGATGAGAGGTATGTTAGCAGTAGGTATTAGCCATAGTTCTTCTGAGAGAGTTATCTGAAGATGTAGTTTTGGTTGAATAAGCATACCATTTTTATGTACTGCAGGTTAAATTTTGTGTGTTAAAGTAGGTATGCTGATTGGACATGTAGGATAGTTTAAGTTGGCAGAGCGGTCGTCCGCCTCTTTGGGCAGCCATTCCCCTACTTTTTCTACTTATGACCACCAACTCTACTACGGTGCTTTCCCTGTTGTCCTTTTATCCCGTCTTCTCGAATTTGGGGAGAAGTGTCAGAATCTCAAGTAGAGAAGTCATTTAGGTTAATTTTTATACCTACCTAAATTCTTATATGCAGATGTTTTCCAATATGTGAATTTACCTAACTTATTTCTCAGTTTCAGAAGGAAGTACAGCTTTCCATTTAGCTTATAAAAATTTTTATTTTCAGTGTCTCTTGTCCAGGATATTTAAAATGTTTAAGTATAAAGATTAAATGTAAAGTACTTTTTTCTAATATGCTTCAGTATTTTGAGGAAATTTAAAAACTGTGTACTTAAAATTGAAAAAAAATCATAAAGGCCTAACTTAGGTAAGATATTTAAGCTTCTAATAGCATAAGCTTATTTGTATATGTCTCATTTAAAAAATTTAGGTGGAAATAAGGAGGCATTTTGACTAAACATTTTATAATTCATGTAAGTGAGATTCCCCTCCTACCCTCTCCCTTTTTTCTTTTTGCTTGTCAGCTGGGCCAAACCTGTCTATTTCCATAGATTGGTTTTTCCTTTTTTTTTCTTAATGTAGCCTAGGTTTTTCTTACCCTTGTTAATTTAAATATTACTTTTAAATTCTAACTGAATTTATTTCTAAATTCTCTCTATATTTTATACTATATCTTCATGGGTTATTGAAGTGTGCAAGACTGTTTGCCTTTGTGCTAAATGACTCCAAGTTGCTATGCTTGTGAATTATGCTTTGGTGAGTTTGTATTCTCCATGCTTTAAGCAGCCAGTCAGTAATCTTGCCGCTTTTAATGTGCCTGCTTCTAGTAGTATTCTGTATGTCTTTATCTCTCAGCTTTTGTTTGCTGCATTTAAACTGCTATGGTCCAGAAAAAAAAATACTGCTAGACTTTAAAGTATGTTCCTAAAATTATATGTTTATAATTGCTGTATGGCATAGTATGGATATGATCTATAGGGATTTCTTATGAATCAAGTACATAAATTTTAGTACTTGGAAGTATAAGTTCTTTTGACTATTGAAAGCTCTGTTTTGCTTATTTTCCAGCTCTCAGTTATGTTCTGAATAGCTGAGGCTACTGGCAAATGACTTCTGGTTAAGTGAGCTACATTAATCTTACAGCCAGATGAGGCAGATATTAAATTTCCCTTGCTTGTGTCCAATTTTGTGTAATGTGAGAGGCCTCTATATTTGGAGAGTCACGAGAGCTCCCCGTTCTTCCTGGATGCTATTTCAATGAATTTCCTTTCTCTGTTTTCCCATTTCCCTCTTACCTCTAAATTGATGAGATTGATGTCCTTGAGAGAGAAGGGGAGAATGAAACTTGGGAGAACTTGTGGAATTTTATTTCCTCCCTTGCTGTCATCTACATTCTTCTCCCTTTTCCTTAATATGCATTTATGTACTTAAAATTTTCTCCAGCTGACCTGGTGTTGATAGAGTAAATAATCTTACACAGCGATTCTCTACCCACTTCAGTGTGGTATTTGCCCTTTGCTTTTCCCTGAATCTCTTAACCCACACTGTTCATTGTCTCACTCCTCCCTCAGTCCCATATTCTTGTAGATCTCTTGCACCAGGCCTTCAGAGCCTTTATCAGTAGCCTGGAATTGGGTGTGTGTATGTGAGGAGGGTTCTGCCCCACTGAGAAGTAGACTCAGAGTAGAAGGGCAGGGAATCCCCACATCTCACTGTGAATTTGCATCAGAGTAGGAGATTGAGAGGAAGGAAGAGTGTGTTCAAAGATCTTAAATCAAAACTCTGAGAACCTTTTTTTCTCATTGAGAACTGATAAAAAGAGTGTTTGGATTCTGTATAACATGATATATATGAGAAAATGAATTAGGAACTCTAAGCATCTAAGAAAACATTACAAAGCATGTGTAATGTATAACTGGTAGCCTTTTGTTAAGGGATAGGATTCCTATCTCATGAATATAATCTATTGGGATCAGGCTTTTTAACAAGCAAATTTTTTGTACTTTGCACATGGTCAGTTATATTTTTCCCCCTTTATTTTTACTAGGAATTTCCATTTTTTACCTTGACGGCATTTCCTCCTGGATTTCTCGTGCATGTTGGGGGTGTTGTTAGTGCACGCTCTGTGAAGCTTTTGGATCGTATCCACAATCCTGGTATGTTCTTTAAAAGTTTGTTTTCAGTGTTTCGCTTACTTAAACTGCGGTTATTAAGATTGATTTTTATAGTAAAAAAAATCTATCTAAAAAGAGAAATGAAAAAGAAAGTATAAACTGGCATGTTGCTTTAAGTATTTGCAGTAATCCTAATTAAAAATGATCAAATAAGTAGAAGTATTATTTTTGTTAGCTTTTTATATAAAACAAACAAATCTTGATTCATTTTTTTGGCCAAGGCATCACTTTGAAGGAATTCTTAGGTAACTTTTCAGTCAGCTCTTTTCTTTGATCCAGGCAGATAACAAATTTTGCAATTTGACCATTGTGGCCATTATCTTAAGACGTTAATTCTTTTCAGTAGCAATAACTCTTTGTAGATTATTTTAGTAATTTTCTTATTCCTAAAAGAAGTATTCCTTTGAAATGTAATTATAAACATTGTGTAGTATCTGAGAATTAAAAAAAAATAGTGCTGTCTATTCATTCTCGGTTTCTTTTCTGAAGCTGTTTGTTCTGTATAAGTGAACAATGAACAAGTAAGAATAGTAGCTCACTTCTTTAAAACATGGGGCCATGATCGTAAAAGAAGAAAGGCATCAAATCAATCCCAATATCGGGCCCTTGGATTAGGAATGTTTGATGGTTTTTCAAAATCCAAAATAAGCATGGCAAGTGTGGTGGAAACTTTCCATATGGTGTGTGTTCTTGCATCTCTCATTGACTGGATTCCCAGTAATTTGCTCAAGGCACTTACTTTTTGATGACATACTAAAAGAGCTGAAGTTATGTTAGTAGTCTTATTTGGCATAAATACATACATATTTTTGAAAATTTTAAATTGTCACTTTCAATAACCTCTTCCTGAGGCTTGTACTGACAGCTACAAAAAGAGTAAAACACCTTGAAATTATTTTATGCAAAACATTGCAGATAGTGATTTTGAGGTTACAGAGCATTACCATTCTTTTAAGTTAAAAAAAATTTTAATCTGTGCCTTGTGGTTTGATGTCTTTTCAGTTAATAATTCCAGAGAAGCAGAATGGAATTTTTCCCAGAGCTTGAATGAGAGTTCAGAAGAGGAATAGTAGCTAGGATTATTTAACTCTTAAAGCTGAACGAATACATCTTTTAAGCATTAGTCTTCTCTTTTCCTTCTCTGGTTTATTATTTTTTTCTGCTATTCCTTATTTTTTCTAAGCAATTTAAGATCTTTTCTTCATGTAGTATTTGTATATTCTGTAGTAATTAAAGGCATATTTAGACTCATGCCAGTTTAATGTATTGAAACCTTGGAGACTCTTCAAGTTCCATATCTTTGTGTTTAGGAACTTGAATTATTTGGAAAGTGCAAGGAAATACTGAGTTAATGTACCTGACATTAACTGTGTGACCCAAGGCTTGTTACCTGCGTTTCTTTGGACCATTGACTCAAATATTTTGATATATGGTGCCCACTGATAAGCTCCAAAAATGGTTTCAGGAATAAATTTAACTGTTGGTGATGTCTTCTGTTTACTGAAAACATTTTGATTTTATTGTTGCTTCCATGTACTCTGAGTAAGCTATAAAGTCTGGGAGAACAAACAAAGGTTACTTAAATAAGTTTAAGTAGAGAGCTGTATTTAAAATCCTATCACTTTTTACAAAAAACTCTTTTTTGGGGTTTATCATACTTGCCGGTTTGTTCTAGCGGTGTGATAAATATAAGAATCCAGGCCCAGGGAAGAATACAGGAATCTTTATTACAGAATACATTTTGTGTATTGTAATTATCAGCTTATCCATTCTCTTCTTTTCCTCCCCTTTCAGAATATTTTTTTCAATTCACATGTAGGAATTCTCAGTTACTAATGTACTTATTTCCCAAAAGATTATGGGCGTATAAATATAAATGCTTTTAATGATATATGTTACGTTTTAATTTTGTTTTATTTTCAGTTAAATACAAATCAACTATATATTCTAATGGTTTCACTATTACATTATTTTGATATAAAAATCACATTCTTTGGGTTGTTTTATATATGTATTATGCATTAAAAAAGGAAGATTTTCTTAAGAACATTTTATTGATGTTCTTATTTCATAAATAATTATTTATGAAAAAGATTTAATTTGTTGAAAAAAGCTGAATGTTAAAACAAAAAAAACCCCTCTAGATTAGCATCTACCATGATGATGATGTATTAATTTTATGACACTGAGTTACTCTGCTGAGAGAAACTTAAGATGGATTGAGATGCATGTGCTGTTAAAAATGCTGTATTTGCACTCTCAAATGAATCTTGCAGCTATTTTTTGTTTAGTGAAAATGGGAAATTTTCATTTTACACTGAGTGTAGAAGGAATAAAACCTTATTTTAAAACCACTACCACTTGCTAACTAAGGATTATTATTTTGGAGTTTGTTCTTTTAGAATTTTCTCCTTTGTTAAATATTAAAGAACAAGGAAAAGAATGGGGTGGTTTTAAAAATTAAGGTCATTATCTTAAACAACTAGACTTTAGTTAATGTTAGATTATGATAGCATGCTCCTTCTTCTCTTTTTACTTCTACTTCTTATTAACTCTGCTGTCTGTGTCTTTCCAGTTCCTGTCAAGTGGTATTGTCAATTGTGTTCTTGTTTGTAGTGTTTTTTTTTGTTTTTTTCCTACTATTCTGCACCTAAAACTGATCTACTAATTTGCTGTTTTGAACTCAGCCTTTGTCGGAATTATGGGTAACACAAGATCTTACAAACTGCTAGACTGGAATAGTTTCAATTCAGGTATTTTGATGGTCATTCAGTACTACATATGCTGACAAAAATTATGGCAGCTCAGTGAAGTTTTTAGAAATGTTCTAGATTAAATAGTTTTAATGTCAATTCAGTTATACAGATACATTCTGCAGTACATATGTTATAACTCTTACAGTTTCCATGGAAATGCAAGTATAAAAATGTGTTAACTAAAATGAATTAACCAAAACCATAGAAATACCATAAATTACAAATGGCTTTTGTTAGGTGATTAACTTTCAGAAACCTAAATTTAAATTATATTTATTACATTTTTGACAGTTTTTCATATCAGATAAATAACATAGGCATTAGCTTTATGATTAAAGAAATATTAGTTGTTAATTAAATGGCTAGTTTGATAAGCTTAAAGTATGTTTAAACATTAATTTAGATTTGAATATAATATATTTAGTATTCTATAAGTACTATAAAATTGTAACTATTACCATTTTTATTTATAATTCCAGAAGTGTTTCAAATTTGGTAAGTAAGAGCAGATTTGGAGGGATTAATGGCTTTCATAAGCTCCCTTCCTTCCCCTTTCATGTGAGAATATAATTTTTCTTTTTAAGTAATTTTGCATATGGATATAGTTTATAGCTTTTAGAGAAACTAAACTAAGATAACTTTACAGCTGATGATGTGGTTTAGAGTCAAAGCCAATTTTTCTTTTTGATAAAAGTATATTCTTTTAATATAAATATGTAAATTTTTGTGTTATTTTTGGAATTAAATAATAAAACCATTTTGATTCAGTAATAGAAGTTGGTATTTTGCCTGAAGGATTTTACCAGTTCTTTGTGTCAGAAAGTATATATCTATTTACAGAAAAACAAAAACACCAAGAGGCTCAGCATTTTAGATAATATCCCATAATCTTTTCAATATTGTAAACTCTTTTTGTTCTTAGGAGACCAGGATGTAAGTTCTGATGTAAGTAATGCATGTTTGACTATGAAGTATCTCATGTTCATCATGCAGATTTACCTAAGTTCAGTCTAGTAAACAATCTGATCAGGTCCAACCTTTGCAGATTTAGACTAACATCAATTGGTACGTCTTCAGGGAAATTAACTCTGTCTCCTATCCAAGTTTTTGCCAGCATGTTATCACATTGATTAGAATTAAAATAATCATTTTTAATGTAATATGTTAGACTTGGTTTTTAGAGATAAAAATACCCTGCTGAATTCATTTAATAAAAATAAGAATATATTTTTAAAATGTAGTCAGATTAGTGTATAGGAAGTGAAAAAGCCTAATTATGTAAGAAAAGGACATTGGGAATAGACTGATCATTAATAATTTAAGGAGCTTAAACGTTGTCAGGGCAAAGATGTTTAGGGTGAGATGTGTGTTAGATGAAAGAACAGTCTTGGAAAGTAGACAAGTAGTTAAATCTTATAATACTTTGTCGTGCATAAGCAGAACTACAGAATTTGGCAAGGAGAAACATGGTTGAGGAAGCAGTATATCTTGCCATCATTTAAAATAAAGTCAGGTAGTGAGTGTATGAAAAAAAGATGGATATAAGTTACAGAATCTTAAAAGAATATCAAAGATGACTTTCAGTTTAATGTTCTCATAGCTCTGTGCTTTTGACTGAGATATTAGAATCTTTATGCTAATAGTACTATTCAGAGATCAGGCTGATTTTGATATTAGGTTAGGAAAAATAATGTGGTAATTCTGAAATATAAAAACGTAATATTTGATAAATATATTCAAATCATTTATGTATTCTTCTCTGTGATTAGGGAATAAGTTAGCCATTGCTGTCCTGTATTATTACCATAGAAAATCACGAATTGGCCACGTCAGTAAGAAAAATAATTGTTGATATAATTTTTATTAATGTTAGAAATTGTTCATCAATACTGTATTTCCTGGATTCTCTGACACCATTTATTATGTGAGGTATCACCAATTTAATAATAGCTTTCCAAGAGAAAAGAGAAAGAAACATTACCATATTTAGTATATTGATTAATTATTAGACATTTTTATTTCAGAAACATTAAAATGTGGAAAGATATAAGAACACGTTTTTATCACACAGTAGTATTTCATGAAATATGATCTATCGTGCAAGCATTTATTAGAACTTATTTTGTGCCATATGGTTTGCTAGACGATAGGTGTGCGAAGATGCCAGTCACCCTGCTTTCACGAAAGTCATATTCCGGGAGGTTAGAAAAATATGTTAATGGTTTACTGTGTGGTGTGGTATGGTGTGATATAAGATACAGAATTAAAGAGGAAGGCATGATTACGTGGCAGGGAAGCTTGGAGAGGTAATTCTTGAGTTTAGTTTGAAGGATATATAAAAGATTCACACAGATTTTATATTTCAGACAGTGTATTTGGAGG